>NW_006296619.1:935294-936923 GCF_000327345.1 Myotis davidii | reverse complement strand
AAGGGCGGGGGGACTGGGGAATTTCTAGGAGAAGTCCAGGACCGGCCCGCGCAGCAGCCCTTGTTATCACGAGGGTCCTGCTGTGTCCCACTGCATCTTTCGCAACTTGGTCCACAGCCAGCTTCCACCTTCAGTGACAGACTTTCTCAATCTTGTCCCTGGAAGGAGCCAGGGGATCCTGATTTCCCAGGGCGCTGATTGCACTGAGCGGGAACAGTGCTCCAGGCGACCAGAATTGATTTGTGCATAGTGTCACTGCCGCCGCCGGCGCCCTCCCCCCCCCCGCCCCGCCCCCCGCGCTATGGTGGTCGATGCCTTCAAACACTGCAAGGTGGGCGGCTGTGGTGGACGAGCATCCAATCCAGGGCCAGATTAGGTCCAGCTCCCGTGGGCGTCCATTGGCGCCCTGTGCTTCACCTACTCCAATAGGACAGAGTGGCCCCAAAGCAAACAGCTGAGGTCTAGTGAGACTTGGGAACCCCCACTCTGCCTCCCACTTTCCCACAAACAAATGAGCCAACTTGTCCTAGCGGCTGATGCACAGCAGACGGTGCCCAGCAGGAGGAAGGGAGAGGCCAGCACCGCACTCCTGGTGTCCAGGAAGTGCCTTAATAGAGGGTCCTGATGGAGGACTCCACAGTCAGGCATCTCCCAGCAGATGATTAGAGAGTGCTTTGCAAGGGGCTGGAGGAAACTATTTAAGAACCTGAATAAGAGCAGATGCCTTTGTTACAGAATTTAGCAGGCGACCGAAAAATACTGAGGAGTACCAGGAAAAACCCATTTATTTTCAGATGTTTTACATGTACCCATACAGTGACTCAGGGGAGACTGTTTCTCTCCAAATCCTGAGAAAGCCAATATGGAGGAAGCTTTCCCTTTATACCAGCGGTTCTCAACCTGTGGGTCGGGACCCCTTTGGGGGTCAAACGACCCTTTAACAGGGGTCGCCTAAGACCATTGGAAAACACATATATAATTACATATTGTTTTTGTGATTAATCACTATGCTTTAATTATGTTCAATTTGTAACAATGAAAATACATCCTGCATATCAGATATTTACATTATGATTCATAACAGTAGCAAAATTACAGTTATGAAGTAGCAGTGAAAATAATTTATGGTTGGGGGTCACCACAACATGAGGAACTCTATTAAAGGGTCATGGCATTAGGAAGGTTGAGAACCACTGCTTTATACCCTTTGGTTTCTTTGTCCCCCAAATATGGGATGGGACTTCCGGACCTTTTGTGGGTTTTGCAAAAAGCCCTGTGTGTTGTGGGGGGGCCGTGAGACCACATCTAAAGGCCTGGCCTTGCGCCAGCACTGATAACTCCATCTGGGAGTTGTTCATCGTTCTTGGTCTCTGTAAAATGGGAGTACTTAGGTAAACTGGTCTTGCAAGACCAGATTGTGGAGAAAGGGGCAGTGACTTAATTATTGGCTATCAAGAATGTACATTAGGTTATGGCACAGATTCAGATTGCTAGCCCCCCAAAAATGACTCATTTTTGCCATCATTCCCTCCCCTTGATCCTCAAGCTGATTTTCAGCCTTGGGAATTCAATAGAATACTCAAAGCTAGGGAGTAGGGTGTTCAGCAGCTCAAGTCTTTTTTTTATGTT
>NW_006296619.1:933853-934395 GCF_000327345.1 Myotis davidii | reverse complement strand
TGCATTGCCATAATTCATTCATTAAGAATTGCCAAATTTCAGAGGGATAATATAGGGAGAAAAATACAGTAACTTACTTTAAGATCTTCTGATTTTCCTTGCCAGTCCTTTCCATTGATTCTTCAAAAGATGTAATATTTTCCAAATGCATTATAACAAAACAGTAACTGTCTTCAAATGACAGGAAATTTAAAATGACACGTTTATGGATTTCATTATAATGCAGATGACATGGAATATTGTCCTTTCTGTAAAACCCAACATCCTCTAATATTATAACTAATAACCACTAGTTATAACTGTATTTGACAAAGGTTCCTATGTACCTTCAGTATAAAACTTTCTTTTGTGAGAGAGAAAAAAAACCATTTGAGTTATTTAAGAGCCTACTGGGATGATCTAAAGCTAATTCTAGATCAAGAGAAAGTTTCTTAAATTTAAAACGCTTGAATGATTGTCAAACTTGATTTTACCAAAAGATTAAATATTAAAGTGTATTAGACAGGAACATAGGCTAGCAAACTTCAGTTCCTATGATTACA
>NW_006296619.1:929920-930914 GCF_000327345.1 Myotis davidii | reverse complement strand
CCCAACTCCTCACCGGCACAGACCAGGAGATTGGGTCTACGTCAGAAGGCACCACCGGGAGACCCTAGAGCCACGTTGGAAGGGTCCCTACACTGTGGTGCTGACGACCCCCACCGCTCTCAAGGTAGATGACGTCGCGACCTGCGTCCACCACACTCATGTCCGGTCAGCGGATCCATCCATGACCCGGAAAGACTTCATCACCAAATGGAGCATCGATCGATCGAGATCAACGCAACCCGCTCTACAGCGTGCTCGACCTGCCTGATGCCAGTAACATGGCTCGCGATCACTCCTGTCACCAGGAGCCCCCACAATACTGTGTAATACACTTAGATAATGCCTGCATCTTCATGGACATGGCTCATCACATGTTTAGTCTTCATGGACATGGCTCCAAAGAGACAAGGACCATTTATAGGATCACATGTTTAGTAGCAGAAGATTTGGCTGCCTGAAGAGGCCATGATGCCAATATTACGTTTCATTGTATTGATATGTTATATTAACCTTTGATTCTTTTGCACGTTTGAATGTATGTTGGCTGTCCTGGAAGGGAGCTGTGTGGGGTGACCCCCAAAAGTAAAGGGTGTCTAGCTGCCAAGAGGGCAGGTGCCCAGCTGGGCAGGGAAGGGTGCCCATCAGGTTTTGGTCTATAAAACCTCTCTCCACACAGAGTTTTCCCTCTCTCTGCCACCTGCTGCTGTGCCAGTAAGGGGAGGCAGGGGAGCCAAACCTAGGTTTGAAATAAATGACTCTTTGCTTTTGCATCAGACTCGCTGGCTCCCTGGTGGACCCTTGGGAATCTTGAAATCTGGGCACAACAATAACCATTAGTTATTGTATTTTAGAAAGATTCCTATGTACCTTCAGTATAAAATCTTTCTCTCATGAGAGAGAAAACAAACATTTGAGGCATTTCAGAGCCTATTGGGATGATCTAGTAATAAAGCCAATTCTAGATCAAGAGAAAGGATTGTGAAACTTGATTTTA
>NW_006296619.1:920208-929420 GCF_000327345.1 Myotis davidii | reverse complement strand
TATTAAAGTGTATTAGACAAGAACATAGGCCAGCAAATTTCAGTTCCTATGATTAAAAGATGGTCTTTTTTTTAAATTAAATACCTGATTAATATAACATAATTATTTTACTAGAAAAGAACTGACCAAAATAAGGCTTATTTTCTAACTTCATTTGTCCTTGGGTGTGGACAGCAAATTACACTAATTGGATTTCTTCTATCAGTCTCCCTGAGTGCTTTAGCATAACTATTTACCCTCTTTTTAGGGAGGCAAAATGCAAATCATTGACTTTTAAGTGTCCTTGGTTTAGGGGAAACAGTTTTCTAGATGGTTGTGTTGTAATGTACCCCTCGAATCACACAAGGACGCCTCAAGAAGTCGAATTAAAGAGTCACATTTATTGCAAATCCGGGACTATGAAGGGGGCATTTCGCTCTCCCAGATCTCATAGTGCCGGCCCCAGCCCCAACACCAGATTTATATAGGCAAAGATCACAAAGGTATTGATTACATCCCAAGGTTTGGAATGAGGAATCTGGTTCGCAAAAAAAGCAGTTTACAGAAGCAGAAGCAGCATGTTATCTAAATTATAGTTTTGGGTCTCCGGATCACTGAATTGACAGAAACACATTAAGCAGTTTACTTAAGCATGTTATCTAAATTATAGTTTTTTGGTCTCTGGAACACTGAGTCAACAGGGACACATTAACTGGAGCCCTCTGACCTTGGGATAATTGTGTTGTCCTTCCCAGGTAAAGGAAAATGTGTATTCTAAGACCAGTATGACCACAACCAATGGGATATTCACATTACAATCAATAGGGTATTTAATCAAATGGGGTGATTTATGCAATTCAGAAAATTAAAATAACTTTTCTATTATTTTAGCAAGCAAATAAGTACAGAAGCCAGACAGGAGGGTTAGAGTTAAACTATAGTTTCTACCTGAGATAATTGCTACCATACTTCAGTTGCAAATTGCTGTTTAAATATCTCAGTTTCCCTGTTCTGCTTGCCTGGCTTACTGGCCTGTATAATTTAATTAATTTCCTTTTAACTTTTCTCTTTTCCTTCTTATCACATACACAAACTTCACAAATTTCACACTTTCAAATTAGCCTTCAAAACCTTCTTTCTATGTCCTTAAAAAATGCATATCCATGCCTCAGACCTTTCATTAAGTAGTTCTACTCTTATATTCTTTCTTTCTGTCACAGCTTCAGCAAATTGTACTGGCCTTTTCTTTCTTTGTTTTTCTCTTCAGTTAACAATTTATAAAAGGCCTCATTTTTCTGTTTAACATCACAAAGAATTGATTCCATAGAATAGCCAAATTCAATAAAGGAACATTCCTTATCTCTGAGGTCATAAAACTGTCCGAAGGAGTGCATGGCAACTACTTTGTCAAATTGATTAATCACTGGGGAGCCAGAGGACCCACTCAAAAAACATGTATCAGAACTAAGTGCATCAGTCCTAGCCACAAGTGAGAAACTTCTTGAGGTAAACATAGAGAAAGTGTGGGGTACTGCATATTGACCATGCTCTGAATACTTCTAGTTATGATTCACTGTAGTAATCACAGCACACTCATCTATTTTCTTGGCCTGGCCTTCTGGGTGGCCAATTAAATAAAGCAAACCACTAGATGGCAAAGAGGAAATTTTTTCCAATTAGGCCTGGAGGAAATTCATTTCCATTTGCTTTTCGTTTTAAAATGGTATAATTCAAAACTGTATCAGACACTTCAAACCATGCCTCAATGAAAAACCATTCTTCAGGAGGTTGGAATACTTTAGAAGTGAAAGTTACCTTTGCATGTTTGCTTTTTATACCTGGCCACAAACTTGGCTTTGTGCCTTCTCCCACCATCATGTGTACAACATGTTTACAGGTGAAAATATAAACATCATTGAAGACAAAGCAAGTAGCATTGCCTGTGTTTCCATTATTGTTCCAAAAGATGAACCCAACTGACAGTGGGGCCTTGACTTATGAGTGTCCCGACTAACGAGTTTTTTTGAGATACGAGCTGTCCGGGTTACAAGCCAGCTTTAGATACCGCACCGCTAGTCAGCACAGCAAACATCACAGTGATTTGACATATGAGTAATTTGAGTTATGCGCTCCATCACGGAACGAATTAAACTCGTAAGTCAAGGCCCCACTGTACTAAGTGGAGTATGAAGCTCATAGGTTGCAACTGAAGTAGAATTTTTAGTCACTTTTGCAAAACACTTTTCATATATGTTGAATTGTTAACATGGTGACAGTTTGGTTCTCCTCTGTTCTTCCTAAAAATAACTACTCAATTTTATACATATAAAAACAAATACAACAAAAACAGAAATTAACAAAAGTAAAGTAATCAAATTCATCCTAGATGCATCTTTACTAGAATTTCTCTTTAGCCAGAATTTAGTTTTCTTCCTCTGGATATCCTGATCAATAGCAGATGGCATACCTAGATGTGGCTTTTGTTCCCTGTTTTTTCTTTTGTAATTTTTCTGATAATGACTTGTAATTTTGGAACTATTATGTCTTAGGCTTTGAGGTGGGGAAACTTTTTCTTGACTGTGTTCTACATCTTCAGTTTCTCCATCTATCTCTGGTTCCCAGATCTGATTCTGATTCTGGGGACTGATTTCATGAGTGGCACTTTTATTCTTCTGCTTTATTTTCGTAGGGGTTGATTTGACAGATGGCTTTTTATAAATGTTCATTTTTAAGGTTTTTCCAGATACATGTTCCACCTTGGTCTGTTTTCCATAAATGTTTTTACAACCTTCCTTGAGTTCCCATTCACGTTGGTCCAGGTCAACCCGAAATCGGCCATCTTTACACAGGGCTTCCTTGACAGTCTCACCCTTCGGGGCATAGACACAAAGTGTAGTTGCCTTTTCATGAAGTTCGTTGATCTTAACAATCTTCTTTATTATCTCCCCAATAGCCTCAATGTGAAAAAGAATGCACTCGGTGTCGGGATTTTCACATTGGCGTAATATCTGATCAGTTTCTTTCATATTCTTTCTTCGAACAACCCATATTGTAAAGTGAGAATCTTTAGGGAGGCACTTGAGAGGCATTCCTAAATTTACATACCCTTCTATTGTTTTATCTTCATAAACAAAAATGTCCATATTCTTCCCCATCCTTTGACAGAAATCGTCATTAGCTGTCAGAGCTGAGTAGATATTGTCATTGAGTTCACCAGATGCTGTAAACACACTACGGTCTGATTTTCTGGAGCTTTCATTCAAAGTAAAGGTGAAACAACATTTTTCACTGATTCTCCAATTTGGGTTCTGAGTTTTAAGAAATGCTTCAAACCCATTGACTTCACATTTAAGTTTACTGGTGCTACTACACTCTCTATTGTCAGGTGGAGAATGATCAACAGGTGTGCCAACACATGTCTGCTCCATGTTAGTATCCTTAAGAAAGGAAAGATGAAACTTTCAATAAGATAGCCTTTATTAATAATGTTTCATGTTCTTATAATTGGAAAACTAATCAATATTCTGAATAAAATTTTGATAATATGATGAATAATGACTAATGGAGAAAAATGTCAATCATTAATCCACAGCAGAGATGTATCTTGTTTTTATCCTTCTAAAATTTGATATGCAGATATAAATCTTATGTTACTGAAATTATACTATGCTGTCTAATAGCTTATTTTTCACTAAGCAATCCACCAGTGCTTTCACATGTTTTTAGACAACCTTTAAAAACACAATGTGATGGGCCATATGATATTTCTGTGTACAATAATTTTTAATCCATTCTTCTTTGCTGGATATTTAAATTTCTTCCAATGTTTTACTACTCTAATATGGCAAACATTTCTACATTTAAAACATTTCTGCCTGCCCATCTGATTATTTCCCTGGTGATACATCTACTGCAGAGAGTTGTATTAAGTGTTAAATGAGCTCATCCATAGGAAGTGACAAATTTCCTGGCAGTGGAAATACTGAGACTAAGCTTAGTAGTAAAGCTGGACATACTTAATACATCTTTTGTACATTTGAAACATCACCTTTCAAAAATTCCCATTAAACATATGTTTAGTTTCTATTGTGTACACGGTTTCAACACTACTAAGGAAATATAATAAAATGCTTGATAAATAACAGAATTGGCTAGATATACAAACAGATATACATATTCAAATACAAATAAATAAACAAACATTCTTCTCTCTCTACTCTAAAATCACTTGTGTCTGTCTTGGCTTAATAGTAACATTTTCCTACTTTTGAATAAAAAAGCGTGCTAGTCAAAAACTAGGTTATGATTGCCTGGATTCAAAATCCTTGCTCTGAAGTCCATTACTTTTGTGACTTTCAGAAAGTTGGGTTTCCATTAATTCATTTGTAAAGAAGGGATGGTGATAACATCTACCCCAGAGAGTTGTATTCAATGTCAAATGAGATAATCTATAGGAAGTGACAAGCATAATTCCAGGTACATAGTAATTTCTTAGTAAATGTGAGCTCTATTGCTATTTATGCCTGCCTATATTCCCAATATAAGTGGCTATCCTTTTAATTACTCAGTCACCTTGTCTAACAAGGCATTTTTTAAAAAATATATTTTATTGATTTTTCACAGAGAAGAAGGGAGAGATAGAGAGTTAGAAACATCGATGAGAGAGAAACATCGATCAGCTGCCTCTTGCACATCTACTGGGGATGTGCCCGCAACCCAGGTACATGCCCTTGACCGGAATCGAACCTGGGACCTTCCAGTCCGCAGGCCGGCGCTCTATCCACTGAGCCAAACCGGTTTCGGCTGCATTGTTAATTCATACACTATCATTTCATGCTATAGAAACACATATGTGGATGATTTCCCCAAACATATTTGGAACAACATAAGCAGGGACCATAACTGCCACTCCTTATGAACAGTCCCCTCCAAGGACCCTACTGTGGCACCATGGCTGTAGAACGCTGTTCCAGCCAAGAGGTGTAAAGTGCAGACATACCTGTGAAACTTCAGGTCTGGTACTCTGGTCATATTCAGTAGCACTGAGTGACGTGTTCTCTTCACGTTTCACTGGGTTCATGATGAGTGCCAAGAGAATCTAGCACACTTCCACTACTGGCAAGATGAAGAGAGAGGAACGGGCTTTTCTCACACTTGAAAGGACTAAAACAACACAAGATATACAAAATGACAGCTTTCAAATACTGGGCAGCAGGCAGCTCAGAACCATGACCTCTGGTCCCTGAGAGTGGGAATGAACTGAGGTACCCCACGGATATCTAGCTCCTTGTCTGGGACAATTTCCAGGCCACAACTCAGGGTGGGGAGCCTGGTTGTTTCCCAAATTGAGAAGACAAGCTGAGGGTCATGGGAGGCGTAGGTGGTTCAAGTTTGTGAGTCGGAGTGCTAGAGAGAAGAGAGCAGCAGCTATACAGACAGAGATGGAGAGTCGGAGACCTGCTGGTCAAAACCAGCCCTCCTGCAAAAGGCTGCTATGGTGCCACCTGACAAACTTGAAAGGCAAGATTTGCAAGGATACAACTGTTTCCAAGGACAGTAACTGTGTGTGAGAACAAAACTGAAAAACATTGATAGGACTACAAGCATCTCTAGCACCCACCAAAATATGAAAGTAACCAAGCTTACTTACCAATCAAAAAACCATCAGGCATAAAAGAAGCAGGAAAATATTCCAAATAATGTGGAGAATGATCAATGAACAGAAAGAGACCCAGAAGTGACACCTGTGGCAGACTGGTAGACAAGAACATTAAAGCAGGTATTACCTCGGATTTCTGGCCAAATGGAGCGACAGGGACCGAATTTGCTCTCCTTTCTGAAAACAAAACAGGACGGGTATTACCTCGGATTTCTGGCCAAATGGAGTGAGGGGTCGGATTTACCCTCCTGTCTGAAAACAGAACAAGACAAAATGGGCAAAATATATGAAACCCTGATTGGCAAGGAACTGGACACCATGCAGTTAGGGGCAGTCACATATGAAGTTCACCCTATGGTTACTAGGGGTGAGTGCCTGGAGACATTCCAGGCCAGGCTGCCCTCCACCCCTCCACCGCCATACCCCTAAGACCTCCAGGACCCACCCAAATGCAGAAGAAACACTCACAGAAGCAGAGGATCTGCCCCAACCGTGCCAGTGACTGCTGCAGTGGGAGAGGAGCTTTGCAAATGGCGCTCATCTGGCTCTCCCGTGAACTCCCAACCCGCAGGAAGTTAGAAAGCCACGCTTCTCACCGGACACAGCTTGTGGCCAATAGAAGGCCGGATTGCTGCCGCCAAAAAGCATGCCAGAAAGGGCGGGTGGACTGGGGAATTTCTAGGAGAAGTCCAGGACCGGCCCGCGCAGCAGCCCTTGTTATCACGAGGGTCCTGCTGTGTCCCACTGCATCTTTCGCAACTTGGTCCACAGCCAGCTTCCACCTTCAGTGACAGACTTTCTCAATCTTGTCCCTGGAAGGAGCCAGGGGATCCTGATTTCCCAGGGCGCTGATTGCACTGAGCGGGAACAGTGCTCCAGGCGACCAGAATTGATTTGTGCATAGTGTCACCAGGGAAACGCCCGCGCAGCCTCCCTAGGGACCCGGAGGACCCCGCGGCGTCCCGCCCACCCACTCGCTCCCACTCTGGGTCCACCGCCAGCTTCCGTTTTCTGGACAATCTTTGAGCAATTGTGCCCCTCCATCCCTTCCCCACCCCTCCGAGTCCGCTGTTGTGGCTGAGGAGCTGAGCCAGCGCGGGGAGGGTGTGGCAGGAGCCGGGGCCCTGAGCTTTCCCGGGGCTCTGATTGCCTGGCAATGGGGAGGAGCGGAACAGTGCGCCCAGGACCTGAGCTGCGGGGCAAACAGCCCACCAGCGCGGCCCCAGGGCGCTGCAGGCACTGCACTGCGAGGTGGGAGGCTCCAGTGGAACTAGCATCCCAGGCCACGCCTGGTGGCCGCTGCGGAAAATCGCCCAGACCCCACAGAGGCAGCGGTCTGGATCCCGGGGGCGTCTGTCCATGCCCTGCGCTCCACCAGCTTCCAGGGACCCAAAGGCCCTGAAGCCGGCAGCAAGCAGCCCGCTCCTGCGGTGGAGTCTGTGCGACTTGGCCACCGCCACTACGCCCTAAAGGCAGGGAAGAATCACCCCCCGCCGCCACCACCACCACCACCAACAACAAAATTGGAGGGTGTCTCTCAGCAAACTCTCTCCCTACACTCCGCTGGGCATCTCAGTTTCCTCATTTGTAAATTAAGGAGCTTGTCTCAGGTTACACTTTGTGCCCATGAACTACCCCCTGTGAATTTGTGACAAAGGAAGGTAGGGGATCCCACCCCCAAGATCTCCATGCAGTACTTGTGCAGTCAGTTCTGCAATTCGCACTTTCAACAACCTCCCTTCCCTCCCCCCCTCACCCCAGCTGCGCAGGGATCCCGGTTGGAACAGCTGCCTGGACTGTGTCCTAATGACTTTCCAGGTGTAAAACTCTTGGCCTTTGAAGGTGGAGAGCCGGCAGCGGGTGCCCACCATGGGGAGCTACCTATCCCGCTTTCCCTCTACCCCCCAAACCTCCATGCCAATCACTCCTAATAATAACTCCAGGTCCCACTCAGATGCAGAAGAACCACTCACAGCGAAGAATCCACTCCAATTCTGCTGGTGATCGCGGCACTAGGAGTTGGTGATGATGCTCCGCGGGCGGTGCGGGAATGTCTGCTGCTTGGCAGGAAGTGAGAAAGCCCATGCTCCAGACCGGGCGGGGCTTCTGGCCAACAGACTGCCAGGTTGCACTGCCAAGTTGCCTGGAGAAAGGGCGGGAGGCAAGGCGGGGTCCCCGGACATGCCCGGGCAGCCCCTAGGGATCCGAAGATCTCGCTGCATCTCACTCATCCACTTGTTGGGCACAAACTATGAGCAATCGTGCCCTCCGTCCCTTCCCTGCCGCTCTGAGTCCACTGTCGTCGCGGGCGGGTGTGAGAGGAGCCGGGGGACCAACGATTTCAGGGACCCTGATTGCACAGCCGCGCGGCTTCCAGGAGCAGGAGCAGTGCTCCAGGGACCAGAGTTGCGGGGCGAACAGCCCTTCAAAGCTGCTCCGGGTGCTTTCTGCGCAGTGGTCGGTGCCCTTCAGATGCTGCGAGGTGGGCGAGGTGGGCGGCGGCCTTGAGATGACCATCCCCAGCCAGATCCGAGGGCCGCTGAGGAAAATCGCCCACACTACAGAGGCAACGGTCCAGATCACATGGGGCGTCTGTTCATTTGTGCCTTGCGCTTCACCAGCTCCCAGGGACCAATAGCCCCCAAGCAGGCAGAAAACAGCCCACTTCTGTGGTGGGGTCTGGTGGGACTTAGGCCCTCCCACTCCACTTCCCCACTTCCCTGCAGGCAAAAAAGTCAACTTGTTGGAGGGGCTGATGCACAGCAGACAGTGCCCAGCAGAAGGAAGGGAGAGGCCAGCACCACACTCCTGGTGTCCAGGAGCGCCTTCCTAGAGGGTTCCGATAGAGGACTCCACAGTCAGGCATCTCCCAGCAGATGATCAGAGAGTGCTTTGCAAGGGGCTTGAGGAAACATCTTACTCTTTAAGAACCGGAATAAGAGCCAGATGCCTTCAATATTGGGTGCTCTGTTAGAAGAGTTGGTCAAAGAGGGGGAGGATATAATTGGTAGGTGATGATGGTGACAACTCTTTTGTAACTTACAGAGAAATATTAGTAGATGTTTATGTGAAAGCTGATGGTGTTGGTGGAATAATTGGAAAAGTTTCCCCTAATTTGACCTGAAGTAACATAGACACTGAGGACTGCCATCACTGCTCTGATTCTGGGTGCTGGGTGGGGTTTGCAGAGAGCACACGTTAAGAGCATCATTGTAAATGTAGTATGAAGAAGGTTAGAAAAAATAAGAAAAATGGAGTTTTACAAATCCCAACTATTCTTTAAATTATCCTAAAGTAGTACAGGTGACTGGTACCAACAGGGATACTGAGGTGGAGAACAAATTATTGTACGAGGGGATCTGCCGATTCTCTCCCTTTGAATCTTTAGATGTTAAAATGTTAGGAGGAGCTAGAGGTGGTAGAGAATGGTGCTGTGGAAATTGTGTGACATCTCTGGAGACAGAAGTGCGTAGGAATGGTTTGTTTATGGATGTGGTGTTCCAGAAATGAGAGAAAAAGAGGGATCCTCAATGAGTCCTATGCTTTTGACCTGAGCAACTACAAGATAAAGTTT
>NW_006296619.1:919163-920142 GCF_000327345.1 Myotis davidii | reverse complement strand
GAATTTGGTGTCCTTGCTTAAAGGACACTGCAGACACATGTGTCCTTCCAAGATTACTTATCCTACTGATTGTATCTAAAACATAAACTTTATCTCAAACTGATGTTACAATAAAACCCTAATGAGGTAGGCAATCTAGGCTGTCTGGTTCCTTTAGCTAGTCAGTCCCTTAGCCCTTCTTTTACAGCAAACAGTTGTGTCAGAGACTGTGAATACCATCTAGAAACCGTTCCTCCAGATGATCCAAGCAATCCTGAGGTAAATAATTACCTAGGTAGGGGCCAGCTACCTCTTCTGTCCCATAGGACAGGCCAGAACTCCGACCTGTTTCCACGGGGGAAAAACTTACAGTTTCAGATGTCTGATTTTGACTTCCCTCCTGGGAAGTCTCAGAACAGTGTTTCCTGCCTCTTGGTGTCCGCTGGAGCGTGGAGTTGCTGCAGTCTCTCCGGGACCCGCGAATTCAGGAACCGGTGAATGTGCAGGTGGCGTGCCTTCCTTGGGTCCCAGAGCCGGAAGCCAGTGACCCAAAGTCCACTCTCGTCAAGCAGTAGCCTAAGAGCCAGCTCAACTGACGTTTCTCTGCCAACGCACCAAATATTGTGGCAGAACGCACAGGAGAATAATCAGCCAGCACTCTGAGGGAGGAAAGTTTAACCTTCATTTTGCAGATTTGTTAGTCCAGGGGAGTTCTGATCCAAAGCCTGAACTGAACTCGTGAGGAGGCTCTGACCTATATATCTCCTCCTGTGGTGGGCCCCTGAGGTTCCCGGCAGCTCTGCCCAAGTCAGCTGTGATGGGGCCTTGGGGTTAGGCTCTGCAGCTCCGCCCAAGTCAGTCAGAGTGGGGAAGTAAGACTATAGTTTTAACCAGATACTGAACTAGTTTCCTGACCCCATTTTCCTTTTCATGCTGGCTTTAGTATTTGATGCACTCCCACCCCTCCCAACAATGTGAGTGTTTTTTATCAGTTTCTAGC
>NW_006296619.1:916811-918525 GCF_000327345.1 Myotis davidii | reverse complement strand
GAGCTGTCTCTTGGTTTTTCTTCCCTCCCATGTTCAGTCCCTGTCTCTTCTTGACCCTCCCTGGGCTTTCACTGTTAAGTGTTGACTAGGCATCCCTCCGCTTCCTTCCTCATCTTCCAGTTGGAGTGGATTAGTATCTCTTGTTCTACATGTCAAAAGTAGAATTATTGGTAACACATACATTATGCAACAGCCTTGGAAGATGGTCTGTTCTTCTCCCATGAGTTCAGAGAGGTCACCTTACTTGGGCTTAGAAGCTGCCCCCTCTTTGAGAGAGGACTGGAGTGGGGACTCTAAACTTCCAGCAACCTACTTAGGGGCAGCCAAACCAAGAGGCCCAGAGATCAAACCCTCTCCCGGAGTCCCCTCTCCTGTTGACTCCTTTTTCCAAAGTGCCCAATTTTATCAAGGACTTCCTAGAGGGAAACAGGATAGTGTGCCTATGGCCACAGACTATTTGGGGTAGCAGGCAGGGGTGTCTGGGAGGAGTTTGACCGTAGAGTCTCTCAGCTTATTAGGTCCCTGCAGGGAGACCTTGGGCAAGTTCTCTCCCTTCTTGGGGTCTCCCTTCCCTATTTGTAAATTAAGAAGTCTGTCTCTTTGTTCTTCCCTATTCAATTTTGTTCAAACTTATTACTTGGGTAGTTTTTGTTTTTTTTTTAAAGATAGGTTCTGGGAATTAACCCTTATACGTTTAAGTTCAATAGGTCTGGGGTGAGGCCCAGTAATATGCATCTTTTATTTTTATTTACTTAATTAATTTTTTTTTTGGTTAATCCTCACCCAAGGATATTTTTCCATTGATTTTTTAGAGAGAGTGGAAGAGAGAGGGAAAGACAGAAACATCGATGTGAAAGAAACACATTGATTGATTGCCTCCTGCAGGGCATGGGCCAGGGAGGAACCTGCAACCAAGGTATGTACCCTTGACCAGAATTGAACCTGGGACCCTTTGGTCCACAGGCTGTCACTCTATCCACTGGGTCATACTGGCTAGGGCTAATCTGCATCTTTTAATAAACAGAGGCATCAACAACCTGCCTGAGAAACAGAGCAGTGCTTTGCCGAGCTGGCGAGGCACCAGCATCCTCTAGTCAGATGTTAGAATGCATTCTTAGGCAAACACTCTGATTCAGCGGAGCTAGAGTTGGCAAACTGCGCTTGCAAGCCACATGTGGCTCTTTGGCCCCCTGAGTGTGGCTCTTCCTAAGCCTTAGGAGTACCCTAATTAAGTTAATAACAATGTACCTACCTATATAGTTTCAGTTTAAAAAATTTGGTTCTCAAAAGAAATTTCAATCGTTGTACTGTTGATATTTGGCTCTGTTGACTAAAACTACTCTAAGTACATTACAAATATTAATTCATTTTATCTTCGTAACAATCATAGGAGGCAGCTACAGTTATCCCCATTTCAAAGGAAACTGTGATCATAGAGGCATCAAGCAATTGGCCTCAAGACACACAGCTATTAGCAGAGCCAGGATTAAACCCAAGCAGCCAGACATGGTGACATTGCTTTCTCCTCTATTATTCCAATCAGCCTCCACCACCCCAGCCTACTTCTTGGCCCTGCTCCCTTGTAGCCCCGCTCCCCATTGCCCCCATCCTCTGGCACTTGCAAATAGAGCCCCTAAGAACCATGCCCAGCCCTATTCCAGCAGCTTTCCCTGGGGCCAGAAACTTCTTCAGGAAAGATGGAGTTCTGCCTCTT
>NW_006296619.1:908432-916640 GCF_000327345.1 Myotis davidii | reverse complement strand
CGCCCCGTCCTCATCCCCGCCCCCTCCCAATTTACCCTCCTCTCAGTTAAGGCCCAACTCAGCTGTCTCTGGCACAATTTGTGTGTTTGGCAATCTGTGTCCTTGGAGTTTTTGTAAAGGCCAGCCTGGTATTTGTAATTTCCAGTGCTGCGTGGGAGCGGGCGTGAAGAGACTAGAGGAAGATTACTTGTGAGACTGTCCACCAAATGCCAATTCATAGGATTGTCTCATTTCATCCACTTTCTATTTCACTCATTTCCTGTTTCACAGATTAGGAAACAAGGCAAATAAACTGCCCAAGAGCAGTCCTTGAGTGATTTTGACTCATGTCAGCCGCCACAGTCCTAAGACTTTTATTGTGTCTATCCATTCAGCTATTCATTATGAGGGACCAATCTGTAAGGCATGGGTCTAGCTGCTATAAAAAAACACAAAAGAATAGGTTTCTGCTGTAAAGTAGAGGAGATAAAAAAAAGATATGCACACAGAATATTCATACCTATTTTCCCCTAGATAATATGATGGGGTCTGAAGATACAGACATGGATAAAAATCTACCCTTTCCTTTCTAAAAATCATGCTTTAGGCAACAGTAATCTCTGGACTTTTCATTTTCCACCCCTATAATTTTTGATAAATTGAACATTCACCCTGTTTATCCTTATTTAAAAATATTTTTTTTCGTTCAGAATTAATATATTAAATGTCAGACACACTTCATTTCTTATTTTTCAGAATAAAATGTAAGTGGAGTTTCAAGTATTTTCTTCATTCGCCCCAGTGATCATCTTGGGCACTTCCTGGAGGGCTTCCTCAGTCTGAGACCCTCCACCACAAGAATGAGGCTGACTCTCCCTTCTTTATTCAGATCTCTGTTAAATAGCAGGTTTACAGCAAGGCCTTCCCTGACAACTTTTTTTCTTTTTTTAATCCTCACCTGAGGATATTTTCCCATTAATTTTTAGAGAGAGTGGAAGAGAGAGGGAAAGACAGAGCGGAATATCGATGTGAGAATAACACATTGATTGGTTGCCTCCTGCACTCCCCCTGACCAGTGCCTGGGCAGGGAGGAGCCTGCAACCGAGGTACGTGCTCTTGACCAGAATCGAACCTGGGACCTTTCAGTCTGTAGGCTGACTCTCTATCCACTGAGCCAAACCAGCCAGGGCCCTGACAACTTTCTATAACATATTACCTTCTTCCTCTCTGTTACCTTTTGGCCCCTTATCCTAATTTATTTTTTATACTCTATTTCAATGTATAGCAAATGTGATAATTGGTTTCATTTTTGCCTTCTAGTATCAGAATGTGAGCTTCAAGAGGGGCAGGAGGAGTCCTCAAGACTGGTGTATGTGAGAGGAAAGCAAGAAAGCCAAAAGGTTTGGGGATGGAGGGGAAAGCTTTGCCTAGCACCTCCCAAGATCCCCTGAGGCTAGGCTGGGAACAGAAGCAAGACAAGTCATGTTTCTCCTGATTCCTACATTCTTGCAATCATCAGAGCCTTCCCTCTACCTGCCTTATCTGCATTCTCTTCCTCTTCTCTCTGACTTTTAGTGAGGAATAGCACATTTCCGGTCCCCACCACCACAGGTAGAAAAGAGAAAGTTTTGATATGCAAAAACCTTCAGTGAGACACAGTTATAGTTCAGAGAAGGAAGCTGTCTCTCCCAGCATCTTCTCACCTTAGGTGTTTGTAGAGTTGTAGAAAGTGCTCTGGGCCAGAAGCCAGAAGACCTAATCTCCATACCTGTGTTTGCCTTCAAAGAAAGGAATGAATGGAATAGTTAAACACCCTGTCCCCACACCATCCAATTCCCTTCCCATACACAGGAGCCATGGAAACGTCGCATTGACCCTGAACTAAACTTCTTATCCAAACTGTGTCCTGAACTAATGATAAATGATGAATCTTGCCTACTTACAAGTTTGTGTGCACTGTAAGGAGAACACCCTGGTAAACCTAAACAGAGAAGTTATTTTTGATACGATTGATACTGTAATATAGAGATTGTGCATCATATGATTTATAAACCATGGGCCCCAGCTGCACTGAGGATGGGAACCAGTTACTCACTCCTAAAGAGCTAGCTTGACCAGAAGGGAGTAAAGTTGAGTGTGCAGACATTCACTCGCTTCTCTGAATGGAGGTGGTGCACACCCATGCCAATCTCACACCCAGCAGCCAGGTGTACTCCTTGCTATGGCCTGAAGCTCACCTAGGTCATTGCAGCAGCCCTCCTGATGAGAAGACATATGCTCCACCAGCTCTTTTGCAGTCCTTCATCTGACAATCCGTGACAT
The DNA here is from genome assembly GCF_000327345.1 of Myotis davidii. Taxonomy (NCBI): domain Eukaryota; kingdom Metazoa; phylum Chordata; class Mammalia; order Chiroptera; family Vespertilionidae; genus Myotis; species Myotis davidii. The sequence continues at coordinate 914,339 of NW_006296619.1, read as the reverse complement.
GAAGCATTTTTTCATGTCTATTGGCTAAGGAAGGATCTTTAAATAGAAGTGACTCACTGCAAGGGAAATTCTATGATATTGAAAGAAAACTGCCAGTGTTTGGGCTCCGAGAGACCATGGCAGAGGAGCAGAGGCATTTGGCTCATCCACCACACTCACTCTTCTGTCTGTGAAGAGGGCGAAGAATGAATCTTTTGAAAAGATGTCATCTTATTGGGATGCAGGGGGAAGCAGAGAGAGAATAGCCGGTACTTTATTTCATGTAATAGTAGAAAGATTTGAGTTCAACTCTGAGTGTTGGAAAATTTTTATTGATTTACTAACAAGTTAATAAGAGAATATGATAGGTAAGTAAAGTTGTAAGATTTTTAGTGGAGGGAATATCCCTTTTTGAAGCATTAAGCTTTGAATGGACAAAGTCTACTTTTCAAAAGAAACTAACAGCATACACAAGGAAAACAAATTAATTTCACTGGATTCCCTAGACACCTGAAGTTTCTAGAGATAATCTATGACTCTACAAGCATGTTGTATAGTCATCTTGTATACTCAAGAGTGAGTGGACATCACTCATTCATTTTGTCGGAGTTGGAGCTGACTTGATAACGGCATATACTAACGACATGCAAGCATGTCCTTTTTAGTATATTTTCACAGCAACTAACTAAGCAGTTCAGTGTTTGTGCATGAGATTTGGCTGATCTCGCCCCAAATGAAAAGTTTTACCTCAGATATATTTCTCATAAATAGTTTCCAGGAGGTCACTGAGCATGCTCAAACAGGGATGAACTAAAGGCCTACAACACCTGAGTTTGGGGGCAGAGGGAGGTAAAGATTTAGATTAAGTTTAGATGACATCAGGGGCCAAAGGGGATAGCAGCTAAGCAACAATGGGTATAACCCTCGTGTGCATGCATGCGTGCGTGCGTGCATGTGTGTGTGTGTGTGTGTGTGTGTTGGGTTGGGGGGAGGGGGACAGCTAATGAGGGGCCACAATCTCCAGGTCCTGAAGTAGGCCCTTGGAAGACAAACTGTTCTGAAAGGTTGTTGCCCTTACTGGTGTTTAAACACTTTTATTATCACTCCTGGGCATCAATGTTAAATTTTAAAAAAGCTTACCTCTGGGTACATTGGGTATTCTTCCCATGGTGACAAGGCAAGTGTGGCTGCCAAGAACTTCGTTTGAACTGTCCCTAATTTTCCCGATGGAAACAAGAGTTCCTTCAGGGTAAGGAAGGAAGAAATGGTTCTTTTACCTACTGTCTCTTCCCTGTGTCCTATAAAGGCATAGCAAGCTCACCTTCAAAGACAGTCTATTGGGATCCATTTTGGTACTGCCTATATTCCTGAATTGAGACCTTCAGTGAAGAAAAAAAAAAAAGAGTCTGGTGTCAAGGGAAGATTCACATGTAAAGCCTGAGACTCAGGTAATACTTTAGGGGAGGTGGAGCCTAGGGTAAAGTAGGAACCTGGCCCAGGTTCCTCTGACTGCAGTGGCAAGTGTATGAGGCAAATATGAGGGAACCAAACACATGACCCAAACACATGTCTGCCTTCTTCACACCAACAATGATATGGAGCAATGGAAAAAAAATAAAAAGAATCAAAAACAAAAGAAACGTGCAATGGCAAAGTGGGAAATAAACAAACAGTATGTCTTTGGACCAGAAATTCTGAACAGAAGGATAAACCTAGAAGAAACATCAGAGGGTGCAGACTTTTGTGGCAATGGGAACCCTATAAATCCTTCAAGTTTGGGATGAGAGGGGTAAAAAGTAGGTGGTAGGTGGCCTAGGGCAGTGGTCCGCAAACTGTGGCTTGCGAGCCACATGCGGCTCTTTGGCCTCTTGAGTGTGGCTCTTCCTAAGCCTTAGGAGTACCCTAATTAAGTTAATAACAATGTACCTACCTATATACTTTAAGTTTTAAAAAAATTGGCTCTCAAAAAAATTTCAATTGTTGTAGTGTTGATATTTGGCTCTGTTGACTAATGCGTTTGCCGACCACTGGCCTAGGGTGTACTTTTTTTGTGGCCCATCTAGTCATCCCTGTCTTTCTTCCATCCTCACATACTCATTTGACCTAAGCTACATGATAGCTATGGCATTTATTCACAGGCTAAAGTCGTGACTGTGGGCACTGGGGCTGGACATACAGAGTCTGCCCAATAGATAGTGAATGATTACAGGGAGGAACCAGGAGCTTCTAAACTTAAAAACTAGTTACGTGCACTCACCTGTGGCAGCATATCTCTCCCCTCCCCCATAGTCCCTGTAGGTCAGCCATGATGGACTAATAGATGAATAGCTCTTAAACACAAGATAAGTAGATAAAATAAGTAAACAAAAATCATAAAAAACATCAAGTTATAATGATATTGTGTAAATCCAAATGATCTTTAAAAAAATCTACTTGATCAGTTACTTTGTTAGGGAAGTGTCCTAAATTCTCCCACTAAGATTGTGGATTTATTAATCTCTCTTTGTACATCTATGCATTTTGTAGCTACATTGCGTTAAGAAGATTCATGATCTACTTTGTGGGAGGCTTTTGTATCTATCAGATAAAAATTTATTTTGTTACATAGTGATGTTATTACCTTGCTTTCAGTGTAATATTATACACCATTTTTTCAACGAGTGTGTCACAGCACCATGGTGTGTTGCAAGAATTTTTAAAACATGCAAAACCTGACATTTAGTCAGGAGCACTGACCTCTTCCCTTAGATTATCAAATGAAAATATGACAACAACCAACAGGCTATAGATGAATCAAAATATGCCTATTTTTGTCAGATTGGCAATAAAATTTGTTTTTCGGTGTGCTGCAGAATTTTAGTAATTAGTATATGCACTCCATGAGATGAAAAAGGTTGAAAATCACTGGTCTAGTATATCTTTAATCCTCCTGTGTTGTTTGTTGTTTTCATGGATTCAATGTTTGTGTGCCTCCCAAATTCACGTTGAAGCTCTAATCTCCAATGTGAGGTGGGGCCTTTGGAAAGTGATAAGGTTAGATGAGGTCATGAAGATGGGCTTCCACAATAGGACTGGTGCCCCTCTGTGCAGAGAAAGAGAGACCAGAGCTCTCTGTGTCCACATGTGAGGACCTGGCGAGATGGCAGCCACTACAAGCCAAGAGAAGAAGCCGCAGAATGACGCCTACCTTGTTGGCACCTTGATCTTGTACTTCGTAGCCTCCAGAGCAGTGAGATATAAATTCCTATTGATTGTTTAAACCACCTGGTCTATGGCATTTTACTATGGCAGCCTGAGCAGACTAATGCATGCCTCCTGGACTTTGTTTTTAAGTCAATATATGAGAGACCAGTATTTTAATGGGAAAATAAGTTCATTTACTTTCATTGTGATTGTTGAGATTTGGGTACTTAAGTTAGTCATATTTAAAAGATCTTCATATTTCCTATGCTTTCCTGTTGTTTCTTCAATCCAGGCGCATGATGACGTTTGGGAATCACTATGTTAATGGAGCTATGCAGGGACAGGCATGGGAAGCTGCCAGGCAGACAGTGCTAAGGTGGCCTGAGCCCCACGCCCTGGATTCATATCCTCTTCTAGATATGGGATCTGAGGCACCATTTTCAAGTAGGCAAATTTTATTTGCTTTCTCTTTTTTTCACCTCTGTATTTGCACCTGCATTTTGAGTGCCAGATTATAATTGTTTTCTTATAACCATAAGCTTCAGACTTTATTTTTTAGCTAAGATTTCTCTACCCTTAAATATTCAGAATATCTTTCCTTTATTTCTCAGACCACATTTTCAGTGAGTCAATATAACATCAGCTATATCTTAAGAGTTTAATCATCTGATTGGACTGATTTATATTAAGATGTGAATGACAAAGCTACCACAGTCTTCTAAGATGAATTGGAATTCATCTTAGAAGACTGTGGTAGCTTTAGAATTGGAATTTTTTTTAAAAAAAGCTCACTAACATATAATTCTTTAATTGCTAGAATTGAATTTTCTACAATCATATAAACACTAAATTCTGTGGAGATTTAATTTTTTAAAAACTTATTGTTGACAGTATTATAGATGTTCCCCATTTTCCCCATTCCACATAGCTCCTGCTCCACCCAGGCCTTCCCCACACTATTGTCTGTGTCCATGGGCTATGCCTATATGTATATATGTTCTTTGGTCAATCACCTCCCATCCCCTCCACCCCCACCCCTCTGGGGTCTGTCATTTTGTTCCATGGACGTATTTTGTTCCTCAGATTATTTTGTTCATTAGATTCCATATGTAAGTGAGATTATATGATATTTGTCTTTCTCTAACTGCTCATTTTGCTTAGCATAATAATCTCCAGGTCAAGCCATGCTGTTACAAAGGATAAGAGCTCCTCCTCTCCCCCCCCCTCCTCCTCCTTCTTCTTTTCAACCACATAGTATTCCATTGTGCAAATGTACCACACATTTTTTATTCACTCATCTACTGATGGGCGCTTGGGCTGCTTCCAGATCTTAGCTATTGTAAATAATGCTGTTATGAACATAGGGATGCATACATTCTTTCTCATTGGTGTTTCAGGATTCTTAGGATATATTCCAAGAAGTAGGATTGCTGGTAAAACAGCAGTTCCATTTTTAACATTTTGAGGAAATGCCATATTGTTTTCCATGGTGGTTGTACAGTCTGCATTCCCAAGGAGATGCAGGCTCCTCTGTGTCAAAAAGATTGGTAACACCAGATTGAATATTTAAAATCTTAAGGTTAGTTTTCTTTATATAGAGTGAAGTAAGGGTTCAGCTTCATTCTTTTGAGTATGACTATCCAGTTGTCCCAGCAACTTTTTTTGAAAACACGATTCTTTCCCCCATTATACGTTTTGGCACCCTTGTTGTAAATTAAGTAAAAATTAACCTATTGTAAATAATAATAGGAAAATGTTTGTATAACCTTGGAGTAGGTAAAACTCTCCTAACTAGTAAAAGCAAACATAGAAGACCCAGTGAAAAAAATAATGGATTACATGAAAACTAAAAATTTTTGGATGTCAAAATCTCTATCTGGGGATCCTAGACTTATCAGGGTGACCACTTCATGTGTTATATACATGTTCAAATGCTATGTTGTATACCTGAAACCAATATAATATTGTATTTCAACTGTAATTAAAAATAAAATAAAAAATTTAAAAGCTACATCTAGAAAATAAAAATCATTATAAATTGGGAAATAAAATTTTAGAACCCACCTTAAGTGTTCATATTATTCCCAATAGTCAAAATACTCTTAAAGAATTTTAATAATAACACAAAAGCCCAGTATAAAGTTGTCAAAGGATATGAACAGATGATTAGGAGTAAACCCCAAATGACTGATAAACATATGAAAATATGTTCAATTTCATTAGGGAAATGAGAATGGAGTCTATAATAAGATGACATTTTTTTTTCATCCATGATTTTGGCATCAATTAACAAGAGAGGTAATATCCAGGGTTAGTGAGAATATGAGGAAACAGTTTGTCTATCTATTGCTAACAGAAATAAAATTGGGGTAATTTTGGGGGAAAGTAATCTGGCAGTGACTACTACACTTGCCTTTTGACTTGCTAATACACTTTTACAAATCAGTACTATTGAGTTATGTTCCAGGATATAAACATATGTGCACAAGGATGTTGACTGAAGCACTGTTTGTAGTGGCAAAGAACTGTGAGTAATTTGAATCTAATAAAAAAACGGCTGACTAAATTACAGTGCATTCAGTCCATGGAGTATTATACTGTTATTAAAAAGAATGATTAGTGCTATATTGATTGACTTAAAGGGATGTCTATGCTGTGCTAAAGGCAAATTAAAAAGTTATAAAGAAAGGGAATTTTCTTCTACTTACTAGATAAGAAGCTGTCCAACTCATGAATTGCTTAATA
>NW_006296619.1:895204-908390 GCF_000327345.1 Myotis davidii | reverse complement strand
GTAAGTGGCCAAATTAGATTAATAGTTCTCTCCATGTTGGATACTGCTCCAAAGTAGCAAGGAAGTTATCAAAACTTTTAGTTGTTTTTAAAAATTTTGTTTTGAACCTTTTATACTGCTATGTGTTAGCACCTTCACATACAGTACCTTATTTAATATGTTCAGTAGATCAAGTTATTCTCATTGTTTAGAGGAGGAAACCAAGACTCAAAAGGTGATTTATTTAAGGCCATTCAGCTAAGATGTGGCAGACACAAGACATGCACCACCTTGCCAAATTCCAGTTCTAGTGCTAGTTCAATCTGCCTCAAGGCCGCCTAGATTTCTTGCATGCACCATTTCAAGATCGTGGCCAGGAGAGAAGTTTCCTTGTGGGCTCCCCTCCAATTTTTAGGGCTGCTGAGCTTGCCAGTTCTTTTGACCACTTGGCCAAACCAGTCTCCTTAGCAAATCCTTTATGGTCACCTCTGGAGTCTCTCAGGAGCTCAGTCCCTATACCTCCTTCCTCATGATATAACACATGGCATTTTTGTTGTTATAGGCATAACTTTATAAAATACACACATTTTAAAACCACATAATAAGGCCACTATGATTTTTAACCACGTTTGGTCTGTGTTTATTTTTTAATATATCTAGTACCACAAAGAATGCCTATGAACCAGCCACCTCTGAACCTCTGTGGGCTCTTACAGCTTTGGGATCACAGGATTGGGAGTCCAGGAAGCTAGTGCAGCCTCCCCCTCTGCATTCCTTCACAATGTGTCAGTGGTCTCTGGGATGCTCTTTTCATATCAATGTTCTTCATTAATCCTTAGCCGGAAAACTGGGACACAACAGCTGCCTTATGGAGAGGCGTGCCCAACTGATGGCAGTTAGCACTCATCTCTTTCGGGATGCCGAGGCAACCTGATCTTGGAAGATTTTTGGAGGACTTTGGATGGACCCGAAGGTCAAGGGGTCATTCTATCTTTGACCTAGGTTAAAATTGATTTCTTAAATTTTACCTTGAGACATTGACTGGACACTTTCACATTTCTACTGAGTGGCAATGAATTCCTGGTTTTAGTTCAACTGGAGTTCACCAAGTGATCCTTTTACTGTCAAACCTGGGGGGTGTTTTTCACGGAGTCTTTCTGGGTCCAGGATATTCTTTGCTGGCTGCTGATATATCTGCTCTGTCTCAGAATTCCTAATGAGGTTCCCCTTAACAGTGCAATGGAGCAACCTGACGCTCAATTCAAGAACCTGGATGTGTGAGTATATTATGCACCTCTGAACACTCAGGGAGGGATTGTTCAGCCAGACAGAGGACCTTGGCCTTCTGGTGGCTTTAAATGTGGTTGTAAATCTTAGTGCCCAAAGAACGCTGTTCTAGCTGACCAGTGTGGCTGATAGCAAGGCATGCAGGTTCCTCTGGCTCAAAAAGATGGGCACAGCAGTTTGAATATTTAAAATCTCTGAGTTAATTTTCCTTATATAGTGTGAGGTAAGGGTTCAGCTTCATTCTTTTGAAAATGACTATCCAGTTTCCCAGCAACCTTTGTTGAAAACACAATTCCTTCCCCCATTAAATGATTTTGGCAGCCTTGTTGAAAACCAGTAGACCATAGATATATGGATTCATTTCTTAATTCTCAATTCTATTCCTTTTACCTAAATGTCTATCATTATGACAAAAGCAGTGATGGCGAATCTATGACACGCGTGTCAGAGGTGACACACACTGATTTTTTTGGTTGATTTTTCTTTGTTAAATGGCATTTAAATATATAAAATAAATATCAAAAATATAAATCTTTGTTTTACTATGGTTGCAAATATCAAAAAATTTCTATATGTGACACGGCACCAGAGTTAAGTTAGGGTTTTTCAAAATGCTGACACGCCAAGTTCAAAAGGTTCGCCATCACTGCAATAGCATATCATATTGATTATAGTAAACTGCTTTATAATAAACTTTGAAATAAAAGTGTAAGTCCTCCTACTTGATTCTTCTTTTTCAATATTGTTTTGGCTATTTGGAGACTCTTGCAATTCCACATGGATTTTAAGATCAGCTTTTCCATTTCTAATAAAAACTGTCATTGAGCTTTTGATACGGATTACATTGAATCTATAAGTCATTTTGAGTAGTATCACCATTTACCAATATTAGTCTTCCAATCCATGAAAAAAAGGTTGTCTTTTCATTTATATATGTTTGTTAAATTTTCTTTCAGTAATGTTTTGTAGTTTTCACTGTACAAGACTTGCATCTACTTGGTTAAATTTATTTCTAAATATTTTATTTCTTTTGATGCTATTGTAAATGAAAGGCTTTCTTAATTTCCTTTCTGGATAATTCATTGCTAGTGTATAGAACTGCAATTGTGTGTGTGTGCATTGCTCTTATATCCTGCAACTTTGCTGGACTTACTTTATAGCCTTAGTATCTTTTTTTTTTTTGGATTCTTTGAGATTTTCTGTATGTAGAATTATGTTACCTGCAAATAGAGATAGTTTTACTTCTTTCTTCCCAATTTAAGTGCCTTTTATTTTATTTTTTAAATCTATTCCATTGGTTTTTTACAGAGAGGAAGGGAGAGGGATAGAGAGTTAGAAACATCGATGAGAGAGAAACATCAATCAGCTGCCTCCTGTATATCCCCCACTGGGAATGCGCCCACAACCAAGGTATATGCCCTTGACCGGAATTGAACCTGGGACCCTTCAGTCCGCAAGCCGACACTCCATCCACTGAGCCAAATCAGCCAGGGAAAATGCCTTTTATTTTTTATCTTCCCTAATGCTCTGACTGGGATTCTAGTACAGTGTGAAAAGAGGCATTTTTATCTTGTTACTGATCTTAGGGGAAAACTTTCATTTTTCTCACCATTGAGTATGTTGTAAACTATAGGTTTTTTAAAAAAGCCTCTTATTGTTTTGAAGAAGTTCCCTTCTATTTCTAATTTGTTGAATGCTTTTTTAAAAAAAAATCATGAAACAGTGTTAGATTTGTTAAATACATTTTCTGCATCAATTTAGATGATCATTTTTTTCTTCATTCTGTTAAGGTGGAGTATTACATTGATTGATTTTTGTACATTAAAACACCCCTGTGTTCCTGGGATAACTTACATTTGGTTATGATATATAACTAGTTTAATATGTTGCTGGACCAACATGCTAGTGTTTTATTGAGGATTTCTGCATCTATATTCATAGGATATTGGCTTATAGTTTTACCAATATTTTTAAATTTTGTGATGCCCTGACATGTAATAAAACTATGTTGAAATGTCATCAAAGCATTAGGGAATATGGTGTGAAAACAAGGCGATGGCACATGCAGAAAAGGTAGACAGAGTGGCTTTTTTTTTTTTTTTAATCTGCTGATCTCTCAACCAGCCAATTCTGCTGACTCCATTTCCTTTGCCCTACCACCCCTGCCTGGTTACAACCCTGTGCTCATACCTTCGGACATTCTCTCTTGGCTGTGCCTCTGAACTCAACCACTGGCATGTGACATGGCCATGGGCAATGAGCCCAGTGACTCACACTGGCAGGAGCCTTTGTGTAAGGTGCCTTCTCACCATTTCTCCTCAGCTTGCTCAGCTCTAACACAGTAAGATTGGATTAGAACACTGAAGAGTTCCAACATGCAAAGATATGAGGAAATAGAGCAGGGAAGTGATTGCATGTTTACCATTATGTCATTGGTGGCATCACATACAAACCCTCTTACTCAAACATTCACACTCCCCATCCATTGCTTTTCTTGAGGCAAAGCCCAGACTGATTTCCTCAGAGCCCCCTGAACTTTGTCCTAGGCAGATTCCTCTAAAGTTATCTTCCTTGTAGGAAGGACTGGTCACTCATTGTCTTCTTTTCCCTCACACCCAGTTCTATTCTTCCCACAGAATTCAAAGTGTCTTTATGTTGGCTAACTCCTTTGGAAGATAGCACTTTTACTTTTTAAACTTCATTTAAAAAAATCTTTATTGTTTAAAGTATTACATAAATCTCCCCTTCCCCGCATTGACCCCTTCTAGCAGGCCCCTGCCTCCCACCCCCGACCCCAGGCCTTCACCACACTATTGTCTGTATCCATGAGAGGTCTTTGGTTGATCTCTTCCATTCTCCCACCCATCCTCACCTTCCCTCTGAGATTCAACAGTCTGTTCCATGCTTCTATGTCTCTGGATCTATTTTGTTCTTCAGTTTATTTTGTTCATTAGATTCCACATATGAGTGAGATCAAGTGTTACTTATCTGTCTCTGATAAACTTTATTTAATTTAATATAGAAGACTGTAGTCTTTTATCTAAAAATTTTAATTTTCTTTATAGTTAGGCTATGTTCTATACCTTACTACATCTGGGCAGTCTTGAATTTAGTTTAATAAATGTTTTATGCTTCATGTTTGATGCAGTCTATGGTGAGAGACAAAGTAATATTTTAAGCTATTAATTCAATCGATATACTTACCCATTAGAGATAATCCATAAAAATGACAGCTAATGTTTATCATGCACTGACAGAATGGCAGACACTGTTGTAAATTGTTTTTCATATTTTAAATCTTAGTCCCCAAATCAACCCTATGCGGTAGGTACTTTTATCACCTACAAATAAGGAAATGACTACTAATGCTGCCGGCTCTTTACTTATAGTGAATCAGGTCATCGTGACACAAAGGGATTATGTTCCTTGCCCAAAATTACAGTCCAACCAGTAAACAAGCCAGAAGTCAAACCTGAAAATCCGGCTCTAATTCCATGCGCTTAGTCACCAAACTATACAGAAGAGCATAGAAACAGAAAGCAGGAGAAAGCATGCATTATAAGATAGGGTATAACTTTTGGGGGACTTGGGCTTTCCACACTCTCTTCCTGCAGTGACCACTTTCAGCCACAACTGTGCTCAGCCTGGTAGCAACGGTGCTTTGTACCACGTTTCCCTGCCACTCTGGCTGCTATTACCTGGACAGAGGATGGACACTTAGTCTGAGCTAGGCCAAATAGATGCTAGATCTGAGGGATTTAAAGTAGCATTCTGGGTGTACCTGTGTGAGGAAGGGAGATGGAAGTTTCTGGACTACTAGAGAAAGAGAGTCTAGAAAGGGGAAATAAAGTCATGGAGGATGAGGTTGAGAGGAGATCCAGGGAAAGCATATCTTGGGTTTATCATGGCAGATTTTACAGGCTGGAATTGCACAATTGATTGGGCTGGCTGTCCTTATGTTCTGAATTTCCTTTCAAACTCAGAGATTCCTCCTAAAATATTTCCCTTTACATGGAAAAAAAAAGTTTCCGCAGCCTTAACCCAAGAAATCTTAATGCATGTGCAAAATTTCTAAGCCCTAAGTTACTGCTGAAAAAGTTTGTGTTTCCTCCAGACTCTTTTGAGTTATTATATTTTTTTGTCATGATCGAGAACACAGTTGATACGCAGGTTGAAATATCTCTTTGAATATGTCATGGTAATAAAAGGCTTTCTTCAGGTGGTATAGCCTTTTCAAGTATTTTTTTTTCTGATTCCTACATAATATTTTGTGGCTTCTTTATTTTCTATATGATTTTTCTTTTCTTCTTCTTGACTACCTGTGAGATGCCATGTCCCGTGTGGCTTAGGGTTTGGGATCTGGAGAAGGGCCGTGGGCAAACGACGAGACAAGACAAGAAATAACAATTTGGAAATTGGTTGCCAGGTGGAGAGTACAATGTTAGGGGAAGGACTTCACTGGTGCCCAGGCCCTGCCAACCTTTTATTCAGTTTTATCCACTGAGCCAAACCGGTTAGGGCATGACACACAGACTATCTTAAAAATCAGTAAATATTAGTAAAGATTTACTTTGAGACTATTTGGTCAAGAAATTGCTTGAGCCACCATTGTCTCAACTAAACAATTGGTGCATAGCTTTGGCCCTTGACAGAGCTCAAGGTTCATCAGCATTCTGGGCTCCTTGTTTACACTTTTCTAATAGTGAAGACAATAGGTAGCTTCCAACAACTACCCACTATGTGAGTTAAAAATGCTCTATTTATCTTTACTCTATTTAAATAGATCCTGTAGGTGATAGTCACTTTCCCAGATTTTTTTTTTTTTTACCTCTTCCTCAAATTTTACAGGACATCCTGTGAGTGTATAAGAGGAAGAGAGTAGTTTATTCAACTTTATGGCAGGAGATGAGACTCAGAGTTTATTTTGGCTGGAAGTCCTATGGCTTTTTGAGACCCTATGTACCTGATAGCTTCTTGCCCTCCTGGCATTAATAGATGGAGTACTGGAGAGTTATCATTTGAATCACCCAGTACTCCTTGGGAATATTGGCTTCCTTCCTTTTAAGGATATGATGTACCCTAAGCCAGCCCCCTAGTGGCAGATCCTATAGTTTCTGTCGTTTCCTTCCTTGGCCCCTCTTACCTCGGAGACTATACTACTCCTGTCCCAGTCAACTCAGTAACCTCACCACATGAAAACAGAAAACTGCTGGGGAGGGTAAGAGCTTCAAGCAGGTCTGTCTCCACATTGGCAGGACCCAGTACAAGGGTACAGATAAAGACTTAAATATTTATAGGCTAAAATTACATATGAAACTATAAGTAATTTTATGCTCTTATCTTGACAAATATATTTGTATAACCACACAACAAAGGAAACCCTAGGGTTTTAATGTGATTAAAAGCTGGCCATGTATCAAAGCTGCCTGGATTTAGTTATATTGAATATATTTGGGTGTTCTGTGTGATAGACTGGTGATATTTTAAAAAAATGATAAAATAAGGATCTATGTAATTTATAAATTGTTAATGTATTTATTTAATAAAATTCATTTTCCTTGCTTTCACTTGATAATAATTACAAAATACGCTTTTATAAACAATTTTCACATAATTTGCATCCTTTTGACATTATTGATAAATAAAATAGACTTTCTTGAATCATTTTAGTTCTTAGATTGAGTTTGATTAATTTAAATTTGGAGAAACTTCACTCCACTGAGACAGTAACGACTGAAATTAAATTTCTTAAAGTAACATATAAATTTAGGAATAAACCATATATCAGACATTGTAATAAGGTGGGTTAGATAAGATAAAATTAGTATTGTAGAGATATTCCAAAGTACTTAAATCACAATCACATATCTTGCTATTTGACCATCTTTTAAAGCAACAACTACTATAGATCCTTAAAAGCATGTAAATAATTGATGTCACATTTCAAGCATGTTCTTTCTACACCTACATGGATACAATTACAGAGCAATATTAATTACTAAACATCACCAAATGTTCCTTATTTCTTGTATGTGACTGTTGCAATACTAATTATGTAATATCGTAAAATGTTTCTTATTTACTTTATTTATTATTGGAACCTCCAGATCTATGACTTGGAACACGAAGAAAATAAACACATGAAGCTTATGCAATAATGCATTGCATTCAGGCTACCTGCGCGGATTTGGCAAGTTAGGTAATTTCTCTTTTTTCTTACATTGTGTCAGTGATGGCACCACCTACAAACCTTCATGGTATTTTGATGGTAGGCTTTCATTTTAAAATGTGGAACAGCATTTCCCTGAAGCCTGAACAGCGTGAGTCACAAGGACAATTGTTTAAGGTGATAGGTTATACCATGTTAGCACAGAGAACTGGATCCCCAGTGGTGGAGGAGCTTGTTGTGTTATTGAATAAATTTGTTTTTGTGAATGTTTGTCATATACTGGTCTCTCTGAAATATGGTGCCCAGGTCAGAGATCAGAGGCCTCTTTTGCCTGGATATAACTAACTTCAAGTTCTCCCCCCAATTACGTTGCACCAAGTACATTTTGATGGTCTGCACCCCAAGGCTGTACAAGGAATTCCACAGTGAGACCTTCTCCAAGTTACCAAGTGGGATAGAGGAGTCAGGAATCTCTCACCATAGTATTACCCTTCCCCTTCCCGCACCTCCTGTTCCTTCTCTAAAGCAGAAACATTTAGGGGAACAAACACAGATCTTACAACTAGACTCTTTCCTCTCCCTCTTCTCTCTTACTGTATTAGACCACTGAAAGGGTGTCCTCCTTGTCATATCCCCTTTGGTTCATTAGAACAACAACTCACATGGCCTCAGTGGCATAAGCAAAAGGGAAGACAGTCTTTCCAGGTTTGATTTTTGATAAGATAGAGAGGAGGAAAATACTTTACTTCATTGTCTTATTTTGGAGAACCAGAAACTAATCATTCATTTTTTAAAAATTGCATTACTTTTCTAATGAAAGCCATATCTCTCCCACACATGTATGCTCCAGGTAAATACTATTTGTCAAAGCAGTATAACTACATACATCTATGTGACCTGAAATCCTGCCAACAACTTCGCATGGTTGGTATAATTGTCCACATTTTACAGCTAAAGAGACTGAGACCTAGGTTACTTTTCCTAAAGTCACATAGCTAGTTAAAAGGCAGAAAATTGGGTTTCAATAAATGACTAAGTGAATGGAATCCTTGGGTACATGAATAAATAAATGCAATAACAAATGAATGACTATCAAACCTACTGCCATCATATAAAGACACTGTATCAGTTAGGATTATTGGTTGCAAGCAACTCCCTGGGTGATTAAAGTTAAAAGGAATGTATTGTGGTGGAAGAGACAAAACTAGCTTTGGAAACAGAGAGTGACTATGGAAAGTTCTGGAGGCCCAAGCAGCAAAAAGTGGACCAGCAGTGTCCTAGAAGCAACCCTTTGATCATCCGCACCCTATTGGCCTTGCATAACCCACTCAGGATTCAACATCCCCAGTGAAAGTGTCTGGTTGGCTGATCTTCCCTTGATACCAGGGACTCAGAGGCATTAATCATGTTCTTGAATAAGAATGTGACATTATTAGGAAAAGGGGATGGATGCTGGGACTCCATATAAAACAATAAGTATCAGAACACTGACATCATGGCAGAGAAATAATACTTTCTTTTTCTTTTTTTGGTATGAACTATAAGCTTATTTTATTTTTTCCATCACCATTTATCCCCTCTATGCCCTCTTCCACCTCTTCCACCCCCCGCAATCACCATACTATTGTCCATGTCCCATGAGTTCTCTCTCTCCTTTTTTTTTTTTTTTTTTGCTCAATCCCTCTCCCATCCTACACCCACCACTAGGGCAGTCTTCCTGCTCTCTATCAAAGTGAAATAAACCAGTCAGACAAAGACAAGTACCATATGATTTCACTTACATGTTGAATTTAATAAACAAACTGAACTACCAAGCAACATAGAGACAGAATCATAAAAAAAATAAGACTTTCAAAACATGCAATAGGTTCCAGAGAGTGTACTTGTGCATCTCATGTGTTATCTTGCTTCGTGCTGGCAACAACTCTGAGTTAGACAGTATTATTGTTAGACAGTATTATTGGTACGTACTTGGTTACAGGCTCCTGTAATGTGGTAGTTTTGTCAACTGAGGCTATGGGAGGTTAAATTGGTCATTTAATAATTCGTAGATTCTACATTGCAGAACCTAGACGGGAACCCAGGTCCAATCCCCTAATGCTCCTGGTTTTAACAATTATTTTATTGTCTTTCTACCAATGGCAAGCAGAGGAAACTTGCAGGAGAAGGGTGGCTGCAGCAGCCTGTCGTCCAAGTTCCTTTCAGTTTATTTGCTGATCTCCCAGAGATACTGAACCCAGAGCATTGTGGACCTCATTTATTCTAAACTAGCTTGATTTAAAACAATTCTTAAAATTTTTCTCACCTTTTGAATCAAATAGTGTTTTATACCTTCCAGAATTCATTTTCAATAGGAACAAGTTGAACAAACTATCTCTAAGTATTTATTTACCTGCCTCTACCTTTTGTGGTCTTTCTGGAAATTCAGGCCGCCACATAAATGAGGAAACTGACAGATAATATGGTCTCAAATAGCTGATGGCCATCTGAAGCCAAATGGTGTTTGTCTTCTTATTTCTCTTGGAGGCTTTAGGCAAAGATTTTGGAGCCTTAAAACCTATGTAACCGGATTACATAGGTTTTGAGTCCTGGCTCAGCTATTTCCATCCTCAGTGATCTTGAGCAAGCTACTTAATCTCGCTGAATCTCAATTTCCTCATATATAACATGTAAATATAGTCATGTTTACCTCACAGTGTGGTTGTGAGGATCAAATAAAACAGTATGTCAATAGTTAGATTGTGCCTGGTTTATTGCTTAATAAATACTAGTGATTATTATTCAAAACCTATAGTTAGGCAGCTTGGGGACATCTTTGAATTTCTGTTAGTTACAGTCTCACTGTCCTCTAATTGAATGTTCATAAACAGGTTTAAAAGGCTTCCCTGGAAAATAGCAAATCCTTCTTCAGGAAGTATGAGGGGAGAGTGGAGATAGGGCTGGTTTTAAAAAATATGTCAGCCCTAGCTGGTTTGGCTCAGTGGATAGAGCTATCAGCCTGCAGACTGAAGGGTCTTGGGATAGATTCCGGTCAAGGGTACGTACTTGGTTACAGGCTCCTGCCTCACCGGGCCCTGGTCGGGGTGCATGCAGGAGATAACCAATCGATGTGTCTCTCTCACATCAATGTTTCTCCCTGTCTCTCCCTCTCTCTTCTACTCTCTCTAAAAATCAATGGAAAAAATATCCTCAGATGAGGATTAAACAAAACAAAACAAAAAAACAGAACATATCATCTCACGCAAAGAATAGGGTTGAGGGAAAAAACATTAAAAGATAATATCTTTTACTTCTCTCAGTCACTAAATTCTGCCAATCATACCTTTGAAATCTTAGATTCATCCACTTCTTTCCATCACATAATGGCTACTGCACTTGCTCAGGTGACCATCATCTCTTGTGTGTATCCTTCCAGCAGACATCTGCCTCCTGGACACGTTCCTCCAGTCCTAACATTCCAATGGCTTTCCATCACCCTTGAGATAAATTAGAAACTCCTTAAAAGGGCTGGTAAGTCTCTTCCCACCTGGCACCTTCCCATCTATACTTCAGTCATACTTGAGTTCTTCAATTAGATCCTCTAAAGTACTATATCCTCTCTTGCTCTGAGAAGTCACATACATTGTTCCTCTCTTGGGAGCATGGTCCTCAGAACCAACTCTAACATCTCAATTCTTCTTCATTTGACTGGCTCTAATTCATCTTCCAGGAGATTTAGAGTCCAGAGTGCTAACCATTACACCATGGGGCCCAGGTATCTTCCAGGAGATTTAGCTTAATTATCACATTTTCCAGTCTAGGGCAGTGTCGGACAGAGTGGACACTCAACCAGTATTTGTTAGATTAAAAAAAAGAATGGAAAATAAGTGGTTTATTTTACCTAGCCATGTTCAATAGAGAACTTTAGGTAATTATTTCTATTTGTCTTTCTCTGAACAAAAATCAATACAGTTGGTTCTTGAACATGGAGGTTAGCAGTTCCAAACCAATTCACAGTTGAAAATGCACATATTCCTTTTCTCTCCCCCAAAACTGAACTGTTTATAGCTTACTGTTGACTAGAAGCCTCACCAGTAACATAAACAGTTGATTGATGCATATTTTGTATGTTATATGTATTATGTGCTATAGTCTCACAATAAACTAGAGAAAAAATATTATGAAAATCATAAAGAAGAGAAAATACATCTATAGTACTCTACTGTATTTATCAACACCATAAGTTTAAGTCATCTATTTACAAGATGAATCATCTGTCTGTCAGTACCTCATTAATACTGTCTTATGTGATACAAAACACTGTAGACATTATATACAGTACTAATACTAGACATCAAAAGTGAAAAGGTAATCTAAAAAAGAAAACCATATTGTTTTATAGGTTTGCATTCATGCATTGAAATTGAAGAAGCAGCAGTATGATAGAATTGCTTCACAGTAGCTGGTCTCTACACTAATGAATAAATCAATATATAACTTTATGGCATACAGTCATATTCATAATACAGTATTGGAAAATTTTTACATTTTTTAAAGAAACCATTTTTCTGTGATGATAGGCTGAAATGCAGTTTCTCCAATTATGAAAGAGAGCGAGGCATACTGTACAGTAATGTAATTCTTTGAAAGCAGAGTTAAGAAACAGTAAGAAAACTAATACACTATTTTTTTAAATATATTTTATTGATTTTTTACAGAGAGGAAGGGAGAGAGATAGAGAGTCAGAAACATCGATGAGAGAGAGACATTGATCAGCCGCATCCTGCACATCCCCCACTGGGGATGTGCCCACAACCCAGGTACATGCCCTCGACCAGAATCGAACCCGGGACCCTTCAGTCCGCAGGCCGATGCTCTATCCACTGAGCCAAACCGGTTTCGGCAACTAATACACTATTAATTCTATATTAGCACTCACCTATGCCTATGCCTATCCTCACCTATCACCTATGTAAGGATAGGCTATCTACTTCAATACCAGTCTTGCACACGATGTACTACACAATGAACGCTTAGACGATGATGATGACACAAAAACATCTCATCCAATTCTTGGTGTACAGCCATAAAATTTTTACATGGAGACACTCACATACAAACCCAGCAGGCAAGTTTATTAATTGTATGGCATGATGGTTATTTACTATTCATTAAGTAAAAGTGGACCATCATAAAAGTCTTCATTCTCATCATTTTCCATGTTGAATGGGCCGAGGAGGACGAAGAGGAGAAGAGGGAAAAAGAGGAGGAGAAGCTGGTCTTGCCATCGCAGAGGTGGAGGAGGTGAAGTGGGAGGCAGGAGAGGCAGACACACTCAGTTAAAGAAATCCCAATTTCTGTCTGACCCTTTCGCCTTTTCATTCCTCTGAAAATATTTCCCTATGGTAGCAATTCTCCCACCATTTGCTTTAGTTTCAGTGTCCATATCATAGAAGGGTACATGTCATAAAAGAAGTCAAAAGCAGCCTTGAATAACTGGAACCCTTCTGCCAGATTGTCTAATGTCAATTTATTTTTTGTCACTGTTTCTCCCTCTGGCACTAGTTTGGAAGCATTCATCTCGATCAAGTCGTCTTAAGTTAATTCCTCTGGTGTGGTGTCTATTGGCTCTTGAATTTCTCTATGATCCATATCTTGACATTCTTCACCCCACTTTTTGGTATATCTAAAATCTCTTTCATGATGTCCTTCATTGTTTCTGTCACATCCTGGAAATCATGCATCTAGAAGCTTTTTCTCCAAGGACTCCAT
>NW_006296619.1:891019-895192 GCF_000327345.1 Myotis davidii | reverse complement strand
GAATCCATGGCTCTCTTCATGGCTTTTACTGTAGCAACAGTGGCATCTTTAATGGTGTAACAGACTTTCATGATGCTCTCTTCATCGGGGATCTCTTCCATAGCATTGACAATCATCTCCGTAGAGTTCCATATTACCTTGTTTAGTGATGATCCTTAAAGGTCCTTATGACCTCCTTATCTAGAGGTTGAGTCGGAGACATCATGTCTAGGGGCAAGTAGACCACTTCAATGCCTTTGGTGTTGAACTCCTGGGGTTCTGAGTGGCCAGGGGATTGTCCAATATAAAAAGAACTTTAAAAGGCAGTCACTTGCTGGCTAGGTACTTCCTGACTGAAGGGAAAAGCATCAATAGAACTAAGCCAGGAAAAGAGTTCTCATTGTCCAGGCCCTCTTGTCGTACAACGAAAAGACTGGCAGCTGGTGTTTATCTTTGCCCATCAAGGCTTGGGGTGAATAGCTTTATAGGTAAGGGCGGTCCTGATCATAAACCCGACTGTATTTGCACAGAAAAGTAGAGTTAGCCTATCTCTTTCTGCCTTAAATCCCAGTGCTTGCTTCTCTTCCCCCCACAAAAGGGGACTTTTGTCAGCATTAAATATCTTTTCAGGTAGGTAATTTTCCTCCTTCAGGATTTTCTCAATGGCTTCTGGGAATTCACCTTCCACTAGGTCTGCAGAAGCAGCTGCTCCTGTTTGTTGACCTTTTTTTTGTTTTTAGAGCAAAACCTCTTTCTAAATTTATCAAACCCTCCTTCTTTGTCATTAAATTCTCCAGTTTTAGATCCTTTGCCGTCCTTTTGCTTTAAGTTGTTATATGATGGCTTCGCTTTTTCTTGAATTACATTAGAGTTTATAGGTATGCATTTCTTAGAGCAATCTTGTACCCACATAAAAGCTGCATTTTCAATAAGAGATAAAAAGGTATTTCACAAAAAGTGCAAGGTTTCATGCCTCTTGGCAGAGCTGCAGTGGCAGTTTCATGATTTTCCTTTTTTTTTTTTTTAATGGTCCTTACACTGGATTTGTTTATCTTGAAATGGTGGGCAGCCACAGCTGCAGACTCCAATTGCTTGGTTGATATTAAGCAATTCAACTTTGTTTGGAATGTAATGGTTTTTGTTTGCTTCTTGGGGGCAGTTCCAGCGTCGCCAGCGACACTTGCATGGGTCTTGGTTTCACACCAACCACAATGAAAAACAGTATTTACTACAATTAATTTTATGCTTTTATACTGCATCTTAATGTTTGTTTACATTTCTTGTGACTGCAAATGACACCATTCTGTGTCTGTGTGTTCATATGTTTTTATAAATTTTAACTTTTTTATAATAGATTTATTTATATTTTATGGTAGTAAATGATAAAATAGATTAGTGTCTACATACAGTTTATGCACTCATGATATACCTTTTTCTTAATTTTTTTCAATATTTGTAGACTACACAGTTTATCTGCGCATTTTTTCAAATTGTTATAAATCTCCCCCCAATTTTCCAATATGTTTATTTTTTATTAAATTTATGGGAGTAACATTAGGTAACAGGATCATATAGTTTTCAAGTGTACATTTCCATGATATATGATCTGTATATTGTATCATGTGCCTACCACTTAAAGTCAAACCATCTTCTGTCACCATATATTGAAAAAAAATTTCATATAAGTGGACCGGTGCAATTCGAATCTGTGTTATTCAAGGGTCAATTGTAGTTTTTTCTTTACAGTTTCCTAAGATAGGTGTGTTCCTAAGATAGGTGTGATTGAAGTGTGTTGTAGAGAACACGTTGTGTGTGTGTGTGTGTGTGTGTGTGTGAGAGAGAGAGAGAGAGAGAGAGAGAGTTTGGTTTTCCATCCATATACCAATTCATTTCTGATATTAGGATTTGGAAGATGTTGGTCGCCACCTCCATCAGGCTTCCTTCTTCACTTTCAGATTTCCTCCTTTTCCCTTATTACAGCAGATTCTGTTTGTGGTCACCCATATGTGCATTCTCTCTCTTTTTTTCTTTAGACCACAGTTAGAACCCATTGCCCAGTCTCATTTGCAGGTAAGTATGGCCCACTGAATTGTGGCTAGTGGATTTTTAGTGAAATGATAACCCCATTTCAGTGATTGGCCCTTGCTCTCTTTTACCATGAGCTGAATTGGAGAGAACTCTGAGGTCTCAGAGGAGGCTAGAACTACAATATGGGAAAAGCTTGCATCCTGATAGGACTGTGGAGAGTGATATAGGCAAGAGTAAAGTTTTATTGTGCTAAGTCAATGAAATGTCGGGGTATCTACTCTGACTAATATAATTGTCCTTGCAATGTCTCAAAGACAAGATCTTTTAGAATACTACTTTACCATCCAGCTTCCCTCCTTTTTCTATTTTCAACCTTTTTTTTCTACAAAAGACTGACAATTTGCATGTGAAAATACCAAAATGTCCAAGTTACATAAAGGCATGAGTCATAAAAGTGATTTCACTTGGGGCAGGAATATTTGGTGCAATAAGTGATTAGAAAAAAAATGTGATCATTCATACAGTTCTATAGAAGTAAGAGGGTGTGTTAAGGAAACTTACCTTAGTAATTATGTCTCCTAGGTATCTGGAGCTTCTAGGAAAGTCCAAATTTCTTGGAATGAAATTCTTTCTGAGATGTGCAATTCAATTGTACAACCATTATGAACTGTCTTTATAAAATTTTTTGATGGCTTGAAAAATTACTTATGTAATACTTATTGTGGGATACAAAATTGCGTCATCTTAACTATGCACAGTACGATCTCAACTGTGTAAAAATTATGTACTTACTGGAAGGAATAGACCAACATTTTAAAAAAAGGAGGACAAAATAACAGATAATATAACTACATACAATTTTGTGAACAAATTAATCACATAAAATTACCAATCTGTAAAATTTCTTTGACAGATTGTGTGATGCCAGGACTGTCAGGCAGACCTTGAGCGATGGATGAATGGATTACTCTGACACATGTTTCTGTGAAAGAGGGGCTAAGGTACTGCTTGGCTATAGGAGCAAACAGCCCTGTTTGCCTGTCTCCTTAGGCTTTTATTGTAGCAACAGCTTGAACTAAAATGAACTATTAGATACTATCAGCAGAGTAAGCATACTTCAGAAGACACATGTGTCTGTAGTGTCCTTTAAGCAAGGACATGTCTAAGTAAACATCCGGGGGGCTCAGACTTGTTTGAAAAAGTCAAAGCAGGAGCTGTCATCACTTGTAGCTGAGGCCTCCCTAGAGGCCCCTGACCTTTTGGAGAACCCTCCTTACAGACTTTCCAACCAAGTCCCATGTTTCCCCACAGTGTGAACCATTTTTAGTTCAAAAAGATGGAATTACTAAGATTGTAAGACCCAATGCCTTACCTAACAAGCACATACATAGTACTAAATCATCACAGGTGGTTTTGAATATGTCATTTGAAGTGAATGAAGCAGGTTTGTAAGAAGATATAATGGCCATGGGTAGGGGACCACTCACTGAAGAATCATGGTGTCATTAAAAGAACCTGGTCTTTGGCGTTTGATTGAGGGACTGCTGCTGGCTAGTTTTGTGAAACTGAGAAGACTAATTCTCTTTCAACATTGTTTTTCTTATTTGTGTGAAAATAACTCTTCCTTTAAAATTTCATGAATGATTAAAATTTGTGATGTTGTGCTACACTATTTTAGAAAGTGGATAAAATTTTTATAGCTTCTTTTCTCCTTTCTCTGTCATAACATCTCAAAAATGTTAATGTAAATCTGATACTTTTAGGTAGCTTTTTGTAAAATACAGATTCCAAAGCATTCTGGAAGACCCTGATTCAGGTGATTTGGAGAAGTTCTTGTATTTCTAACAAGTCAGCCCAGAAGATCTTGATAGGGATGGCGTGAGGAACACACTTTTATTTTTTTTGTGTGTGTGTTTTTTAAAATAAATCTTTATTGTTCAGATTATTACAGATGTTCCTCTTTTCCCCCCCTATAGCTCCCCTCCACCTTGTTCCCACCCAACCCCATGCCCTTACCCCCCGCCACTGTCCTCATCCATAGGTGTAAGATTTTTGTCCAATCTTTTCCCATACCCCATACCCCCCTCTGCCCCAAGAATTGTCAGTCCACTCCCTTTCTATGCCCCTGTTTCTATTATATTCACCAGTTTATTCTGTTCTTCAGCT
>NW_006296619.1:875062-890509 GCF_000327345.1 Myotis davidii | reverse complement strand
TGGCATTCTCATTAATATCTTTGAAGGTCTCACTAAGTTCCTTGGAGGTTTGTAGAAGATTCCTCAGTAACCTTATAAGTGTGGTTTTGAACTCTATGTCTAGTAGTTTGCTTTCCTTCATTTCTTTCATTTGTGACACGTTTCTTTGTCTCCACATTTTGGCTGACTGCAAGGACCCGTTGTGTCTACAGTGGAAGAACTGATGTGCTGGAGACACCCTTATGGGGTAGGACTTGCTTCAGTGGGGCTTTGGTGCTCACTGAGTCTGCCTCTTGAGTGTGTCCCTATGAGGAGTTGAAATCTGGTATCTGACCACTGGGTACCCTGGCTCCTGGATCTCCAAGTCAACTACTGTGTGAGTCCACCCAGCAGGAGCTACAGTGATATCAGCAGATATGTCCTCTTTGTTTGGGGTTTGGAAGTTTTGGAGCTCTCTGACCAAGCTGCAGTTTGTTAGGTTAGGCTGCAATAGGGCAGGCAGTTCCTTTGCCCTGCTGCCCACAGCTTGGGTGGGGATGTAACTTCAGTGGGGCGGGGTCTCAGTGAATCACCAGGGCGGAGCAAACAGCAATGGCTGTTGTCAGCCGACTCCACGACTCCTCACGTTTCCACGTCTCGGTGTCTCTGCATCCTCGAGTCCCGCGCCCCCACAGTAACAATGATCCCTGCAAGCAGCTCTGCGAGAAAGCCACCCTTGCTTTCCAACCCGCTGCAAGACAGTCCAGTTTCTCCCTGTAGGAGTATGGGTCCCCAGAGTCTCGCCATAAAGGAGTTCAGTGCTTTCGGGAGCCTGTATCCCCTTCTGATTGAAAAAAACTGCACCCAGTTGGAGCCCCTTCACGCACTTCCCTACCTCTGCTCTTGGCGCCTCTACACCTCCTACCCAGTCTCAATGCACTTTTTTCTTTCCTTCTAGTTGTAGAATTTCCACTCAGCCAGCTTTCCCGTGGTTCTGGATGATAGCTGTTTTGTTTTTTAGTTGTAGTTTTGATGTGGTTGTGGGGGGTAGCACGTACAGGTTTATACCTTATGCTGCCATCTTGGTTCTCCAGGAACACACTTTTAAAAAAAAATTTATTGATCTTTTACAGAAAGGAAGGGAGAGGGGAAGAGAATTAGAAACATCGATGAGAGAGAAACATCCATCAGCTGCCTCCTGCACAACCCCTGCTGGGGATGTGCCCGCAACCAAGATACATGCCCTTGACTGGAATTGAACCTCGGACCCTTGAGCCCACAGGCTGACGCTCCATCCACTGAGCCAAACCGGTTAGGGTGGAACACACTTTTAAAAGACAACATTTACCTCTGTTCCTCTCCAAAACTAATTCCAATCCCTACCGAACTTTTGTCCAGTAACTCTTCTTTTTTTTTTTTTAATGTTTACAATGCCCTTCCCTTATTTGTCTCCATTCATTTTAAAGAACAAAAGGGATAACTTGTACAAAGCCCAGTTCTCAGGCTAACATCCACTTCCCTGAGGAGTTCTTGGCTTCCCTTCAGGTCATATGATTGAAAGCATTGGGCCAGGCATTTTGAAATGAAATCAAATTTTTCAGGTCCTCTGTTTGCCCTAATGATACTATTTAAATAACTCTGCAGCTGGACAGTTTCTGCCAACTACACAACATGCCTTATTATTTATTGCTTTGGAGTATCCAATTAGCTACAAGTGATGATATATAAATAAAAATGTTCAGTGGGAAACATTTTATAATGGTAGAAGTTTTCCAATATAGAACACATCCCCTATCTTCCTCTGCTCCACAAAGTCTCTGACTTCATGTCAACGAACAGTTCCTTCAGTTGACTCATTAGGAACCTACTTCTTCTTGGAGTTCTATGCTGCATAGTGACGCCTGAGTCAGTTCAAGTTTGCTTGGTGGAGTTTATAAGGTGGTAGCTACAGAAGCTTCCCCATTGCCACACTGAGTGACTGCAGAAGGTGGTGTGCACACAGGTCTACAAAAAAACTTCAGGTAAGCAGATTGTTTTGGACAGCAGTGTCTTGTCTTTTTCAGCCTTCCTATTAATTAGGATCCTGGTTCTAAAGAATTTGTATTTATGATGGTTACTAGACTTATTTTGTAACGTATATGAACACTATGTTGTACACTTGAAACTAATATACTGTATATCAACTATAATTAAAAATAATTTAAAAAAGAATTTGTATTTATATTCCCATGACTATTCTGTAACTACCAATTTGTACTTCTTAATCCCTTCACCTTTTCCACCTAACCTGACCAACTCCCCTCCCATGAGACAATGGTCAAAATTTTCTCTCTATGAGTCTATTTCTGTTCTGATTGTTTGTTTGTTTTATATTTAGTTGTTGATAGATACGTATTTATTGTCATTTTATTATTAATATTTTTTCTTTTTTTTCTTTTTCTTCTTAAAGAAGACCCTTTACATTTCAAATGTAATTCTGGTTTGGTGGTGACAAACTCCATAGCTTTTCTTGCCTGGAAAGCTCTTCATATGTCCTTCAATTCTAAATAGTCAATAATATTGTAATAACTATATATGGTGATAGATGGGCACAAGATTTATTGGGATGATCTCTTAATAAGTTA
The DNA here is from genome assembly GCF_000327345.1 of Myotis davidii. Classification (NCBI taxonomy): domain Eukaryota; kingdom Metazoa; phylum Chordata; class Mammalia; order Chiroptera; family Vespertilionidae; genus Myotis; species Myotis davidii. The sequence goes on along the minus strand of NW_006296619.1, from coordinate 887,927 downwards.
TGTAATGTCTAACCACTGGGTTGTATACCTGAAACTAATATATATTGTATTTCACTGAAATGCAATAAATTGAAAAATAAAACATAACTTAAAGTCAACTCAAATACTCATCAACAGGTGAGTGGATAAATAAATTGTGGGATGCTCCTACAGTGGAACACTGTATAACAGTAAAAAAAAAGATGGAGTCTGAATGCACATGAAAACATGGATAAATATAAAAAAATACATTGTATCAAAGAAGCCATAAACAAAAGAATATATAATGTATAATTTCATTTATGTGAACAGGCAAAAATAATTGATTATTATAGATGTCAGAATAATGGTTTATCTCTTGGGGGTGGTATAGAATAACTTAAAGTAAAAAAAGAAGAAAATAAGAGATTATAGAAATCCACTCCCTTCTGGAAAAAGAAAAGAATTTTTATTTGTTAATTCATTTTTTCCCCCTTGCAAACTCTTGGACCCAAGCCCAATATTGGGAACTAATTCCTAAAAACATTGTAGGTCCCTGGAGCCAGAAAGTACTTTAAAAATCTACAAAGCCAGCATGTGTTATTTTGAACTGGTAAGATGTCCAAATCCTTTCCTTGAATTATAAAGTATTGGTATGTGTATGCCTTTCCCTGCCACCCTCCAGACCTATAGTAACACTGTGAGTAAAGACAAGAAACAACATTCTCCTTGCCTTCAATCCATGGTTCTAAAGTGTCCCTTGTCCATTTGCATAGAAAAACTCTTCCTCCTTTGAATGAAGTATCATGTGGCTAAGATGAAGTTTTACCCTTTCCTGTTTCTCTCTGACAAATTTCTCTCTAATCATTGATGTATTTGGCACCGGGTTCACAGATATTTCTCTCCATCAAACTCTTGTCACATCCCGGTGACATCTGTGATACCTACAACACCCATTTCCTTATTGACATCTCTATTTTGTAAAATATGTTTTTATTGATTTCAGAGAGAGGAAGGGAGAGAAGAAGAGAGAGATAGACACATCAGTGATGAGAGAGAATCACTGATCGGCTGCTTTGTGCATGCCCCCTATTGGGGATTCAGCCTGAAACCCAGACAAGTGCCTTGACTGTGAATCAAACCTTGAGCTCCTGGTTCATGGGTCAATGCTCAACCACTGAGCAACACTGGATGGGCATGACTATTTCTCTGACTTGAACTGATTTACTTCTGAAATCCTAAGCTCTAATAGCCTAATTTCTGATTCCAATCTCCTATTCTCTGAATACATTCCCCCTACCTATCACCATTGCTATTCTTTGATCCCATAAAGTGTTTTTATCCTTTGTTCTCTTCATATTTTCCCACTTGATTAGTCCCTATCCTAACTTAATTTCTCCTTTCTCCTAGATTCCACAATTTTAAATTACTTTAAAGTGTCTCTTTCTTTTATTCTCAAAAACTTTTCCATTTTTCTGCTGCTCTAAGACTGGAAAAATTTAACCCTGCTTCATATCAATTTTTCTTCTCTTCTTCTGGCCTCTGGGGTACTGAGATCATACATGTGGATGAATATAACTCCCAAATGATGGTTTTCCACCTGCATCTGACCCTATGTCTTGCAATTGCTCTTTGTATTCCTATTCTGCATTTTCTCTAACTAGCATCAGAGGCCATTCAAAATTTAATTTTTAGCATTAACACCCTATTTTTTCTCTCTATGTTTATCTGGTGCATTCCCTCACCCTACTCACTTCCAAAAGATGATTTTCCATTCTATTTCTTCCATAAAATAGATAGTCAGAGATAACATTTCAACTTCCTGTTCTTTCTTCTACTCGAAAGTGCTCACACACATATACCTATATCCACACCTAAGCTAAAATATTTTTTTCCTTTGTGTAGAAGGGGTATTCTTTCTGTACAAAACTAATCCCAATACTTACACATAGAGGTGTGACTGAAGATAGAATGAATTAATAAACATAAAGGATTTGAAACAGTGCCTGGTCCATTGATTTAGCTATTTTTCTTTCCCCTTTCCATCTCTTATTAAGTCCATTAGCCCATCAATTTCTGTCCATCTTACCTGCTTTCTATAGTTAACATCAATACGCTTCTCTTTCTCATCTAATAAGAAATGCCTTCCTTTAAGCTCCTGCAGTCTCCAACCCTCCTTCTTACTAATCATACCTTTTTCCTTCCTTTCCTGATGCAGCTCTTTGAAAGACTTATCTTCATTTTCATACATTTCATTTATTCTCCAATCACCTTAACCTGGATTTCTTTCTCCACCATTCCATGGCATATCTCTCACCAAATCAGAAATCAATTCCTAACTCCAAAATACATTGGCATTTTTGTGCTCATCTCTCTTAGATTCTCAGCAGCATTTGACTTCTCTGGTCACTCTCTTCTTTAAATGAAGTTCCTCTTATTTTGACTTCTGAGATACTGCTCTTATTTTTCACACTGTTCTTTGACAATTCTTCCTTAGTCTGCTCTGTTGGCCCCTCTTCCTCTCTTATCTTGTTAAACATTTATATTCTTCAACTTATTTTTATGAAGGATCATAACAGAGTTTCTATTGGATCAGGTTAATCCAAAAAAATTCTACTTTGAGAAGGCCTTATGGTTGGAAATAAATGGCCCAGTGGCGATTGAGCCTGTAACCCTGGCATGTGCTCAGACTGGGAATCAAACTGTGACCTCATTTATAGGTCAATGCTCAACCACTGAGCCATGCAGACTGGGCTCCCTATCCATTTTTATATTACTAATTTGGGATTACATCAATATATTGTCTTGACTTTATAACATGGAATTTTCCTACGTAATTAAATACACTTTGAAGACAGCATTGTAGTGGCTGCCTGGCAACCCATTATTTGGATATGCCATCATTAACTTAGCAATTTCTCTATAATGAATGTTGGATCATTTCTAAATTCACAACCTAATACTACAATGGATTACCTTGTGTTTATACCTTTATAGATATATATCATTTTCTTTCCTGGAATGAGTTTCTAGAAGGGGAATCCTATATAATGAAAGCCTAATATGAAAATTGACCAAACGGCAAAACGACCAGTGGAACGACTGGTCGCTATGATATACACTGATCACCAGGGGGCAGACACTCAAAGCAGGAGCTTCCCCCAGCCTGTAGGCCCCAGGACAGCCAAGGCATGGACCAGTGGGGGTCCCCTGATAGCCCCACCAGCCACCCCGCAGAGGGAGGTGACTGGGGTCGGTGAGAGGGTGGGGCTGGCTGGGGGTTGGTGAAGGGGTAGAGCCCAATTGCCCTGCCGCTTGCTCCACAGATTGACCCTGGTCACCGGCCAGGCCTCGGGACCCTACCTGTGCATGAATTTCATGCACCGGGCCTCTAGTTATTGAATAAAAGGGCTTATTCTTTTTTTAAGGTTACTAGAATATAATTCCTAGACTTTTGACAATTTATACTTGGGTAGTATCACTACTAATCAACAATTTTCTCTTCTCTAATTTTGTTTATTAGAAGAAAGGGACTACACAATATGGTCTTCAGAATCTTTTCCAGAAAATCTCATTCTCTCATGATGGCTGAAAAATACCACTGATGCTATGGCAACATTAGAGCATGTGTCTCAATGCCTGGAGGGACCTTGAGGATCCCTAGGGACAATATCTGAAAAGATACATTATTCTCTATTTGCATCTGAACAGCTGAAGACATTCACCTCTCAGGTCCTTGGTCTGATTTGAATCAAGTGGGCTTTCGGAGATTTGTTTCACCAGATATGTTAATGTTACTTACCTTGGAAACAGAGAAATCACCAAGGAGACCTGAGATCCAGTTGCAGCTATGGGCTTTAGTTTCTTATTTGTAAAATGAAAGGGTTGGATTGGGTAATTTCTAAAGCCCTGTACACCTGACAGTGTATGGTGTCCTAGGTGGCTTCACGTTTCTCCTCTCCCTGGACACCTGTCTCATCTCTCCAGGTGTTTTTGTTTGTGTGTTTATTTCTTTAGATCATCTTCCTGACGGAAGAGGGCTGAGGTGTTACACAAGATGTTTGTGATTAATGAACCCCAGAACCTGCAGATTCTGTATGAATCCTTGGAAAAGAGCATCCCTGAGTCCTATAAGGTGAGAGAGTAGTGGGTGATGTGGGGAGACAGGGCTGAGGTGTAAGGAGGATAGATTCAGGGCTCAGAACCTTTCGCAGGTGGATGGAAGTCCAAGTTTAAAGTCAAATTCTTTCTTCAGGGATGATTTTAACAGCTATATCCATTTACCTACCTTACTCTTTTTCAGCTTCTTAAACATCTTTTGAGCTAACCATATTGCTATCTCTAGTAGATACTTCTTTATTCCAGGTCATTGCAATAGCTCCCTGTTTTCAATATTACTATCTCACCTGAAACTTGGTGAGCAAGAGTCATCTCTCTGAATAAATATAATCATATCATTCCTTGTTTTAAAATTTCAGTAGAGGTTCAGTATTCTGTCTGTAGAATAAAGTCCACAATCCTTAATTGTGTATACAAAGGTTTATTAAAAAATGCCCCAACTTCTTCTATTCCATCTCCCAACATTCCCTTGTCATATACCACATTACAATTATTGAGCCCCTCACTGAAGGTAGTTCTGCAGGTAGAATACAATCTGCTTCACCTTCAAGAATTCATTAATGCTTTTTCTCCTACCAGGAATTACTTGCCATCCTTCTCTCTTTATCTTGCCAGGGAAAAATTTTTACTTATCCCTCAAGGCCCAATTCAAGTATTACTTCTTCTATTAGTCTTCCACTTCCTCCCTGGGACACCACACCACCACACACATACATGTATCAGAACATGTGTCCCATTATGATCAGAGCAGGTATTTCTCTCCCCTTCCAGATTTAACTTGAAGGCAGTAGCCATGTTATTTCCTCTTCGAATTCTCTACACTTGACAAACATCTGATATATAATAGATGCACCATAAGTAATATGGTATGGTATGAAATTAAAAATTGGGAAAAATGCTATTGTTTAAAAAAATGAATGAATGGATGAATTTCAAGGGACCCAGGTTTTTTAAAAAAATATGTTTTTATTGATTTTTAGAGAGAGGGAGAGAGAGAAACACTGATGTGAGAAACATTGATCGGTTGCCTCCCACACGTACTCCCCACTAAGGATTGGGCCTACAACCAGGCATATACCCTGACCAGAAATTGAACCATCAACCTTTTGATATCTGGGATTATTCTCAACCTACTGAGCCACACCAACCAGGGGAAGGGTCCCAGTTCTTAATGATTCAGCTATTAACTTGGATTTTTGTGGATCCTTACTGGGCCATTTTGAAGCATATCTTGCAATAAATAGTCCAAAGAACTATTCTGGAAGCCCTGGTTCTATCCCCATAACTCCTTGTCTTATTTCCTATACCAGATCCAAGGCTCTATTTCAAAGAAGAACTTCCTCTCCTGTTTTGTTCTGTTGCTCTTGTAGGTATATGGAGCTATTTTTCACATTAAAAATAAAAACCCATTCAACCTGGAGGTGCTGGTGGATGCCTGGCCAGATTATCAGATAGTCATTACTCGACCTAAGAAAGAGGTGAGAGCTCAAGCTACTGAATACCAGGCTGGTCATGCTTGGATGGTCTCTCTGTGGTAAAGAGAACTGAAGCTGGTGGCTGGGAAGAACAACCTTGGTATCCCTGATTCATATAGGGTTTGAAAGCCTGTTTGAGGGAGAAGGTAAAACAGTGAGATTAGGCATGGGAATAGACCATCTAGCTAATAGTACAGTTTTGTAAATAACATTAGGATCCCATCTGGTGCATTCTTTTCTATTAAGAGTCTGATCATAGCCATGCACCTCAACATAGAAGCCTATGGATGGAAGTGGTTAGAAATGTTTGTCTTTCTCTATGACTTAATAAGCACAATACAATAATACTTAAGTCAGGATTGGGATTGAGATCTAAACCTGCCAAGTGGCTAGATGTGTGACCTTGGGAAGACAGCTGCTCTCTTAACTATAAAAAATAAAGTTGATAAAATTATTATGTGAGAGAATTGTTAAACAACAGATAAACCATGTATATTTAATCAGAATGTCTTCCCCATCTTCCAGGTTTGGGGAGTATAAGCAGTGAATTCCTTCCATCTCAGAATAGGGATATTTTACCTTCCCCCTATTTACATAGTAATTAGGTGAGTTAGAACACATCACCTGCAGTGACCCCCAGGATCCTCCGCACCCCCCGCCTCGCCCCGGGTGTCGGAAGCAGAAAGTAAGCTCGTAGGCAGGGGCAGACCTGGCCCTCTACTCCAGGTGCTGCTCTGAGCTCTGGATGATGGATCTTTCTCAAAGTCCTCTTGATTCACATGTGCACCAAGTGTCAATCGCCATGTCAGCCCCAGAGTGTTGAGTCAGAATTAGCTTAGGCATTGTCTCCTCACAGACTCAGGGTTGACTGCCCCCCACCCCCACCAACCCTGTTTCTTATACTTCTCTCTATACCAGAGGCACTCTATCTTTTAGATCTTTATCTAACCCAGATGCCTCTTCCATCCCAGACAATGGAGCTACTTACCTACCCTCCCAAGGGCAGCTGACTTCAGTACACCATCAGAAAGGAAACATCTTTCATAGAGACATAGCGGGGAGTGAGGGGGTGAGAGATCAACCAAAGCACTTGTATGCATGCATATGAGCATAACCAATGGACACAGACAGGAGGGGTGGTGAGGGCATGTGCTGGGGTATGGGGTGGCTGGGGAGAGGTCGAAGAGGGGGAAAAGGAGACTTACATAATACTTTAAACAATAAAGAATTTAAATTAAAAAAGAAAAGAAAAGGAACACCTTCAGTGTGTCAATACTGACTTATTATTCAAGGGATTCCAAGGCCATTTTATACACCTCTCTCAGAAAACCAGAGGGCATCATGTCTCTAGCACTCCAGACATAGGCAAGAACATTTGGTAAATTATAGTGCTATGTAAATTTGATTGATATTTGTTATATCAGGAGATGAAAGATGATCTGGATCACTATACCAACACTTACCACATCTTCACCAAAGCTTTTGACAACTTGGAGGAAGTCCTGGCATCCCCCCAGGTTATCAACTGGGAGCAAGCCTTCCAGATCCAAGGTAATTGGTCTGAGTGAATAGGCAAAGGCCCCCTGGTTTGTTCACAGTCGATATGGACGGGGTGATGCTGAGCCTGTCTTTTCCTCTCTCCAGGTTGCCAAGAGAACTTGGGTGAGGCAATAAAAAGGGTTTCAGCTTCAAAATCAGTGCAGGTGGATTACACGAAGACCACGCTCTTTACGTTTGATATATCAGAGAAACTCAAGACATCAAGTGATGGCAATGTGAATTTGGAGCTAACTAAAATGTTCAACATGGATGAAGCTAGCAAGTGAGATTTTTCTTTTTTTGCTTCCCAAATTCCTGATAGAATCATTCAGTTGCCATGTTAGATTAAATTTGGAAATGTAAGATTTGAGGCTAAATTATGATGAGGTACATAGTTGCATGAGTAAAGGAAGGAAACTTGGTTTGCTGAGCATGGGCAGTGCCTTCACCAGACGAGTCCTTTACCTAGCAGAATACTGTACCTCATGGTGGCACTGAAAAATCTTTACTTTTTGCAAAAAATGCTGCAAGGTATACAAAATATACAAGTAGTCAAAATAAAAAACAAAAGTTTGCCTACATGGATTCTCCACAATCTTTCATACAGGTGTAAATATGCTTAACATTGGTGTTTATGCTTTTAGTACTATGTGTGATTTTGTTGTTATTTTTTTCCTATTTTTTAAAATAACATACACACATACTGTATTGCAGCTTTTTTTCATTCAGCCAATATATTATATACATCTTTCATGTAAGCTCACACAGATATCTTGCATTTATTTGGGCAGCTGCATAGATTTCTATAATAGGGAGGTACATAATTATACATTACCATATTAACACACATTTAATTTATCTCCAATTCTTCCTAATAACAAAAATTCTGTAATAAATGTCTTCATAAATAAATCATTGCACAAGCTTTATAAATAGTTCTGAAAGATGGATTCCTAGAATTGAAATGGTTGGATCAAAAATATGTACATTAAGTGAAGATATTACCAAATTCGATGGTAAAACTTTGATGAATTTAATATGTGATAGCATAACATCTGAAACTACCTAAGTGTTTATCAGTAGGGGCATGGATAAATTCATTAAAGTATAACCCAAACACTGGAATAATATATAGCTATTAACAAGAATGAAGCAGCTCAATATGAATTGATAAGAAAAGAATTCCAAAATACATTGCTAAGTGAAAAAAAGAAATGGCAATTCAGGTGGACAAAACATTGTATACCGTATGCTATCACAGTATGTACACATGGAAAATTGCATAGAATACCTCTAGAAAATTACCTAAATACATTGTATGACTAGTTGCCTCTAGAGAAGATAACTGGGTAATAGGGGATCAGAGAGAGAAGTAATTATTTCAGTTAATATCCATTTATGCTTTATAACTGCATTACTAATTCAAAAGAATAACTAAAATATAAATTCCCACTCACACATACCATTGATTTAGCTGGGAGAGCCAACGATATTTAAATTTTTCTTTTATCTATCTGTGTTTCCAAATGCGTAGTTATTCCACAGGAGGAGGCAGGCGACAAGGCTCCAGGCCTTTAAGGAAGCAGGACTAGGATCAGGTCAGGCACAGAAAAGAGCAAAAAGAAAGCCTCACTCCTGTGCAGATGATTTAGTGCCCAGTGACCTCACCCTTGAGCAAACATAGATCCACTTTGAAATTGACAAGTTCCTGAAAACTCTTCCTCTCTGGGGAGGGCTAAAAGTTCTTTGAAATCTTCCACCTGCCCCAACCTCCCCTGCCACAGAGGATGTTTTTCTGATTTTGCAGATAAGAACACTAACTCTCAGATAACTTATCCATTGAGAGAATCAGGATTTGTTACCACCCCAAAATCCAGCATCTCCCCTATATTGATGCTTCTCAAATGGCATTTTTGATACTTCCCATTTGTTGATGGGCTTTGGGACACATGCAGCTGTAAGATTAACATTACTCTCATCTTCCTGCGACATACATTTTATTGAATTATCTGTTAAAATAAATATTATCTTGTCTATTTAGATATTTTGTATAGTCGAATTCAGAATCCACGTGTTTCCCACGTGAACCTTCAAAGAAAATTCAGCCACATGAAAGGTCGCTCTGGGGTACATCTTTGTTATTTTAGGAACATCAGCTCATTTTATTCCTCCTTGAGCATTTGCTTCGGCTTTTTCTGAGATGTGCTTTCTGCATCATAAAGTAATTAGGATTTTCTCCCTCTCAATTATTTGGGAAGATTTTGAAGCAGACAAAAAACAGTACTTTTTTGTTTATCTGTTTCCTCCTCTAAGCTGTGGGACCCAAAGAAAAGGAATGGTATCATATTCATACTCTGTAAGCCTGGTGTTTGGTAAAAATTGAATAAATTCTTTTTTTTCTTGGCAGGAAAGGAGACTTTTCGAGCATCTTCTTGGATGCCTCACATGCAGGGCTTGTGAATGAGAATTGGGACTTTGGAAAAAATGAGAGGAGCTTGAAATATGTTGAACACTGCCTCCAGCATTTTCCAGGATTTGGCTTGCAGGGTCCAGAGGGGGTTCCTATCTCTTGGGTTGTGATGGAACAGTCCTGTGAGATAAGAATGGGTAATACTGTCCCTAAATACCGACGCCAACGCAACATGGCGCAAATAGGTTATCATGGGCTAGAGTATCTTATTCAGAAAAAAATGCCGTTCTATTTTCATGTGGCAGATAGTAGAGAAGATTACATACAGGCACTGAGAAGCTTTGGATTTAAGTTTCTTCCTTGTGGCTGGCATCAGTGGAATTGCACCCCCAAGAAATATTGCTGATTGGTGCCATTGCCCATTTCGAGCCTTTCTTATCAGTGAAAACACATCAGCACAAACACCAACATGGTAATCTATATTAGTGCAAGAAAAATCATCCAATTATCTGGGGTCCATGGATTACCTAAGCTCATCCTTATGTAATATTTTAATTTTCCTCCTCATTCAATTTATAGAAAATTAGAAGCTTGGCCCATGGATGCCATACTTTTCCTTGATAGTGACAGACATTTCTGAATTAAAATCACCCAATGTCAATCATTAGTGCCAAGAGAATCCTTTAAAAGCAATATTTTCTTTTTTGAAGATGTCTTTTGTGAAAGAATCCTGTTTTTTTCATGCTTTTATCTTTGAAAATAAAAAGTCTGCTTGAAAAATGTCTCCTCTGGTACCCTCTTCTACCTCTTGCAAAGTTTTCCAAAGTACTTTTCAGAAGCACTCAGTATCATTGCTTTGGGTCCTGGGTGCTTTGGGTCCTTTGAGATGTTCTCCTGAATTAAAGTATGGGACAGTTTGATTTCCTTCTTTTTCCTTTTTTAAATTTCTTTATTGATGAAGGTATTACATATGTGTTCTTATCCCTCCATTATCCCCCGACCAGTTTGGTTTTCTGACTAGCTTTTATTATAGGGGTTTGGTAGGTTGAGTTGTGTGTCTTCATATTCAAGATGATTTTTATATCTGTGCTGTATTAGTTTTGTAACAAATGACCATAAACTTAGTGGCTTAAATCAACAAAATACAAGATAATATTATCTTACATTTCTGCAGTCAGAAACCCAAAATAGGTCTTATGGGATAAAAATCAAAGTGCCAACAAGGCCTGTTCCTCTGGAGGTTCTTAAGGAAGAATCCATTTCCTCCTCTTCTCCAGGTCGTCCTCATTCCCTGGCGGGTGGCCCTCTACTTTTATCCTCTTTACTTAGCCTTTATTTCTGTACTCAGGTCTCCCTTCCTCCTTACTAGGACACCTGTGATTACACTTAGGGCCCATTTGGATTGTAACGCAGGATAATTTTCTCATTTCAAAATGCTTAATTTAATCACCTCTTCAATATCATATAATTTAACATTCAAAGCTTCAAAGGATTAACACCTGGACATCATTGAGAGTCATTGTTCAGCCTATCATGTATGCAAATTGAGTTTATGTTTCTCCATGGGCAAAGCCACAGATGCTTCCAATATGAGACTGATTAGCATTTCTCTTTTTAAAAAATTACATTTATTGGGGTGGCATTGGTTAATAAGGTCATATTGGTTTCAAGTGTACATTCCTATAATACATGATCTGTATATTGCATTGTGTGTCCACCAACCTCAGTCAAATCATCTTCCATCATCATATACCTGGCTTCCTTTACACTTAACCATTCCCCCACCGCCTTCCTTCTGGTCAACACCATAATTTTGTTTGTGTCTATGAGTTTCAGTTTTACATCCTACATTTAAGTCAAATCATTCAGTTCTTAGCCTTTTCTGACTGACTTATTTAGCTTAGCATAATATTTTCAAGACCTATCCATTTTGTTGCGAAGGGTAAAATTTTCTTCCTTGTTACATCAGAGTAGTATTCCATTGTGCATATGTACTACATCTTCTTTATCCAGTCCTCTATTGAAGGACACTTGGGCTGCTCCCAAATCTTGGCTATTGTGAATAATACTGCAATAAACATATGGGGTACATATATTCTTTCATGTTTTAGGTTTCATGTTTTAGGTTTCTTCAGATAAATTCCCAAAAGTGGAATCACTAGGTCATAAGGCCATTCCATTTTTCATTTTTTGAGGTAACTCCATATTGTTTTCAACAATGGTTGCACCAATCTGCATTCCCACCAACATTGCACAAAGCTTCCCTTTTCTACATCTTCACCAACACTTGTTTGTTGATTTTTTTGTTGATAGCCATTCTGACAGGTGGGAGGTGATATCTTACTCTGCTTTTAATTTGCATTTCTCTCATGATTAGTGACATTGAACATCTTTTCATAGGTCTATTGGTCATCTGTATGTCCTTTTGGAGAAGTATCTATTCAGGTCTTTTGCCCATTTTCAAATTGGATACTTTGGGTTTTAGTGTGTGTGTGTGTGGGGAGAGAGAGAGAGAGAGAGGGAGGGGAGAGAGAGAGAGAGAGAGAGAGAGAGAGAGAGAGAGAGAAACAGAGAGAGTTTTTAAGTTCTTTGTGTATTGTGGATATTAACCCCATGTCAAAACTGTTATTTGAAAATATCTCCCATTCGGTGTCTTTTTTGTTACGTTGGCATTTACTTTTTTGTAGTGGAGAAGCTTCTTAGATTGACATAGTTTCATACATTTACTTTTACCTTTACTTCTCATGCCTTTGGGGTCAAATTTATAATGTGTTATCTATGAACAAGGTCCATAAATTCAATACATATGTTTTCTTCTATGTAATTCATTGTTTCAGATCTTATATTTAGCTCTTTGTTGGAGTAGAGTTGTTCATAGTATTTTTTAACAATCCTTTGTATTTCTGTGGGGTCTATTGTTATTTCTCCTCTTTCATTTCTGATTTTGTTTATTTGGATCCTCTCTTTTTGTTTCCTGGTGAACCTAGCTAGAGAGAGGTTCATCAATCTTGTTAATCCTCTCAAAGAACCAGCTCTTGGTTTCATTCATCTTTTGTATTGTTTTGTGTGTGTTTTTGTCTCTATATTGTTTATTTCTGCTCTCATCTTTATTATTTCCTTCCTTCTGGATGGGCTTTTCTTGTTGCTCTCTTTCTAACTCTTTGAGTTGTAGGGTTAGATCATTTATTGCCAATTTTTCTTGTTTTTTGAGGTAGACCTGTAGAGCTATGAACTTCCCTCTCAGGATTGCTTTCATTGTGTCCCATAGATTTTGGATTGTTGTTTTTTCATTGTCATTAGTTTCCAGGATGTTTTTAATTTCTTCTTTGATCTCATTGGTAACACAATCCATATTTAATAACAT
>NW_006296619.1:864744-874781 GCF_000327345.1 Myotis davidii | reverse complement strand
CTTGCAAACAGCAAATGTAGGTGTCATGTTTTCTTATCCATTCAGCTACCCTGTGTCTTTTGATTGGAACATTTAATCCATTTACATTTAATGTTATTATTGAAAAGAACTCGTTTGTGGTCATTTTTATTCTTAATGTTTAGCATTACAGGCAGAAGAAACCATGTGTTTCTTCTTGTCTTTCTGTTTCTTCTTTTTACAGCAGTCCCTTTAGCATTTCTTGCATTGCTGGTTTGGTGGTAATAAACTCTCTTAGCCCTTTTTTGTCTGTGAAGCTCCTGATTCCACCTTCAATTTTGAATGATAGCCTTGCTGAGTATAGTATTCTTGGATTCATTCCCTTGCTTTGCATCACTTTGTATATTTCATTCCATTCCCTTTTTGCCTGGTGTGTTTCTGTTGAGAAGTCAGCTGATATTCTAATTGGAGATCCCTTGTAGGTAACTTTCTGTCTCTCTCTGGCAGCCTTTAAGATTCTTACTTTGTTGCTGGTGTTTGCCAATTTAATTATGATGTGTCTTGGTGTTGGTCTTTTGAGGTTCATCTTGTTTAGCACTCTATGTGCTTCTTGGACTTGTGTCGTTTTTTTCTTGCCAATATCAGGGAAGCTTTCTGTCATTATTTCTTCAAACAGGTTTTCTATTCTTTGCTTCTCTTCCTCTCCTTCTGGTACCCCTATTAAGTGAATGTTGTTTTGTTTTGCGTTGTCCCAAAGCTCCCTTAAGCTCTCCTCTTGCTTTTTAAGTTTTATTTTTTTTTTCAGTTGCTCATGTGTTTGTGTGTTTTTTCCTACCTTGTCTTCTAATTCACTGATGCGGTCCTCAGCCTCTTCTAGTCTGCTGTTTAAGCCTTCCATTGTGTTCTTTATTGCAGCTATGTCATTCTTCATTTCCTTTGGGATCCTTTTCATGTTGGTGACATTCTCATTCAGCTCCTTATAATTCTCATTCATTTGTGTGTATTTGTCATCCAGCCGTTTGAGCATCCTTATAACCATTACTCTGAATTCTTTTTCTGATAAGTTAGCAGCCTCAATTTCATTTAACTCCTTGCACACCCCAGCTGAAGAGATCTTCAGCCACAACCAAACTCCTCCCCTCTCCAGGCTGAGCCCTAATATGAGCTACTGGTTGCAGGGCTGCATCCATGGCTCATCTCAGCTCTTTTCCCTTCTCATCTCCCCATTTTGGTACCACTTGCCCACTTTTATATATTTCAATGCTCAGATCTCTCAGGAATGTTTGGGTGTTGAGCAGGGAATTTTTTTTGGAGTTTTAACTGTTCAAATTGTTGAAACTTCAAGGAGAGAGGCCGAGGGGCTCTCTCACACTGCCATTCCTCTGATGTTGCTCCTGACTAGAATTTCTATATTCTAGGTCCAGATTCATGAAAGAGAGAGAACTCACTCTAGTTTGGGCCCTGTGTCTATCTAAAATATGATGTACTATGATTTAGGGGTCAATGTCATATGTAACACTGGTGTTCAGGTCACATTTACGTAAGGGATTTTTAGATGAAGTTACCATAGGTAATGTTTACTTAAATTTAGTGAAACAGAATCAACGTTGTAATCTTTAAAATGCCCTTGGTGCTTGAAAATAGGTGCCCCCTGGGCTGATAAAGGATGACATAGCCAACATATAACAACAGCCCTGTGATGCCATGATCATTCTCTGAGTAGCCATGGGCTTCTGGCCACCCTGCCTATACAATGAGGTAGCAACTTAGGAACTCAGTTAAACTCTGGACCTCCATTCCCAGCCCTAATTTACATTCCAGGATGTGGTCCTTCTGGCAACAATGACACATCTTGGCTCTATAATAACAGTAAAAACCCCTGATTTAAGACAGTACCAAAGAAAACACAGAGACACAAGGAAACAAGAGATACATGGCCACATGATAATAGCTTATATCTAGAAAGTACTTAATAGGTTACTTGCAGTATTATAAGTACTTTATACATTTTAATTCATTTAATGCTCACAACTGCCCTGAGAGATAGGAATGGTTGTTAGAGAAGAGAAAACCACACCAGAGAGTGTTACATCTCTTGTCTAAGGCCACCCAGCTAGTAAGTGCCAATCTAGGAACTAAATTCATTTGTATGGTTTCCAACCTAGTACTTTTAACCTCTTGGATATAACCTGTGAGAAATTGGAAAGGTTCAATAAATACTGACAAATGAGCTAAAGTATGTGTTCCTGATCATTGTCTTAGTTTCCTTATATGGAATTAGAAAGAATGATAGTTTTATTTTATTTTGTGGAATTCAGTTTTAAAGGAAATAGCCTAAATGAAGTGCATACCACTGTATAGCTTAGAAGATTAAAACTGTTTATTAAACCTTCTTCTTGTTTGTGTCTGGAATAATTACCTTAGAGCAATATTAGATTCTGGAAAACAGCATTCTCTTGTTGATTATGAACCATCATGTAATTCTTTCCCTGTATCCTCCCCAGGTAGTCAGCAGGCTTAGTTTATAATCCTTTAGCCAATCAACGTTGCCCTACAAATGGAATTGAACAAGGCTCAGGTACTTACTCCAATGCCTGCAAGGTTTGGGTTAGCTTAATAGCTTCTCTTAGAGGAGTTCCAACACCAGATAGTGAACTCAGGTATATGAAGTTTTTATAGACCTTTTTGGAATTCCTTCTAGTGTCCCTAATCCCAGATAATACAAAACCTAGAAAATAACTCAAGTCTTATTCTTTCAGGAAACACATGGTAAATGATGCATGGAAATTGCTTTCCTTGCCTTTAACCTCTTGACCCTAGCTAATAATTATTAAAAGAAGAGGACCAGGCTCCAAAACACTAACTGTGGCTAAAAATGTACCAAATTGTTAGATTAATACTATTTAGGTTCAAGGAACAATGATCAACTTGAGTATTCTAAGCAAAACCAAAATGTTTCATTTATATGCATGAAAAACAACAGGTCCCAAAAGGAGTCACTCAACCCTTAATGCCTGGATTGCACTTCCCACCTCTCCCAGGAGTGGAACTTCTAACCAATCAGTCTGGAATTTCTTAGTCAGCATTAGTGACTGCTCCATAATACCCTCTGCTTTCCATTAAGGGAAGGCAGGGGAGGGTAAAAGTAGGTTTACAGTTGTTACACAAATAAATACAATAATTAATAAATAATAATTAAGAATAAACTCTGCTTCACATACGCACAACTATAAACCTACTTTTCCCAGCTCCTGTATAAAGAGATATATGCCACAACTTCTGTAGCCATTCACTAACTGATAAACACTTAGGTTGCTTCTCGTCTTGGCTATTGTAAATAATACTACTATGCAGGTGGGGTACAAATATCTCTTTGATGAAGTGTTTTCACCCCCCTGACTGGGCTGGGATCGGGGTGGGGCATGGCAAACCAGCCTCTATGGCTATATTGCTCCTTGATAACTCAAATCAGACCAACCTGTGCCTCTCTGAGTTCCCCTGTCAGATAGCTTCTTGTCTTGGCTCTGCACACGAGCAAAATGCTACTACTTGAGCCCTGTAGACAGGAACTCAGACTGCCCAGATCCCAGTGATACCTATTGCAATCCCTGCCCACTACTCTATCACAATCAGATTCTCAGTGGTTAAGACCACAGATTCCATGGCAATCCCCATGGGGCAAGATTGGAGAGGGGCTCCACAACGGTAGGGGCACCGAAGGTCATCCCTAGGTCCAAGCTAGTCACAAAGTCTATTTACTTATAATGAAGGTGCACCAAAGTATTGCTAAATAGAAAACAACTCCACCCTCAGGTAAGGAGAGAATTTATTTGAAAGGATTATTGCAAGAGGAGAAAGGAAAGGGGGCTGTTATGATAGGGAGGGGGAACTATTTCAACATGGAGAACCCCAGACCATCTGAAAGGTCAAGCAGAAATGGCTGTTCTTTTGTAAAGAGGATTAAGCCAGGTACATGGGTCTTCCCACTGCCAATTTCAGCCCAGGCCAAATGTGGGTCAAAGTTCAGTTCTAAGCAGAGGATAGAAGTTTAAGTTTGGTTAAGTCCACTAACACTTTGCTAACACATCAGAACTTTGTTCTGGTGGATTGGTGGCATTGAACAGTCAAGCTAACTATTTATGAGGTGTCAGAAACAGCTAGAGCTCTGCCAGAGCACTGCTGCTCTGAGTCCATATACTCTTCTGAATTCTGCAGGGCAGGTTCCTTCTCAAATCCTGCCCATTGCACTAACTGTTGGGTCCAAGCCCCTCTGCCAGGAGCTAGGCCTTCTGGAACACCAGGACTTAGATGGAGAAGCCATGAGAAGTTGTGGGTGTATAAGAATGAGTCTTTATTGCAGGAGCTAGTGGCCATATAGCCATCAGACAAAACAGTTCTTTACAGCAATGTTCCATATAGGTCTCCACACATCAGCTGATAAACCAAATACATCTTTCCTACAAAAGCACTATCCTCTTCTGTGCCCACAGCTATTATCTGAGCAGCCACACGCTGCCCCTACATTTACCACTTCACATAGTAGTAGCACCTGAGCTCTCTGCCTCAATAGCTTCTCCAACCTCTCCAGCCTTACATAGTAGCTACAACAGTCTGTGCCTACCTCAGCTTCTCTGGCACACTCTAGCTGGTCATTACCATGTATTATACCATTTAAACAAAAGAGGCCTTTAGCCAACAATGACATCAATCATTTGGGCTATAGAAAGGCATGCGTTCACAGTATACCATGAGATCACTGTGGCCTTGCACCTGCTTATGGTATCTTAGGTTTGAACATTTTGATTAAGATTCCCATGTTCAGAGTGGCCTTGGCCATTCTGGCATACTAACAACAAGGCCTTGACTATCTGGGGTCTCTGGTGTGGTTCTCACATTTAGAGGTTAGTCTAAACAGTGCTAGAGAGAAGCCTGAAAGGAAGGGAGGAATGCAAGAGAAGCAGGATGCATACAGCTCAGAGAATGTTTTGCCCAGAGTTCAGCCTCTTCTTGGTAGAGACTAAGAATGGGGTTATATGCTGACTCATTCCAGGGGAAGGAGAGAAACTGAACTCAAGTTTGGTTAACAAGCAGTTTGTTCTGAAATGTCAGTGGGGATTCACAGTTAGCTAATCATTCACGAGACAAACACTGGGAATTTGGAGCATCAGCATCTGGCTTTATTAGAGGTGAACAAGGAGGACAACCATGTGTCTTAAATCAGATGGGGGAAGGCTGGTTTCTTGCAGTGAGCCATTTCAGGAATGCATCATCCAGAGAATTGCATCTACTGAAATACGCTTTGACCTCAGCCTTTTGGCTAGCTTTGAGAGTTAGCTCTACAAGTCTTTTTGCTTTAATTATTTGAAGGGTACTGTTGAAGATTTTAACTGCTATGTAATGATTCTGCATAGGGCTGCATGAGAGAAGTGTTGGAGGGGATGTGGAGCACATGGAAAGCCCCTCCACTGCTATAGGAACATAACCTAGTGCAGCCACTTTAGGAAAACACTTTGGCAGTTTCTTATGAAGCTCAACATACGTGTGACTGTGCACATGCACTTCTATGCATTTACCTAGGAGGAACAAAAACGTATGTTCAAATATTTGTACATGAATGTTCACAGCACCTTTAGTTATAATCATTAAATACGAGAAACTACACAAATATATTTTAACAGGTGACCAGATAAGCAAATTTTGGTAGATCCTTGCAATGGAATACTATTCAGCAATATACATAAATGAACTGTTAATATAGATAACAATTTGAACTATTCTCAAAGGCATTTTACTAGTGAAAGAATAGACTCAAAAAGAGTCATACTAAATAATTAATGATTGTTAGGAGCTGGGAATAAGAGAAATATGGATTGCAAGGGACATTAGTAAACTCTGGGGTATTCAAATTGACTATTATTATTATGGTACTAGTTACATAAATATGTACATTTTTTTAAAACTCATCAAGTGTCCACTTAAAATTGGTAAATGTTATTGTATGTAAATTATATCTCAATTAAGTTGAACAACAACAATAAAAATAGTCTGAAAAAATTAAATATATAATTTAGATCTCTTATTTCCATAAGATGTTCTAAATACCAAAATACTAGGAGCAGAATTAAATAATTTTAAATATTTTTCAGATGGCTTTAACACATAGTTGAGTCTGGGAAATGTTTTACTACAGCATTTGTTTGTCTTCTATATAAGGATTCTTTTAGTTATTTTCATTTTTCAGCTCTAGAAAAGATATGCTTTATTTAAGAAAATAAAGAAAAGATATGCTTTATTTAAGTTAAAGTGATAGCAATAATAAAAATGGTTGACACATACTGATTACTACTCCATGCCAGGCACTCTTTAGATGTAAAATTAAATGTCTCATTTACCATGAGCAGATTGCATG
Source organism: Myotis davidii (assembly GCF_000327345.1). Taxonomy (NCBI): domain Eukaryota; kingdom Metazoa; phylum Chordata; class Mammalia; order Chiroptera; family Vespertilionidae; genus Myotis; species Myotis davidii. Next base: position 868,414 of record NW_006296619.1, on the reverse strand, counting down.
GAGACACTCAATAGACATTTTGGATGACAGTGTGGAAACTGTTGCTTCTACTAATGATAATAATAAACAGGATACTAATAATTATAATAATTAATTGAGTGCTTACTATGTCCCCAGCACTGTTCTAAGAACCTTACATGTATTGATTTATTTAATTGTTCAACTACTCTATGGGGCAGTTGCTATAGTCATTGTCATTTATAGAAGAGAAAACCAAGGCAGGGAAGAGTTAAAGTAAATTGCGGAAAGGTGAAGGCCCTGGCAAGCAGCTGGAAGGCCCCAATCGGCCCTGATTGCTGGCCAGGCCTAGGGACCTTACCCATGTAAGAATTTTGTGCGCCAAGCCTGTAGGAAAAGAATAATGGTCTCAAATCAATGCTTTAAGTTTTCTCCTTAAAAACTAGCAAAAGAGAAGTAAATAAACCCTAATGCAAACAGAATTAAGGAAAGTATAAATGATAAGAGCAGTAACCAATGAATTTGAGGGGAGAAAAACAGTTAAGAAAATCAACGCCTCCAAAAAAACTGGTTCTTTGAAAAGATTAATCACTAAACTGACTAAGAAATAAAGAAAAGAAGACAAATTACCTACATTAAGAATGAAATAGGGGACATTACTACAAACCCTATACAATTTTATAATGATAAATAAGAACATACTAGTATCAACATTAGGCTCATAATTTCCACAATTTATGGCCTGTGAAAAAGCACTAGTTACCAAAGGTCACTGACTCAGCTAAAACTAAAATCATCTGTTTTGGTAGGCATCACCTAATATTTGTCTCGTTTGTCTATATTAATACTTAACTACCTTCAATTAGCAATCCTATATAATGAATTAACACATCCTACAGATATGAACCTTTTATTTTTTTTTGGAGCAGGAGGGAGTAAATAAGTTTGATGCTCTGTAGACTAAGACATTTTTAGCTTGAGTGGCTTCTTTGAAAGTTTTTCGGATTAAATGTTTTTCTTTCATGCTCTATAGTGCAGACCTCTGGCGTTTGAATCATTCTCCTTGTGTTAAGTGGATCTCATCTTTTTGGAAGAAACTCTTGACACTACTCTTAGCCCAACTCAACTGAGCAAAGCAAGCCTCAGTATTAGATCTTGGCTTAGGGATACTATCATGTGCAGAGAAACCAAGAGTGATCTCAGTTCTTTTTAATTGAATGTATATGAATTTCACTGGTCTCTAACTCCAATGTTAAAAAGATTTAAGCTCTTTATTTTTTAAAAAACTGCATTTAATATTTATATTGAGTCCTTGCTAATGGCAGAAATTTAATGATATTATAGAAACTTAGTAAAATCAAAGTTTGCCTCTTCCTCTTTGTCCTTAGTCTGGCATAAATGTTTCATGGCAAGGGTAGGAAAGCACAGGGTCAGCTGTGGTCTTTAGTCATTGAAATGTTCATTAATCTATTGGTCCTGGCCTTTGGCATCTTTCCATATCATCTGCTGAGTCATCATGTGTCAGCCTGAGGTCCTGTCAGGCAATTCCTTTTTCCCTCTGCCCACAACCACAGGGCCCCTTCCAGACTATAGAGGGTCATTCTTAGCTTCTTCAATGTTTTTCTTCTTCTTTTTAAAAAATATATTTTTATTGATTTCAGAGAGGAAGGGAGAGGGAGAGAGAGATAGAAACATCAATGATGAGAATCATTGATTGGCTGTCTCCTGCATGCCCCCTACTGGGGATAGAGCCTGCAACCCAAGCATGTGCCCTTGACCAGAATTGAACCTGGGACCCTTCAGTCTGCAGTCTGATGCTCTATCCACTGATCCAAACCAGCTAGGGCCTGATGTTCTTCTCGATGGCCCCATGTTTCAACAAATGCCTGCAGAAAAGTCTAAATATACTGCCCAATGGATGATGTTCTTGGACTTTAGCCATCAAACATTTTGCTTTGTCTCTACTTACTAAATAGGCAGGAGCTCGTTTAACCTTCCTGAAAAGTAATTTGGAAATATGTATAAAGAAAAAAGTCTTTAAACAGCCACTGACATTTGACCCAGAAATCCCACTTCAAAATTTTGTAATAATAGGTATATTTGCAAAGATTTTTGCAAATTAACGTTCTGTGAATAACACACTGTTAAACTAAAAATTAGAAAACAGTAAAATGACCTGCAGTAGGAAATAGAAAAAAAAATTAAGTTAGCATTCTTTTCTATAATGGATAGTAGAGGCCCAGTGCACTAATTCATGCATGGGGAGAGGGGGGGTGATCAGGGTCTGCCAGCTGGAGGGGGGGACTGCAAGAGGTTGACCGGCTGGCCCTGATCTAGTTGTAGATGTGCTGAGGTAGCAGCAAGCAAAGACCACAGACAGAGTGCCCCAAAACGGCCTGAACACCAGCTATGCTCTGAGGTGGAAATACAGCTCTACTTTGTTGCCCATGCTCAGGCAGCCTCACTCTCCCCAGGGCAGAGTTGCTGACAGACAGCCTCTGAACCTTGCAGAGCCAGCTCCTTCACCCTGAACCCAGAGAAGAGCTGGATTTCATGAAAGCTGACACCAGAAGATTTTGCTTTGTGCACTGTCCACCTTACAAGCCTCAGCTCAGCAATTTCTGGAATGCACTCTGTTAGATCCTGTTGAACTGCCTGCATTGAAAGGTAATTGCATCATGGGGAAGTCTTCCATTCTCATTTATCTCTGGGGACACCTGTGAAGATTGGTGTGGAGACAACACTCCAGGTAAGGACTCATGCTCCTCTCCTCCCCTCAAAAACATAATCATTGTTTTGTGATCCTCTCCACTTACATGACACAAACCTAAATGTCATATTGTGTTATGTTCAGAAATACCATGTGCCTTAGGATAAAAAATAACTTCAACTCCAGTAATATACATCTAGCACCTGCTCTGTAACAGGCAACTCGTTAGGCACTGAAAAATTTCTTATAGATTTGAATAGATAAATGAATGAATGAAGAGAATTTTGGGCACTTTCTGGAAGTAGGTGAATGGAACACTTAATATGGGAGACATTGAAAACATGACCATATTTAATCCTCTTGGTTATATTATAAATTCTTTTTTTTTCCAATGGATTTTAGTTGCATCATACATTAATCAAAAAAATGTACAAATTGACCCTTTTAATTTATTTCATTTTTTCCATCACCATTTATACTCTCTAAGCCAAGCAGGTCAAACTTGTGGTCCGTGACCCACAACGAATATTTTTGTGGCCCAGCCGATATAATGGTATATAAGTAATGTTTTAATAAAAATTTCATAACTTAATTTTTACAATATCTTGTTATACATAACTAGGGGCCCATTGCACGAAATTTGTGCACTGGGTGTGGGGCGTGGGGGGGGGGAGTGTCCCTCAGCCCAGCCTGCCCCCTCTCACATACTGGGAGCCCTCAGTCCCCCTCCGATCGCCAATCACTGGATCGGCCCCTTGACCAGGCCTGAGGCCTCCAGCAGAGGTGTCAGGCCTGGGCAGGGGACCCCCAGCTCCCCACGGTTGCAGGCTCCACCCCTGCCCAGGCCTAACGCCTCTGGCCTAGGCATCCGGCCCGGGCAGCGGGGACCCACAGTGGCAGCGGGGGCGCTGCGATCACTCGGGCTCCGCCCCTGCCCCTGCAGGATGCCTCTGGCTGAGGCGTCCGGCCCGGGCATGGGGGACCCGAAGCTGCAGTGGCCCA
>NW_006296619.1:848319-864471 GCF_000327345.1 Myotis davidii | reverse complement strand
TTTGTCTGACTTGTTTGGTGTGCGCAACAGGAAATATTTGGCTTTCAGAGAACAAGAAAAATAGATTTATTTGCGTTACGCTTATTAATTTGTGCAGTTAGTATCTGGTAAATTAATGTTCAAGAAAAAAAGATTAATTTTTATTAAAATGTCCTATTATTTTATGTTAATGATTACTCATTAATTTCAGCCCTTTGTATTCAGCATGTCTCTATCGAAATAAACCTACATTTATATGAAAATTGAAGCTTTTGTTTTTTTTTGCGGCCCACATAAACTTCAACCTTGTTTATTTGGCCCGTGTTAGCCTTTGAGTTTGATAGGCTTGCTCTAAGCCCTCTTTCACCTCCACCCACCCTATCCACTGTTGTCCATGTGCGTGAATTTTCTCTCTCTCATTTTTTTTGGGGGGGAGGGGTGTTTTCGATCCTTCCAACACTCCCAACACTCTCCCCCATACCAGAGCTGTCAGCCTGCTCTCTATCTATGAGTGAGCCTCCTTGGAATTCCTGTCTCCTCTTGATTAGTTCAACCTGCTTGTGCACAGGATATGTTGAGGAGAATACAGAAAAGTTAATGTGCCAGTGTGTGTTTCTTGGCCTCTAGAAGGGTTCAGGAATCTGGAGAAGGGGCTGCTGTAAATTATTAAAGAGTCTAGAGACGAAACATAATTTTGGAAGGCATTTTGGGGAGCCAGAGAGGACTTAGCTAAAGAAACCAAGTCCTCTGTCTCTCTGGATCCCTTGCTTTTTATTAATACAAGTTGTCCTAAGGCAAAGTAGGTATACAGATCAAAGGCAAGGTTTAGTGCACAGAATCCATTGTCAGATTGGGGGAACTGCTGTTCAGGTGTTTGGCCACTAGGAGGCAATAAAATGTAGATTAAAATGCCCTCAGCTGTCAGGCAGCAAGCAATCATCTATGCAGATCTTTAGGTGTGGGGAAATGCCCTTAGCCATTTCCAGCAGGCAATCCTTAAGGTTCCATCAACCTTTTTTTTTTTTTTTTGAATATATTTTTATTGATTTCAGAGAGGAAGGGAGAGGGAGAGAGAGATAGAAACATCAATGATGAGAGAGAGAATCATTGATCGACTGCCTCCTGCCCACCCCTGACTGGGGATCGAGCCTGCAACCCAGGCATGTGCCCCTGACCAGAATCAAACCTGGGACCCTTCAGTCCTCAGGCCAACGCTCTATCCACTGAGTCAAACTGGCTAGGGCTCCATCAACCTTTTTATGAAACTTCTTGCATTTATGACATGCTGGAATTAGCTTCCGGCATTAATGGAAGTTTAAAAGTCAATAAAGTAGTGGGACAACCTGATGACAGAGCCACGTCCTTGAACATGGGACCCAGGGGGAGGTTCTCCACCTCACACTCTGCTGCCTGAAGATTCCACAGCGTGCTTCACGGGTTCTATTAAGAAATCAGCTCACCTGTTGGGGGAGGAAACAGATCAAAGTACACTCTTCCAGATCACTATACTCAGAGGACATATTTCACCTTCTGGAATAATCGGCTGCTTCTTGTCTTTTCCTGAGGATCTCTGCAGAGACTGAATGAGAGAACAGCTTTGCAGGTGAGAACAAGGGAGAATCATTGCTCTGGGACCCCTCGTCTCCTTTTGCTTCCCCTCTGTAGGGGAGTGATTCAGAATGCTACTGCTGGGTGTGCATGAAAATTTCAGAATTCATTAGTAATCAGAATTCTGCAGGGAAAAATAAAGCACCTCTGTTTGAGGAACCTGCATCAGGAACCTAAGGTGTATAGGGCAGTACCCTAGTTATGTGAGAAATTCTTGACTGACTAAAGTCAGGCTTTTGCTCTGAATTGGTAAATAAATGTGGAAAAAAACACGAGAGTTTTCCAGTGGTAGATAAGTAACAGAAAATGTAACAGCCCCTAGGAAGGAATATGCTGATTCAAGTGACATTTATATAGCATAGTTTGTACATGTATCATGCAAATGTTATTTTTTTAAATCCTGGGTAACGTTCTAAAGGTAGTCAGGTTTTTTCTCCCTTGGATAAATAATGAGTAGGAAAATTACGTTCCCTGCTTAGAGCTTCAAAAGGACAATGTAGATTCTGGTACCAGGACTATAATTCAGATGAGATCAATTATTAACTGAATGGCATAAAAATAAATATAATTTTAATAATCTCAGATGAACAGTCATTTTTCCACCCTTTTTATGTTAATTTAAAGTTCTCCCATATGGCACCATATATATCATAAACTTCATGTGAATGGGTCTTAGAGTAGGAAAATAATGATAAGTCATACCTGATTTACCATGTGCCAGATTCCATGGATTCTCCCCCATTTAAACCACATCACAAATTCTTGTGTAGAAAAAGAGTCACTCAATAGACTTTTTGGATGACAGTGTGGTTAAATGTTGCTTCTACTAATGATAATAATCAACAGGATACTGATTATAATCATTAATTGAGTGCTTACTATGTCCCAGACACTGTTCTAAGAACCTTACATGTACTGATTTATTTAACTATTCAATTACTCTGTGGTGCAGGTACTATAGTCATTGTCATTTATAGAGGAGAAAACCAAGGCACAGAGGAATTAAGTAACTTGCCATACGGCATATAGCTTCTAATTGGCAAAGTCAGGCTGGCTTGTCATGAATGGAAACTTAATCTCGAAGGATGGTCATTCATGCTTAGAGAATATATTTCTTAATCTCTGTGGATCATTAATTACTGGAATGCTGGATGATGTAAAAATCAAAATAATATTTTCAGAAATATTTTTTTATTATTGTCTACAGTTTTACATATGTCTTCTCTTTCCCCAGTTCATACCTCCCCCCTCCCGAGCCATTCCCATCCCTGGAAAAATAACTTCAGAAAGAGGCACCTATGCTTTTTGCCAGACTTATCCTTCCTTAGAGTTGGTGAGGAGTTGAGTGAATGGGGCACCAATGCAATTACTGGGATAAAGGCCAGACCATTAGCTAGAACTGCCTACTGTGTCTTCTTTGTGCCTTTGTACTAGTATGTATTCCAGCACTTCTCATTCCTTGATGTTTCTTGATCCCCTCTTTAGGATAAGGTACCTGCCAAGATGTTCCAATTACAAGACCCACAATTGCTGCAGATGCTAGAGAAATCCTTGAGGAAATTCCTCCCTGAGTCCCTAAAGGTGAGAGTGGAACCTTCTAGGGAAAAAAGGAATAGCGTCTGTCTGTGGAAAAGGTGGGAAAGAGAATAAGCATTCACTGAGCCCCTGTTCTGTGCCAGGCACTCACTCATCTGGCATCTCACATAGTTCACATCATCTTGCTGCCAGGCAGGTATATTACATCCATGTAACCAAAGAGAATCTGGAGGCCCAGTTGTATGACTTGACCAAGACCACACAAGCAGTGAGTGGCAACACTATGATTTGAACGCACTATGATCTTTGCTATGTGATGACCCAAAACCATTCCCTTCTGCCCTTCCAAGAACTATGTCAGAGAGCAATGCAAGTGTTTCCAGAATTGCAAAGTTGTCTGAAACTAACTCATTAGTGTTCTAATCATTCTTTCTAAAAATCAAATGAGTGGTGAAACATTAAGCATTATGATTCTTCTTTGCAATTAGTAACAGATCAAGTTCTATTTTGTCAAACACAGATGAATTAGGTTTAGTTTGGGGTGACACAGACATTTTAGTTTTAGAAATGGATCAATGACCTTGTACCATAGAGAGCTTTGTGTTTTTTGGCAATAGCATATGTTACAAAAGGATTAGAATATTACCAAGAATAAAAAGATGCCATTGCATTCTAATGAAGGTACCTATTTACTAAAATAAAAGAAAAAATGCTAAAATGTATACACTTAACAACAGAGACTCAAAGTACCTGAAGTAAAAAGTGATGGAACTGAAAGAAGAAATAGGTAAACTTGCAGATATAATTTTGTTTCTTTTTTTAATTGAAGTTCTTTATTGTTAATATTACATGAGTCTTCTTTTCCCCCACTGACCTCTCCCTGGCCACCCCCACCCCAGGACATGTCCTCACCTCCCTACTGTCTGTGTCCATTAGTTATGCTCATAACCCATAGATATAATTTAAGACTCCAACGCTTCTCCTTCAATAATGTTTAGAATAAATATAAAACCTGTAAGGATAGAGAAGAGCTGAACAATACTATGAGCCAACTTAAACTGACTTTTATGGAATACTTTCCTCAACAACAGTAGAATACATATTACTTTTTAAAGCACATTGAACATTTACAAAAATAGGTCATATTTTTAAGAATTTTAAAAGATTAGAAATTGTATCAAGTATGTCCTAAACAATATGGAATTAAACTTAAAATTTAACGAAACCTGAGAAGTATCTGGAAAATATTGACATATTTAGAAATTATACAATACACTTCTAAATAAATCATATCCCAGATAAGTTTTAAAATACTTTATTTGAATGAAAAGGGAAGTACAACATCTCTAAAGTTCTGGGATGCAACTAAAGCAGTGATAAGTGGAAATATATAGCATTTAGTGCTTGTGCTATAAGAGAATAATGGTCTCAAATCAATCTTTCAAGTTTCACCTTAAAAACTAGCAAAAGGAGAGTAAATTAACACCAAAGCAAACAGAATTAAAGAAATTATAAAAAGTAAGAGTGAAATCAATGAATGTGGGGAGAGAAAAGCAATTAAGAAAATCAGTGACTTCAAAATTTTGTTCTTTGAGAAGATTAATAAACAAACTGACCAAGAAATTAAGAAAGAAGACAATTTACCCACATAAAGAATGAAATAGGGGACACTACTACAGACCCAATAGACATTATAAGGATATATAAGGACATACTATTATCAGAACTAGGCCCATAGTTTTTACAATTTATGGCCTGTGGAAAGCACAAATTACCTATCACTGACTTTTCCTAATTCTCTAACACTTAATATGGGAATCTTTTGTAGACTAAGCCACAGGCACTTAGTATAAATCTAAATCACTGATTTTTCTGACTAACATAGGATAGGGTAACTGTGGAGAAGGCAGGATCTAGAGTCAGACTGCTGTGATTCCATAATTTACTGTTTCAGGGAAACATTGCAGAAGTTAAACATCTATGATTCTCAGTGTTCTTGGATATAAAATGAGTAAACCCAGAAAGTCTGTACTTTTTGATAGCTGTTACTCAATCTTTACCAGGGTTACCAAATAAAACATGATAAAATTGATATCCAACTCTTCTTGAAGAGTTACTATCAGTAGTTATAGTAAGTATTTTACATAAACTCAAAGGTCTTACTTGAATCATACTGCTTCTCAATTAATTCCCAGGCTTGAACCAGATTACAAACCTAGAACCCCTTGAATGAAGGGAAAAGTGGGTGCCCTTGAAAAAGAAATCACTACACTGTCAAAAATATGACCATTGTGTGCCACATCCAGCATGACAAGGGTTCAAGATCTGGAGAAGGGGCCATTTACAAATGAAAGCACTAGACAAGAAATATGAATTTAGAAGGCATGGGGACCAGGCGGAAACTTCCCTCTAGAGGAGAAGCTCCCCAAAGCCCTGGACTTGTTAGCTTTTATTCAATTTTAGATACACATCTTGCCCTCAGTTAGGCATGGCAATTTGGTAGCAAACAGACTATCTCAAAGGTCAGTAGATATTAGTAAAGATTTACTTTGAGACTATTGGTCAAGAAATTGCTTCGAGCCACCACTCTTTTGACAGGACAATCAGTGCATAGGTTTAGGCCTTGCTAAAGCTCAAGGTTCATCAGCCTTCCAAGTTCCTTGTTGCACTTTCATGATAGTGTTTGACAATGGATGGTTTCTGCAATTGTACCCTGGCTGGATGGCTCAGTTGTCTGGAGCATTGTCTCATACACCAAAAGGTTGCAGGATCAATTCCCTATCAGGGCACACACACAGGTTGCAAATTCAATCCCCATTCTGGGTGTGTACAGGAGGCAACCAATCACTGTTACTTCTCACATCAATGTTTCTCTCTCCCTTCCTCTCTCTATAAAATCAACAAAAACATATCCTCTGGTATGGACTTAAAAAAGGAAATAAAATATGATAATTGTATAGTGTGTACTAGAGGCCCGGTGCACGAAATTCATGCATGGGGGGTGGTCCTCTCAGCCCAGCCTGCACCCTGTCTAATCCGGGACCCCTTGGGGGATGTCCAACTTCCGGTTTATGCCTGATCCTGGTGATTGGGCCTAAACCGGCAGTTGGACATCCCTCTCACAATCCAGGACTGCCGGCTCCTAATTGCTCACCTGCCTGCCTGCCTGATTGCCCCTAACTGGCCCCTCTGCCAGCCTGATCACCCCTAACTGAACTGCCTCCCCCCCGCTCCCCGTCCCCACTGGCTTGGTCACCCCCTCACCGCCACCCTCTGCCAGCCTGGTCGCCCCTCACTGCCCCTTCTGCTGGCCTGGTTACCCCACACAGCCTACTGCTCAGTCATTTGGTCGTCACTCACTAACCCCTCGGCCGGCCTGGTCGCCCCACACAGCCTGCTGTTCAGTCGTTTGGTCGTTCCTCATTAACCCTCTTGCCAGCCTGGTTGCCCTATGCATCCTGCTGCTCAGTCATTTGGTAATCACTCGCTAACACCCCAGCTGGCCTGGTCACCCCATGTAGCCTGCTGCTCAGTCATTTGGTTGTCCCTCACTAACCCCCCTGCTGGCCTTGTTGCCCCGCTCAGCCTGTTTGGTCGTTCGTTTGGTTGTTTCAGATGTGCTGGCCCCTGGCTCTTTATATATATACTAGAGGCCTGGTGCATGAAATTTGTGCCCAACCTGCAGGAGATGTCTGACTGCCTCTTGCAATCAGGGACCGCTGGCTCCTAACCACTCACCTGCCTGCCTGCCTGATTGCCTCAAACCCCTCTGCCTGCCTGCCTGATTGCCCCTAACCACCTCTGCCTGCCTGCCTGATCGCCTCTAACTGCCTCTGCCTCACCCTGCACCTGAGACCCAGGATTCCCTCCTCTGGCTGGTCACAGGCACTTGGGACCTGGGCTTCTCTCCCTCTGGCCAGCCATAGGCACCCAGGACCCAGGCCAGCTTCACTTGGGCTGGCCGCAGATGCCTGGGACTTTGGGGCAGACAGCTTGTCCTTCTCCCGGGCCACAGCCTGGCTGGTCCCCATTCCTCTCTCGTGAGCTCATTTGTGCCTGGCTGGTCCCCATTCCTCTCTCCCCAGTGTTGAGTGTCTGAGCAGTTATGGTGTGATGGCGTGAGGACATGATGATATGAGGGCATGATGACCATTTGCATATTAGCTCTTTATTATATAAGATAGATGTGTGTGTATGGAAGAAGATAGATGTTAAACAAATATAAATTAGGTAATTTCATTATTTAAAAATTGGGTGTGACTATGCAAATAAGTGGAATAAAATGAAAAAATATGTCACAAAATTCTACAGTATGATAGTGAATGATTTTTAATTAATTTATTTTATAGATCTAGATATTTGACTACATAATATCCTCAGGGCTCAAAAATCTATTTCTATTGGAGTAATAAAGTAGGACCTGAAGACTGTTTGAAGTAAGTGCCCTACCAGTTACTTATCCTGATTTCATAGAAATAATCTTTATCCTGATAAAACAGGGCACTGGTCATCCCGTCCTAATAAGCTGACCTTCTCACTTTCTCATGATGCTACAGGTTTATGGGACTGTCTTCCACATGAACCAAGGAAACATGTTCAAGCTAAAGGCCCTGGTGGACAAGTGGCCTGATTTTAATACAGTGGTTGTCCGCCCTCAGGAGCAGGTAAGGTGCCACATGTGAAATGCATGCACTTCTATTTGCTATACTAGCATGTGTCTACAATGCACATGGCAATGTAGACCCAGGGAACAAAGAAATAAATCACAATGATGTTGAAAAGGTCCTTGTCCTCAAGGAGTTTACAGCCTGAAGGAAAATATAGGTAAGCAAATAAATGACAATATGGTGTGAAAATGTATGAAGACAGTCATGAACATACAAGTAACAGAAGCAGCACTTGCTAAGAAGTGATTCAAGCCTAGATGCCAGGGTATGGAGGGAGACGAAGGGAATCTTCCTGGTAACCATTTCACCCAAATTGGATTTTGAAGATAAATAGGTTTTTGACAGCTTGACAAGTACAGAAGGTACATTCTAAGCAGAGAAAATAACACTGAAAAATAGGTTAGTTAACTATGAAGAATGTTAGGGAAATATAAAGAACAAATTGCAATGCCTGCATTTGGCGATACATTTTTCAGTACCAGTCTTTAAACAATATCTCAAACTCATATATGATAATCCTACAGCTAACATCATACTAAACAGGAAAATCTGAAAGCTTTTCCTTTAAGATCAGAAATAAGACAGAAATGTCCACTTTCACCACTCTTACTCAACACGGTACTAGAAGTCCTGGCTACAGCAATCAGGCACAAAAAATAAATAAATAAAAATAAAGGAGAAGAAGAAATATATGGATCCAAATTGGAAAGGAAGAAGTATAATTGTCATTATTTGCAGATGACATTATACTTTATATAGAAAACCCTAAATATTTTTTAAATTTAAATTCTTTATTGTTTAAAATATTACATAAGTCTCCTTTTGCCCCATTGACCTCTCTCTGCTCAACCCCACCGCCCAGTTAGTGCCCTCGTGCCCACCACCCCCATCTGTGTCCATTGGTTATGCTCATACAAGTCCTTTGGTCTATCTCTTACCCCCCCACCCCACACCCCACCCCCATCTTCCCTCATAGGTTGGATAGTCTGTTCAATGCTTCTATGACTCTGGTTCTATTTTTGTTCATCAGTTTATGTTATTATTATATTCCCATAAATGAGTGAGATCATGTGATATTTATCGTTATCTGACTGGCTTATTTTGGTTAGCATAATGCTCTCCAGTTGCAAATGTGCTGTCATGAAAGGTAAGAGTTTCTTCTTTATTATGTTCAAGTCTTTTCTTTTCTCTGCATCATTAATAGATTTCTAACTTTGATATTACCATCTGGCCCAATCTATTTCCTGTGTTCACTAATTCATCCTTGATCAGTTATCTTTTAAAGTTTCAATCTCTTAGGTAAAGTATGCACTTTGTTGATTTGTTTTCTAAGCTCATAACATTAACTGTCTGTATTTTCTCACATCTCCTTTAGGGTTTCACATAGCTAAGATTTGGAAACAGCCTAAGTGTCCATCAGCAGATGAGTGGATAAGAAAATGGTGGTACATCTTCACAATGGAATACTACGCTGCTGTAAAAAGAAAATCCTGAACATTTTGCACACACACACACACACACAGAGACAACTACTAGAACTCTCTCCCTTCTCTCTCTCACAAATTAATAAAAATATATCCTCAGATAAGGATTAAAAATAAATATACATAAAATAAAAATAAATTCAACATGGTCCTGGAATATAAACAAATACATCAATCAAAGGAACAGAATAGAGATCCCAGAAATAAAACTCAACACATACACAAAAAGACCAACCTGATTTTTAAAAAAAGGGGGGAGAGGGCAGCAAACCTGAATAGACACTTCTCCAAAGATGACATACAGATGGCCAATAGACATATAAAAAATATGCAATGTCACTAACCATTAGAGAAATTCAAATTAAAACCATAATGACATATCACCTCAACCTGTCAGGATGTCTCTTATCAATAAATCAGCAAACAAGTGTTGGCAAGTATGTGGAGCAAAGGAAATCATTTGGTGGGAATGCAAATTGGTGCAGCCATTATGGAAAATTGTATGAAGTTTCCTCAAAAAATTAAAAATGGAACTAAGCAGAGAAAATAACACTGAAAAATAGGTTATTTTTATTACCCAGAGATTCCATTTCTGGGCATATATCTGAAAAAATCCAAATTGCTAATTTCAAACAATACACATGCACTCCTGTTTATTGCAGTGTTATTTGCAATAGCCAAGATATGGAATCAACCCAAGTGCCTATCAATAGATGAGTGGATATAAAAGTGGTGGTACATATATACAATGGAATATTACTCAGCCATAAAAAATAATGAAATCTTACCATTTTTGACAGCATGGATGGACCTAGAGAGTATTATACTAAGTGAAATAAGTCATAACTAATTCAGAAGAAGACAAATACCACATGATTTCACTTATATGTGGAAACGAAAGAGCCACATAGGTGAGCAAACAGTGTTTAAACAGACTCATAGATACAGAGAACAGACTGATGGTTGCCAGAGGGGAGGGATGTGTGAGAACTTGGTGAAAAAGGTGAATGTATCGAGAAGTACAGATTAGTAGTCACAAAATAGTCGTGTGGATATAAAGTACAGCATAGGGAATAGAGTCAATAATATTGTAATAACTATGTTGCTGCCAGGTGGGTACTGAAAACATCAGGGGACCACTTTGTAAAGTATATGATTACCTAAACACTATGCTGTACATCTGAAACTAATACAAAATAATATTGAATGTAAACTGCCATCCTATATAATAAAGAGCTAATATGCTAATTAGACCAGACAGCAGAACGACCTTCCAGAACTACCAGTGGGCAGGGGGCGGGGGTGCAGAGCCAGGAGACAGCAGCCAGGGCTGCAAGGGCTGAGGCAGCTGGGGTTGTGAAGGCCTACCCTTGCACGTATTTCATGCATTGGGCCTCTAGTTAACAAATAAATTTAAGAAGAGAAAAATAAAATTACCCAATCTAAGTACTTCATACATTTCAGGTACAAGTATGTTATAAAGCATATCAGAAAATATAAAGCAAAAACTTATGCATGCAAGAATATATAACTATATAATATCATTTTAATATAAAATATTTACAAATAAAATGTAAATGTATAGTGCTTTTCAGAAAATACCAAACTAGACAGCATACAAAATGAAGATATTTAGCTTAGTTGAAATTTAAATATGAAAAAATGTTTATTTTTTAAATTGATCTTAAAAGCATAGATTGTCCTTGTATTAATGCAGTGCATTTCTGTATAACACTTTTTGGCCATTCTACCTTCATTGAGTTGTTCTCTAACTCCTTCCTTCATTTTCCAATAATTCCATTTCTTATATATTAATTTTGAGAATATACTTTTGAATAAATTTTGCATATCAATTTTGTTGGAAATGCAAATTATTTTTTAAATAATAGTGCATTGTGGTTTGCATTTCAAGGACATTGAGCCTCTATAATATGTATAGCATTATCATACGTATGTGAGAATGCTAATTTGCTTAGCACTGTTTCCCTCATCTGTGTCAATTTTAATGTTGTCATGTTCATAATCCATTTGTTCTGAGACTCTTTAAAGTGGAGTAAGATTTATTCTTGCAATGGAAACTTGCCTTTGTAAGAGTACTTTATTTTCCCCGAGGATTCCAGAATTACAGAAGAATTCTTTCTAAAGCAGTACATGTTTGGTTGATTCAAACTTGTAATGCAAGATATAAATATCCAGTTCAGCAAGTTTTTCTTAATCAGAAATTGAATAATTGAGTAAATACATAACGTGTTTTTATGATGTAAACGATACACAGATATTGATAGCATGTTAAGAAAAATATCAATATTGAAGTTTGCAAAGTAGTAAAGTAGTATAATGAAAATCCTAAACTCAGGTATTCCAGTCCCTTGTTATAAACAATTTGATTTATCTCACATTACTCAATGAAACAGGAGATGACAGATGACTTTGATCATTATACCAATACCTACCAAATCTATTCCAAGGATCCCAAGAACTGTCAAGAATTCCTTGGCACATCAGACGTCATCAATTGGAAACAACATTTACAGATCCAAAGTAAGTTAAAAATCTGGAATGTGTGTTAGCTGCTGGGACAGCTAATGTCTATACCTGGTGGGTCACTTTTCATCCCAAGAATATTCATCTATTATATTTATTCCTTCTACCCAACCCTAGACACTCAACTTGATGTTCATTTCTTGTATCAGCTGCCACCACCTTTTTCTTCAGGGTGGTAGAATTCAAACTTTGCAAATTATGGGGTTCATATAGGGAAATGTGAGTAAGTAAACTTCTTGTTAGCTGAGGATATATTTTTGCAGTGATATTCTGGATCCCACAGGGTGATTAGGTATAAGAGCAGAGCTACCCCTGTCACCTCTATCCCCAGAATAAGAATGATAGCATCTTGTACCATAAAGCACATCCCAGGTGACAAGGACAACTGTCATGCTTATGATCATACCCTCCAGGTTCCCTAGGGTGGCATCCTTGCTCTGCAGGTTAGTTTCTTTGTGATCTTGAGCAAGTGATGTAACTAGTCCATTATTCAGATTTTTTGGATATAAAAAGAACTGAGGATACTAAAAGTATGTATAACATAGGGTCAATGTAAGGATCAAATGTGGTACTAGACCAATACCTGGGCATGTTGTATGTGCCCATGCAAGCTTGGCTACTATTCTTAACTATCACTTCTCCTTTGATTTCACAGTCATAGAGTCAGGGTTTCTAGTATTACCTCTGTTTTGCATTAGAGAAAACATGCTCAGGTAGTAACATGGCCAAGATCACATGGTCATTGGCAACATTGCCTGAATTTAAGTCCTGCAAACATACATTGGGAAACTTCTTGTAGCATTTCACTTGTCTCCTTACTTTCCCCCCCCTCTAGGTTCACAGTCCAGCCTGGATGAGAAAATACACAGTCTTGCAGCCATAAAACAGGTCAAAGTCAAGCAATCACAATGCATCCTCTATATGATGCCCAAGACAGCCAGAAGACTGCTCCCTTCCCTGCCAGAGGCAAACAACTTTACTCCTAAAACTGGCAAACCCAAATTCATGTGAGTTTGAAAAAAAGATGCTCTCACTACTCACATCTTTCACTACTTTCCTTCCTACATTCACTCTTGCCTTCCTACAATTCATTTCCAGAATGATTCTTTTAGCATGTAACATGGATCATGTCCATTCACCCTTTTAAAGCCATTGATGTTTCTCAGCTCACCTTGAATAAAGGCTAAAGCCCTTTATGGACCTTCAAAGGCCTGTGAGATCTGGAATTCATCACCTCTTGGACATCATCTTGTCTGTCTTGCTTCCTATCACCAAAGGCTCTGATCTTCTTTCTGCAACTTGATCTCATACACTCACACATGCCTTGAACCATGGCATTTGCCCTTTGTCTACCTAAATGCCTCTCCCTCTGATCTTCATATATTTGTCTCTTTCGTGATTTTTCATACTCTCGAATGCCATTTCCTTAGAGAGTTCTCAGAGAACTATGTCTAAAACCACCCTCTCACACAATTCTTCATCACATAACCCAATTTTTATTTTTATTACACTTATTATGATCTGAAATTAGCTTAATTGTGTACTTACCTACCTGTTGTTTGATCCTATCCTATGTTTTTTCAAACTGTACATGAGCAGGCACCCTCTTTATGTTATTCATGGATAGATACTCAACAGCCAGAACAGAACACGGACTGGACTAGATTCTTGATAAATACTCATGGAATAAATTTGCAGAGCAAAAATTTTTTTAATAATGAGAATTTAAACAAATAACGTGTTCCTCACCACCACCATTGATTTCCAGTCTAACACTGAATATACCTGAGCAGTGATGGTGGAAATGAGATCTGGAGATGCCCAACCCCTTGGCCCTGTGTTTCTTAATATGCATGGAAAAGTTATATTCACATTGCATTGCACATTACACCTGAAAGGTACTTCCAAATATATCAACTCATTTGATCTTTTTTGTCCATCCCATGAGATAGACAAGGTAGTGATATTATCCCCATTTCCTGCCAGAAAACAGGCTCGGATGAACAAATGGCTTGTTCAGGTCATGTGAAAGGTCCAGGCATAACTGGGGCTGAGTGTCCATCTTCTAATTCTACTTTGTGGGTCCTTTCCAGGACACCAGCTGATGCCTCTTATCCCATAGCAGAAGCCTTCAGACTCAGTGTTCTGTGCCTCAGGGCCTGCCTGCACTGCTCCTCTCTGGACTTGGGTTTCCCACAATGTCCAAGGGCCCTCGGCCTACCAACATGCTAAGCGTCCATGGGGACTTGTATATTTTCTGTTTACCTGTTTTTCTTATCTGTAAAGTGGGGGTGATAGCAATTCTCCCATCTCAAGTGGAAAGTCAGAGCACTGTTGAGAAGAACAAGACTTAATTTTTATGTAATCCTTATTGTTTGTGTGGCACAAGCCCTGTACTTACAATAGCTCATACAGTATTCATAATTGGCCTTTTGACAGGAATGTTCTTTTTTTTTAAAAATCTTTATTGTTGAAAGTATTATATATGTCCTCTTTTTCCCCCACATTGACCTCTTCTAACCTGCCGCTGTCAAATGGGGTGGGATGTAGACAATAAAGAAGCAATTAGATCTATTTTGTTTACCAGTTTATTTTGTTCAATAGATTCTACATATGAGTGAGATCATGTGATACTTGTCTTTCTCTGACTGGCTTATTTCTCTTAGCATAATACTCTCCATGCTGTCTCAAAGAGTAAAAGATCCTTCTTTTTTACTGCTGCATGGTATTCCATGGTGTAAATGTACCCCAGCATTTTTATCCATTCACCTACTGATTGTCACTTGGGCTGTTTCTAGGTCTTAGCTATTTTATTTTTATTTTTTTTAAAATATATTTTATTGATTTTTTACAGAGAGGAAGGGAGAGAGATAGAAAGTTAGAAACATCGATGAGAGAGAAACATCGATCAGCTGCCTCCTGCACGTCTCCCACTGGGGATGTGCCCGCAACCCAGGTACATGCCCTCGACCGGAATCGAACCCGGGACCCCTCAGTCCGCAGGCCGACGCTCTATCCACTGAGCCAAACCGGTTTGGGCTAGGTCTTAGCTATTTTAAATTGCGCTGCTGTGAACAGTAGTTTTTGCTGGAGTCTTTAGGGTTTTCTATGTACAATATCATATCATCTGTGAATAATGAGAGTTTTACTTCCTCCTTTCCAATTCGGATGCCTTTATGTTTTCTTCTTGTCTGATTACTGTGTCTAGGACTTTCAGTACTATGTTGAATAAGAGTGGTGAAAATAGACATCTCTTTCTTGTTCCTGTTTTTAGGGGAAATGATTTTAGTTTTGCCCATTGAGTATGATGTTGGCTGTAGGTTTGCCATATGTGGCCTTTATTATGTTTAGGTATGATAGCTCTATTCCCACTTTGCTAAGAGTTTTTATCAAAAATGGGTGTTGGATTTTGTTGAATGCCTTTTCTTTTTTCTTTTTTTTCTTTTGTTTTTTTAGAACACTCAACAAACTTAAATTCCCGTTTATTGCTGGAAAACATTGTTTCAGACATACATCAGACAGGCTAAATAAATAAACAAACAAACAGCAACTTCATAGGCAAAAAAGGGGGAAAAAAGAAATCTTTTTATCTTTGTCTTTTAAACTATCTTTTACAAATCAGCTATGTATAATACAGCTAAGGACATACACAAAGAGTTACTGGAATGCTCAGCATAAAATTTTTTGTTGTTGTAGTTAAAAATTTTTTTTATTTAAATTCTTTATTGTTTAAAGTATTACATGAGTCTCCTTTCCCTCCATAGGCCTCCTCTAGCTGCTCCCACCCCTCAGCCCACTACTGTCTGTGTCCATTGGTTATGCTTATATGGATGCATACAAGTCTTTCGGTTGATCTCTTATTCCCTCTCTCTCTCCCCTGCGTACCCTCATAGGTTGGACAGTCTATTCCATGCTTCTATGTCTCTGATTCTATTTTTGTTCATCAGTTTATGTTGTTCATTATATTCCACAAATGAGTGAGATCATGAGATAGTTATTTTTCTCTGACTGGCTTATATCTCCCCCCTCCCCTTTATTGATTAAGGTATTACAAATGTGACCTGATCCCCTCATTGCTCCCCCGCCCCCAATCCTGCTCTCACCCTCACCCCCTGTTGTCTGCATCCCTTGGTTATGCTTATATGCATGCAAGTCCTTTGGTTGATCTTTCCCCTTACCCCCACCCTCCCTACTTTTCCTCTGAGGTTTGAGCATCTGATCGATGCTTCCCTGTCTCTGGACCTGTTTTTGTTCATCAGTTTATGTTGTTCATTATAATCCACAAATGAGTGAGATCATGTGATATTTATTTTTTAATAGAGGTCAGCAGAATT
>NW_006296619.1:838124-847734 GCF_000327345.1 Myotis davidii | reverse complement strand
GCTTTTTATTTTGATGTAGTCCCATTTGTTTATTTTATCCTTCGTCTCCATTGCCCTAGGAGCTGTGTCAGTAAAGATATTGCTATGACATGTCTGCTATTTTGCTGCCTATGGATTCTTCTAAGATTTTTATGGTTTCCTGTCTTACATTTAAGTCCTTTATCCATTTTGAGGTTTTTTTTTTGTTTGTGTGTATGATGTAAGTTGGTGATCTAGTGTCATTTTTTTTGCATGTATCTGTCCAATTTTCCCAACACCATTTATTGAAGAGATTGTCTCGAACCTGTTGTATGCTCTTGCCTCCTTTATCAAACATTAATTGAACATAAAGGCTTGAGTTGATTTCTGAGTTCTCTGTTCTGTTCCAATGGTATCTATATGTCTGTTCTTGTGCCAGTGCCAGGCAGTTTTAAGGACAGTGGTTTTGTAATATAGCTTGATATCTGGTATTGTGATCCCTCCAACTTTGTTCTTCTTTCTCAAGATTGCTGCAACTATTTGGAGTCTTTTTTTTATTCCAGATGAATTTTTGGAGAGTTTGTTCTAGGTCTATGAAATATGCCATTGAAATTTTAATGGGGAGTGCATTGAATATTTAGATGGATTTGGGTAGTATAGACATTTTAATGTTGATTCTACCAATCTATGAGCAAGGTATATTCTTCCATTTGTTTGTCTTCCTCCATCTCTTTTTTCAGAGTCCTGTAATATTCTGAGAATAGGTCCTTTACCTCCTTGGTTAAGTTTATTTCTAGGTATCTTAACGTTTTTGTTGCAATGGTAGATGGGATTTTTTTTTTTAGTTTCTCTTCCTTTTATTTCTTCTTGTCTGATTGCTGTAGCTAGGACTTCCAGTACTATGTTGAATAAGAGTGGTGAAAGCAGACAACCCTGTCTTGTTCCTGTTTTGAGGGGAAATGATTTTAGTTTTGCCTACTGAGTATGATGTTGGCTATAGGGTTGTCATATGGCCTTTATCATGTTGAGGTATGATTCATCTATTCCCACTTTGTTGAGAGTTTTTATCAAAATGGGTGTTGGATTTTGTCAAATGCCTTTTCTGCATCAATTGATATGATTATGTGATTTTTGTCTCTCTGTTTGTTTATGTGATGTGTCAGGTTTATTGATTTGCAGATATTGTACCATCTTTGCATCCCTGGAATAAATCTCACTTTGTCATGGTGTATGATCTTTCCAATGTAATGGTGCATCCAACTTGTTAGAATTTTGTTGAGTATTTTACCATCTATATTCATCAGGGATATTGACCTATAATTCTCTTTCTTTGTAGTGTCTTTATCTGGTTTTGGAATTAGGATAATGCTGGCCTCATACAAAGAGGTTGGAAGTGTTCCTTCTTCTTGGATTTTTTGGAATGGTTTGAGTAGGGTAGGTGTTAGTTCTTCTTTGAATGTTTGGTAAAACTCCCTTGTGAAGCTATCCAAACTAGGGCTTTTGTTTGCTGGGAGATTTTTGGGTACTGCTTTTATTTCATTAGTAGTTATTGGCTTATTCAGATTTTCTTCTTCCTTATTCAATTTTGAAGGACTGTTTTCTTTTCTATGAATTTTTCTATTTCATTCACATTGTCCAGCTTGTTGGCATATAGTTGTTCATAGTATTTTCTTACCATTTGTATTTCTGTGATGTCAGTTGTTACTTCACCACTTGCATTTGTTATTTTATTTATTTGAGTCCTCTCTCTTTGTGTCTTGATGAGTCTGACTAAAGGTTCATCAATCTTGTTTGTCTTTTGAAAGAACCAGCTCTTGATTTCATTGATTTTTTGTATTGTTTTTGGTTTGGTTTCTTTTTGTTTTTGTGTGTGTGTGTGTGTGTGTGTGTGTGTGTTGTCTCTATGTCATTTATTTCTGCTCTAATCTTCATTACTTTCTTTCTTTTACTTGCTTTGAGGCTTTTCTTGTTCTCTAATTCTTTAATGTGTAGGGTTAAATAGTCTATTATTAATTGTTCTGGGGGGTTTTTTTGAGGTAAGCCTATAATGCTATGAACTTCCCTCTCAGAACTGCTTTTACTAAGGATGCTCTTAATATCCCTATTTTATGAAGAAATAAATGGAGACAGAGAGACATTATGTTGCCCGCTAAAGATCGCACAGCTAAGTCAGATTATGCATCCATGCATGCTGGTTATAGACGCATTACCCAGAGACAATTTTGAGGAAAATAAATATAATCCTACACAGTGTATGTGATATTACAGGCTGTTCATCTCTCTTTTCTAACAGTAATGAAGAGCTGTTTAAACTCTCCTCCCTGGATGTTACCCATGCTACCCTGGTGGATAAATTCTGGCATTTTGGTGGCAATGAGCGAAGCCAGAGATTCATCAAGCGCTGTATTCAGACCTTCCCCTCCTTCTGTCTTCTGGGGCCTGAGGGGAGCCCTGTGTGCTGGAACCTGATGGACCAGACAGGAGAGATACGAATGGGGGCCACCCTGCCTGAGTACCGGGGCCAGGGTCTAATATCCCATATGTTGTTTGTCACTACCCAGGCTTTGGATAAACTTGGCTTTCCTGTATATAACCATACAGACAAAGCCAACAGTATCATACAGAAAACCAGTCATAATCTGCACCATGTCCGCTTGCCCTGTGACTGGAACCAGTGGCAATGTGTGCCTCTTTGAAGCAGCCCTGAACACAAGACAGTGTTGAGTGGTTGGTCCTACAGCAGGAGAAACATGTGGATGGATGCAAAGAAAAAAGGAATGATGATCAGCAATAAAGCAGTTCATGTTTTGTGAGCTCTGTAGAAGCAGTGTGGGTGGTCAAGAGGACTGACACAGTCCTGGCTCATGAATTTCCCCTGGGTCCAGCAGACCTGGAATAGACAGAATTTGCTGTAGTGAACCCTGATCTTGTTCTGTTTCCTACACTTCTGGATCTCAGTGATACTCTTTATTAAACTGCACACTGCCCTAACACTTCTCCTGGTCTCCTATCTCCATGTGGATTGTTGTTGTCAATGGGGAAATTGGACATGTACATTGCAAAAAAAAGAAAAGAAAAGAAAGTAGGCCACCTTTATACCCTACACAAGAATAAATGGATCAAAGATCTAAATGTTAGACCTGAAACCACAAAAATCCTAGAAGAAAACATAAGCAGTAATATCTTGGACATTTCTCATAGCATTATATTTTCTGATATATCTCCTAGGGCAAGGGAAATAAAAGAGAAAAGTTAATGTGACTATATAAAACTTAAAAGTTTTGGACAACAAAGGAAACCATCAGCAAAAGGTAAAGACAACCCACTGAATAAGAGAACTTATTTGTGTATACATCTGATAAGAGGTTAATATCCAAAATTTATAAAGAACTTATAAAACTCAACACCAATCAAACAATCTAGTTAAGAAATAAGCAAAGGACCTGAACAGGCACTTCTCCAAAGAGGACAAGCATGGCCATTAGATATATGAAAAGATACTCAACATTACTAATCACCAGAGAAATGCAAATTAAAACCACAATGGGATATCACTTCACCCCTGTCAGAATGGCTATTATCAATAAATCAACAAATAACACATTTTGGTGAAGATGTGGATAAAGGCAAACCCTTGTGCACTTTTGAATGGAATGCAGATTAATGCAGCCATTTTGAAAAGCAGTATGGAGTAAGCTCAAAAAATTAAAAATGGAACTGCTTCATGACCCAAGATTTCACTTCCAGGAGTTTATCTGAAGAAACCAGAAACACTAGTTTTTTTAAAATAAATATTGTTGAAAGTCTTACATATGTCTCATTTTTCCCCCCATTGACACCATCTAGCCCACCACTACCCCCCACCCGAGGCCTTCACCACCCTATTGTCTGTGTCCATAGGTTATGCATATATGCATACAAAATCTTCAGTTGATTACCTCCCACCCACGCACATTCTCCCTTCTTCCCTCCAAGATTCTGCACTCTATTCTATGCTTCCATGTCTCTGGATCCGCTATGTGCATCAGTTTATTTTGTTAATTATATTCCACATATGAGTGAGATCATGTGATACTTGTCTTTCTCTGACTGACTTATTTCACTTAGCATGATACTGTCCAGGTCCCTCCATGCTGTCTCAAAGGGTAAGACATTCTTTTTTTTCTACTGCTGCATAGTATTCCATGGTATAAATGTACCATGGCTTTTTTATCCACTCATTAACTGATGGGCATCTACTGATCTTAGTTATTGTAAATTGTGCTACTATGAATATAGGAGTGCATACATTCTCTGAAACACTAATTTGAAAGAATATATGCACCTTTCTTTTTATTATAGCACTATTTACAATAGCCAAGATTTAGAAGCAGCCCAAGTACCCATTAGTAGATGAGTGAATAAAAAAAGCTATGTCACACACAATAGAATACTACTTAGCCGTAAAAAAAAGAAAGAAATCTTACCTTTTGCAACAGCATGGATGGACCTGGAGAATATTATTGTAAGTAAAATAATTCAATCAGAGAAAACACATATCATAAGATTCCACTTAAAGGTGGATTCTAATGAACAAAATAAACTAACAAACAAAATAGAAACAGACTCATAGCTGTCAGAGGAGAGGCAGTAGGGAGGCTGGGTAAAACAGGTAAAAGAATTAAGCAAAAAAAAATTCATAGACAGAAAACAATAGTCATTCCCAGAAGGAAATGTGGATAGGGGAACTTAGAGAGGGTTAATGGGCGATAAATGATGATTGAAAAAGACATAGAGACACAACGTGGAATAGTGAACACACAATACAATATATAGATAATGTATTTAGATTTGTACAACAAAAACTTATACAATTTTATTAACTAACATAACCCCAATAAATTCAATAAAAAATAAAATTAAAAATAATAATGAATCTTAACAAATATTTAAGTGTTTAGCACAGTATTGTTGTCTATATGCACAATGTTATACAACAGATCTCTGGAACTTTTTCATCTTGCATAACAGACATACTTTGCCCTTTAAGCAAGTCATTATGCTTCCCCCTCCCCAGCTCCCAGTAAGTACCACTCTATCCTCAGCTTCTATGAGCATCATTACTTTAGATACCTCATTTAAATGGAATCATACAATCTTTGTCCTTCTGTGACTGGCTTATTTATTTAGCATAATGTCCTGAAGTTTCACCTATATTGTCACATATGGCAGGATTTTCCTCTTTTTCAAAGACTGAAATATATATATATATATCAGTAGACCACATTTTCTTGATCAAGTCATCTGTTGAGAGACACTTAGGTTGCTTCCACTTCTTGGCTATTGTGAATAAGGCTGCAATGAACATGAGAGTGAAGAAAGCCATTCAAGGTCCTGATTTCAATTCCTGTGAATATATTCCCAGAAGTGGGATAGCTGGGTAATAAGATAGGTGTACTTTTTTGTGTGGAATTCTCATATTGATTATAACAGTAGCTACACTATTTTACACTCCTATCACTAGTGCACAGAAGTCCCAATTTCTCCATATCTTTGTCACACTTGTTAGTTTCTGTCCCCTCAAAACTGAGCACAGGAAGAATTCAAAGCCCTACCAAGTAGGTATTATTATGTACTGCTCTTTATATATATACAGAAAAAGAGCACAAAAGATGAAAAAGTCTGTCCAAGGTCATATCATAGGTAAGTAATGCAGTCAGGATCTTAATCCTGTTAGTTTGGCCCCATTGTTATCTCTGAGCCACTATGCTAGGCTGCTTCTATCATCATTGCCAGCACCTCACTCCATTACCCAGGGAAAAACACAGAGATGAAGACTGACACCAGAGTTCCTGAACCCCTTTCCTTGTACCTTATCCCAAAGAAGGTAAGAAAATTTACATTCATTACTTCATATAACACAGCAAGGATAAAAGCACAGAGTCAAGGAAGAGCAGAACAATGCTTGGTTATCTGGTACGAAAGCACTCTTGACAGCTGGGGAAACTACCTGGAGAGGTTGAGAAACTAGTTTAAGATACAAGGCTTGGGGGTAGAGGCCCTGGAATCTTCTGAGTGACTGAGTGCAGGTGATGGCTGACGGAGAGAGAGGACTAGGAGTCTGACTTCAGGTACTGGACACAGAAGGATCCCACTCTTTTGCTGTAATCAACTTTAGTGAGAAACAGACACTACTTGGGGCCAAGGGGCCCACTCTATTGATAGTGACAAAATAGTTTCATTGGCCTTTGGCTTTAGAGAAAGAGTAATAAATGATCATAATGACTTTAACCCAGGAGGTAAGATTGAAAATTAATAGTCTAGGAGGGACGAGACTCCTTAGAAAGGGCAGAAAAAATATATGCAAACCTGTGTTGTGCTGATCCATGGACTGAAGGAGCACTCAAGCTCTTCTTTCTCTCTGGACACCAGTTACACCTGCCTCTGCTCCTCTGATTAGAGTTACTCTTGTTGCCTCCACACTGAAACTAATGTGGTAAGCAAGGATTAATGTGATGAGGACAAGATAGAGATAGTGTCAAACTTCCCTCGTGAGTTGTTTCACACAGTGGCTTTGATATTCAAAATATCACTTCTATGAATTCCCCTTTCTTTTCTGAGGATGGTAGAGCAAGAGTTAATGTGGGGCAGTGAGCACATTGGAATGAAGAGTCTCTGGGTTTAAATTCTATCTAATTCAGCCATATTGAGCCTCTGTGTTCTTCTTTATAAAAGTGAGACTAAGCCCAGCCAGTATGGCTCCGTGGTTGAGTGTCTACCTATGAACTAGGAGATAACTGCAAGATTCCCGGTCAGGGCACAAGCCTAGGTTGTGGGCTTCATCCCTGGTGGGGTGTGTGCAGGAGTCAGCCAATCAATGATTCTCATTATTGATGTTTCTTTCTCTCCCTTTCCCTTTCTCTCTCTCAAATCAATTAAAATAACTTTTTCTTTTTTAAAAAAAGTGAAACTAAGAAGTGTTCATATTGAGTCATGTTTAGGATGCTTATCTGAAGCTTCAGAATGGTCAGTGGAGATGGCAGTGCTTACACTAAAAAAGGACAGTTTTAGTCTCTCCATACATGTGATATTCTGTTCTGCATATGTGTAAGAAAATAGACCAGATTCTATAAATCAGATTTCATCTATATCTTTCCTACAATCTTGCTCTTATTGAAAATGAGAAGAGAAGAAAGAAAGTATTGTCTACACAGTCTTACTCTCCTACCAGTATCTGGCCTGGTAGTTTCACACGCATTGTAGTGTCATAGCAGGGCCTGTGGGGGCAAAGAGCAACCTGGCATTTGTTGGGGGTAGCTCAGATGGCACACTGTCAGCCTCTGAATCTTGCAGAGCCAGCTCCTTCACCCTGAACCCAGAGAGGAAGGGTTGGATTTCATGAGAGCTGACACCATAAGGTTTTGCTTTGTGCACTGTCCACCTTGCAAGCCCCAGCTCAGCAATTTCTGGAGGAGACATACTGAAATGCACTCTGTTAGATCCTGTTGAACTGCCTGCATTGAAAGGTAATTGCATCATGGGGAAGTCTTCCATTCTCATTTGTCTCTGGGGACACCTGTGAAGATTGGTGTGGAGACAGCGCCCCAGGTAAGAACTTGTGCTTCTCTCCTCCCCAACAAAAGATAGGCATTGATTTTGAAATCCTCTCCACTTAAGTGACACAAATCAAATGCTCCTATTGTGTTATGCTCAGTAACTCCATATACCAAAGGAAAATACATGTGGCACCTACTCTGTAAAAGCAACTTGTTAGGCACTATGAGCATTTTCTTGCAGGTTTCGGATCTGAACTGATAAATGAATGAGGAGAGAGTTGGGCACATTCTGGAAGCAGGTGGGTGAGTAAAGCACTTACGTTAGAGACACTGCAAATATCACTATATCTAATCCTCCTGGTTATAACTTTTTTGTTTAGAAGTTTAAAGGTCAATAAAGTGTTGGCATAACCTGATGACAGAGCCATGTCCTTGAACATAGGACCCAGGGGGAGGTTCTCCATCTCACACTCTGCTGCCTGAAGATTCCACAGCGTGCTTCACGGGTTCTATTAAGAACCTCAGCTCACCAGTTGGGGGAAGAATCAGATCAAAGTACATTTTTCAAGATCACTATACTCAGAGGACATATTTCATCTTCTGGAATAATCTGCTACTTCTTGTCTTTTCCTGAGGATCTCTGCAGAGACTGAATGAGAGAACAGCTTTGCAGGTGAGAACAAGGGAGAATCATTGCTCTGGGACCCCTCATCTCCTTTTGCTTCCCCTCTGGAGGGGAATGATTCAGAATGCTACTGCTGGGTGTTCATGAAAATTTATGGTTCATTTATGTTGAGAATTCTGTAGGGGAAAAGAAAGCATTTCCATTTGAGGAACCTGTATTAGGAACCTAGGATATATAGGGCAGTACCCTAGTTCTGTGAGAAATTCTTGACTGACTGAAGTCAGGCTTTTGCTTTGGATTGGTAAATAAATGTGAGAAGAATTGGGAACTTGCCATTGGTTGCGCAGAAAATGTAACAGCCCTTGGGAAGGAATATGCTGATTCAGGTGACATTTATATAGCAGTTTTTAGACATACTATACAAACGTTATCTTCTTTAATCCTTGGTAACATTCTAAGATAATCAGTTTTTTTCCCTTGGATAAATAATGACTAGGAAAATTAATTTCCCTGCTTAAAATTTCAAAAGGAGAAGGTATAGTCTAGTGCAAGGACTAAAATGCAGATGAGATTAATTGCTAACTTAAAATCATAGAAAATAAATGTAATGTTAGTAATCTCAGCTGCACTGTAATTTTCCTAACTTTTTCATGTTCATTTTAAGACTCTCCTATTTGGCACATAAATATCATAACTTTCATGTGAATGGGTCTTATAGTAGTAAAATAATGATGGTCATTCCTTATGTAAATTATCTTTATAAAGAGAAACAACTTGTGTGCGGTACTTACCCATCTGTTAATATTAATTCAGAAAAGTTCATGGACATCAAAAGTAGAAAAAGGGTGAACCTTAAATGTTCACTAAAGTAGGTAGATAAATGAATCTAGACAGCAGTGACTTTCTCCTGATATTTACAGGGGTTTGCAAATCCAAGTTTTAACACAATTGGAGCCTCATAAGAATACTTTTCTCCATAGTTCCTAACAGAGAGAGTTAGCCTATACTTCCCAGGAATATGGCAACTAACACCATCCTCCTCCCCAGTTCCCCGTGAGAACCCTATAAACTTCCACTTAGAAGTAATGGCTCCCTCTTGTGAAATCTCATAGAGTTTAGGCAAAACTCTTGATTTTCCTTGTCCACCACTTTTAGTCAGCATGCTTGATCCAATCATCTTGAGAATTCCAGTTTGATGCAGTAAATCAAAACAGACAAATGCTCTTCATATTATGTAGTAACTAGAGGCCCAGTGCACAAAAATTTGTGCCAGGTAGGGTCCCTAGCTGCTGCCGGCTGCCAGCCGGGGCCTTCCTTCTTTCCTCACTGCCCCCTCGTGGTCAGTGCACATCATAGCAAGCGATCGAACTCCGGGTCAGTCATACTCCTGGGGCAACACTTTACATATTAGACTTTTATTTATATAGATTATTGACTATATTCCATATTTAATATCTTACATCAAATGACTATTTTATAACAGGAAGTTCGT
>NW_006296619.1:835600-837727 GCF_000327345.1 Myotis davidii | reverse complement strand
CCCCCCCACAGGATCACAACCTGACGCGATGACAGCCTTGCAGCAGAACGCAAATGGCAAAATGGCACAACCACTTTGGGGACTCAAAAGCAGTTCTGGGTATGGGAGCCCTTGGGCAAGTTTCACTGTAGCTCTATTTTCTCTTTCTCTTAGAAAATGTCAGGGACTGTGGCTAGAGCCAGCTCTACAGGATTGCAGTGGGCAATGCCTCAGAAGAGACCTTCACCCCTATTGTTTTTCACTTCCCTTTTCTGTTTTCCTGAAGGTTGACCTTGACATTCAGTGAAGTCTCTTTTGCTTTGGACCAAAGACCTGGAAGAAGAGGGGGGGAGAGAGTAGAGAGGCTATGACTTACCCCATGGTTTCAATAGGCTCCCAGGCTCACCCACTCACACTTTCAACCTGCCTGGCTGCTGGCTGCCGGCTGCCATCTTGGCTGTCAGTTAATTTGCATATCTTCCTGATTAGCCAATGGGAAGGGTAGCAGTTGTATGCCAATTACCATGTTTCTCTTTTATTAGTGTAGATATACACTATATACACCTCACCCTTAGGTTTAAGGATGGGATAAGGTTCAAGAAGAAGTAAGGATTGGGGATACATTAAGTTAATCAGTTTTTAATATAATTTAATTATAAAATTGAAAAGAAAAATTATTTCTGTTTCAGACCACATCAAAATGTCCTCCATAAAAAAGGCTGTATCCAAATGTCATCAAATCCACAGCACATACATAAAGTAATTTAGGGGCATTTTCTTTAGTTATGTACATGTTTTATTTCCTTTATTAGATTATGAGTTCTTAACAGGTAATTTGTTCAAGTTTCTTCTAAGCTCACAGTTGCTCAGATTATTGATCGGAGTTGTGTGTTTCAGACAGGGTTCAAAGAGAAACAGAAGTAGTTGTGTCACAGGATTCAGCCGTCTGCACTTCAGTGTGGTAGTTCAGCAATTTTGGTAGGCTGTTTCTTCCCATATGCTGCTGAAGACTGAATTACTAGAAGAGGTAGTTGGGAAAGAGAAATTAATTTAAAGTGGAAGAGAATAAGAACAAGCTAAACCCACAGCACAAGCTGGCCCTCACAGGAACAAAGACCTCATCAATTCTTGCTGACTTTGACCTTGGGAGAATGGGTACCCTGCAGAAGCCAGGCTCCTTCATTAGGGAGCTGAACACCACGCAGCTGATGACAGTGAAGGTGAAGGCAAACCCAGGGTACAGTAAAACCCTTGTCAGCCCAGCCACTGCCTCATGTCTCCAAGTCAGCTACAAAAAGCCTGTGGCTCCATCCTGCCTTCCAAGTCCCCCATAGAATCCCATAAAATCCAAAGGGAATTCCAGAAAATATAGTCCAGCCAAGCTGAAGTACACCTTACAAAGCCACGATAGTAAAGTTCTCAATCAATAGTATGGTGAATACCAGAGGGAACTGGGGTGGCACAGGTGGAAGAGGTAAATGAGGGATAAATGATGTTGGAAGGAGACTAGACTTTGGATGGTGAGCAGATGTGCAGATGATGTATTGCAGAACTGCATACTTGAAACCTACGTAATTGTATTGACCAATGTAACCCTAATAAATTCAATAAAAAGTCTCAATCAGTGTTTATGGAGTGAATGAATAAATAAACAGGTTAATACTTAGATTTCCAGGCTAGTCACAAGTCCATTTACTTATAATGAAGCTGGGCCAAAGTATTGCTAAATAGAAAACAACTCTAGACTTAGGTAAGGAGAGAATTTATTTGAAAGGATTATTGCAAGAAGGAGAAAGGGGACTTTTATAATAGGGAGGGACATTAGTTCAACAGGGAGAACCCCAGAACTTCTTTTGTAAAAAGGAGTAAGCAAGACACATGGAATATCTTTCTGCCAAGGGTGGTCTTCTGCTGCCAATACTGGACCCAGGCTAAGTGTGGGTCAAAGTTCAGTCCTGTGTAGAGGAGAGAAGCTTAAAGTTTAGTTAAATCCACTAACACTTTGTTAGCACATCAGAACTTTGTCCTGGTAGATCGGTTTGCTAATGCTAACCATTTACGAGGGAAGTGTAAACAGGTCTAGAGAGAATCCCCAAGGAAGCGAGGAATGCAAAAAAGGCAGGATGCATACAGCTCAGAGAATGTTTT
>NW_006296619.1:823773-835448 GCF_000327345.1 Myotis davidii | reverse complement strand
GAAAAGGGACAGACCCAAAGACTGAGAAGCAGCTCAGAGAATGTTTTAACCTGAGTTCAGCCTCTGCTTGGTAGGGACTAAGAATGGGGTTATATGCTGACTCAGTCCAGGGGAAGGAGAGAAACTGAACTCAAGTTTGGTTAAAAGCAGTTTGTTCTGAAATGTCAGTGGGGATTCACAGTTAGCTAATCATTCATGAGACAAACACTGGGAATTTGGAGCATCAGCATCTGGCTTTATTAGAGGTGAACAAGGAGGACAACCATGTGTCTTAAGTCAGATGGGGGAAGGCTGGTTCCTTGCAGTGAGTCATTTCAGAAATGCAAATTCGGTGGAAGAAATTCTTTAATCATTCAGGTTTTGCAGGATAACAGGACTTGGGTAAAATTCAAAATTGTCCATCTGCCAAAGAATTGCATCTACTGAAATACACTTTGACCCCAGCATTTTGGCCAGCTTTGAGAATTAGCTCTACAAGTCTTCTTGCTTTACGTATTTGAAAGGTATTGTTGAGGATTTATTGTATGTAAATTATATCTCAATTAAGCTGAACAACAGTAATAAAAATAGCCCAGAGAACTTTTTAAAAAATATATAATTATACATCTCATATTCCCTTAAGAACTTCTAAATAATAATATACCAGAACCAGGATTAAGTAATTTTAATTTTTTTTCAGTTGAGTTTGGAAAATGTTTCATTACATCATTGATTTGTCTCCTATATAAGGGCGCTTTAAATTTTTTTTTTTTTTTGCTCTAGAAGCAAGGAAAGATATATGCTTTATTTAAGTTAAAGTGATAACAATAATAAAAATGACTGACACATACTGAATACTACTCCATGCCAGGCACCCTGTAAAGATTTAAAATTAAATGTCTCATTTACCATATGCCAGATTCCATGAATTTTCCCCCATTTAAACCTCATCACAAATTCTTGTGTAGAAAAAGAGTCATTCAATAGACTTTTTGGATGACAGTGTGGTTAAATGTTGCTTCTACTAATGATAATAATCAACAGGATACTGATTATAATCATTAATTGAGTGCTTACCATGTCCCAGACACTGTTCTAAGAAGCTTACATGTACTGATTTATTTAACTATTCAATTACTCTGTGGTGCAGGTACTATAGTCATTGTCATTTATAGAGAAGAAAACCAAGGAACAGAGGAATTAAGTAACTTGCCCTATGTCATATAACTTCTAATGGAAGCTTAATCTCAAAGATGGTCATTCATGATTCATATTTCTTAATCTCTGTGAATCCTTAATTATTGGAATGCTGGATGATGTAAAAATCAAAATAATAATTTCAGAAATATTTTTTAAAGTTTAAAAACAGTACAAATAATTTCAGAAAGAGGCATCTGTGCTTTCTGCCAGACTTATCCTTCCTTAGAGTTGGCGAAGAGTTAGTGAATGGGTACCAGTGAAATGACTGGGATAAAGGCCAGACCATTAGTTAGAACACCTCCTCTGTCTGCTTTGTGTCTTAGTATGTCTTCTAGCACTTCTCATTCCTTGAATTTTCTTGATCCCCTCTTTAGGATAAGGTACCTGCCAAGATGTTCCAATTACAAGGCCCACAATTGCTACAGATGCTAGAGAAATCCTTGAGGAAATTCCTCCCTGAGGCCCTAAAGGTGAGAGTGGAACCTTCTAGGGGAAAAAAAGGAATAGTGACTGCCTATGAAAAAGGTGGGAAAGAGAATTAGCATTCACTGAGCACCTATTCTATTCCAGGCACTCACTCATCTTGCATCTCACATCGTTCACATCATCTTGCTGCCAGGCAGGTATATTATATCCATGTAACCAAAGCGGATCTGGAGGCTCAGTTATATGGCTTGACCAAAACCACACCAGTAGTGAGTGGCAATGCTATGATATAAACCCACTATGATCTTTGCTATGTGATGACCCAAGATCATTCCCTGTGCCCTTCTAAGAGTAATGTCAGATAGCAATGGAAGTGTTTCCAGAATTTCAAAATTGGCTGTAACTAACACATTCATGTTTAAATTTTTTTTTCTAAACAATCAAGTAACTGATGAAAGATTAACCATTATGATTCTTCTTTGAAATTAGTAACAGATCAATTTCTATTTTGTCAATCCCAAAGGTATTATGTTCAATTTGAGGTGACACAGAAATTTAGTTTTAGAAATGGAACATGATCTTTTACCAAAGAGAGGGTTTTTTTGGTTGTTTATTTATTTATTATTTTTTGCAATAATATATGTTGCAAAGGGACTAGAATATTACCAGTGATAAATGTCATTGCATTATGATCAAGGTATCAATTCACCAAAAAGACCAAAAAAATGCTAAAATGTATACAGAGACTCAGAGTACATGAAGTAAAATCTAATGAAACTGAAAGAAGAAATAGGTAAACCACAGATGTAATTTAAGACTCCAACACTCCTCTCTCAATAATTTAGAGAATAGACATAAAACCTGTAAGGATATGGAAGAACTGAACAATACTATGAGCCAACTTGAACTAACTGATATTTATGGAATACTTCTCTCAACAACAGTGGAATACATATTATTTTTAAATGCACATTGGACATTTGCCAAGATAGATGATATTTAAAAACATTTTTAAAGAATTGAAATAATATAAAGTATATCCTTAAACAATATGAAATAAAACTTAAAATTTCACAAAACCTGAGAATTATCTGGAAAATACCTACATATTTAGAAATTATACAATACACTTCTAAATAAATCATGCTTTAGTGTCATACAAAAAATGAGAAAATACTTTATTGGAATGAAAATGGAAATACACCATTTCTAGTTCTGGGACGCAATTTAAGCAATGATAAGTGGGAAATATATAGCATTCAGTACTTGTATTATAAAAGGATAATGTTCTCAAATCCATGTTTTAAGCTTTCACCTTTAAAACTAGCAAAAAAAATGAGTAAATTAACTCTAAAGCAAACAAAATTAAGGAAATTATAAAAGACTTGGGGCCCGGTGCACGAAATTCATGCACTGGGGCCCGGGGGGGGGGCGGTCCCTCAGCCCAGCCTGCCCCCTCTCACATACTGGGAGCCCTCAGGGGATGTCCTACTGATGGCTTAGGCCCGCTCCCTGCCCACCTTGGGGATTGGGAGGCCTGCTTGGCCACTTCTGGGTCACCACGGGTGACGGCCAAGCAGGCCCTGCTCTCAGTGGCCGTCCCCGGGACTGGAGGACTCCAGTGGGGCTGAGAGGAATGGGCACAGCCATCTTGTGGCTATGGGAGCTGCCATCTTAGTGTTGGAGTGACAATTAATTTGCATATTACTTTTTTATTAGATAGGATACACTTCAAGTGAGAAGCAGGCCAGTTGAGAGAGACAATAGCCCCTAATTCCTGGGTTACATGGTTTAAATGAGATTTTTTCTGGGTGGAAACTTTTATTTGTATTCAGAAGTGATTGGCAGAAAAGGATTATATAACTACCGTAGTTTTCCATGTATAAAACACTATTTTTTTTATAATCGTTAGACTGAAAATTCGAGGGGCATCTTATACATGGATGTCAGCTGAGGAGGGAGCCACATGGGTGTGTAACTGCCCATACTTTGTCAAAAAGGCTTCCTCCTATCATGAGCCTTATTGATACTAACATCAGCTGATGTGGGAATTGGAGGTGGAGGTGGAGGTGATGGTGGAGGTGGAGGTGGAGGTGGAGGTGGACAGTGCACAGATGCAACAGGGACTGGAGCGTTCTCAGCCCATAAAGATGTCATGGCCTCCCCTACCCCCCAGTGTCTTGTGTCCATTGGTTATTTTCATATGCATGCATATAAGTCTTTCGGTTGATCTCTTAACCTGCCCCCCACAAACCCTCCCCAGGCTTCCCACTGTAGTTTGACAGTCTATTCAATGCTGCTCTGCCTCTGCATCTATCCCTGTTCATCAGTTTATATTGGTCTTTATTATCCGTTTCAACCTCACCGGTGCCATCCCCAACTCACTGGGGTCGTCCCAACATCACCAGGGCCGTTTTGGCCTCACCGGGGCCGTCCCGATCTCATTAGGGCTGTCCTGACCTCACTTGGGCCATCCTCACCAGGGCCATTCCGACCTCACTGGGCCGTTTCGGCCTCACCAGGGCCGTCCCAACCTCACCGGGGCCATTTCAACCTCACCGGGGCTGCCCCAACCTCACCGGGGATGTTTTGGCCTCACCGGGGCCATCCCGACCTCACTGGGGCCATCCCAACCTCAACAGGGCCATCCCAGCCTCACTGGAGCAACACAAAGTTTGGCATTCTGTTTTTTGTTGGGCAGCTCCTTGCTGGGCAAAATCTCCAGGCATTCTTGGTGGCTGAATATCTGGTATGCTTGCTTGGATTTCATTTTCTACTAAGTGCACAGTAGTTTGCTTTACTCCATTTCTGTCATTTGTGATCTGTTTCTTTGTCTCCTCATTTTAGCTACTTCCCTGTGTTGATAGAGTGGCTTTCTGTGCTAGGTGTCCTATAGGGCCCAGTGGCTCAGCCTCGAGGCTACCCAGCAGGAGCTATGGAGAGCTCTGCAGATTCCTCTTCTTTGTTTGGGGTTTGGAGGTTCCCAGATGAGGCCCAGCTGTGAAGTAATGCAAGGTGCTGTGGGGCCTTGGGACTTCTTTTGGAAGTTCTGGGTCTCTCTTACCTAAATACAGTTTGTTAGGTAATTTTAAAATTGTAAAGGGACAGGCCTTTCATATGACAAGCCTCTGGGCACAGCTTGGGAGGGGCAGGATCTCAGGGAATCAACAGGGTGGAGCAAACAGCTATGGCTGATCCTCAGTCCTACCCTAAGAGGCCCCAAGTCTCAGTGTCCAGGTAATCGCTGCAAGCACCTCTGAGAGAAAGCCGCCCTCGAGTTCTGACAGATGCCAGACAGTCTAGTTTCTCCCCGTATGAGTCTGTGTTCCCAGAGACTCACCTGGAACTGGAGTTCAGCACAGTTGAGACTCCCTCTTGATTGACAAAGACAACCGCGTCCTCAGTTGCCAGCCCTTTCCATGTGCACCTCCGTACCTCTGCACTTTACTTCCGCACCTCCTCTGAGTCTCAGTGTGCTTTTCTCTTTCCTCTAGTTGTAAATTTCCACTCAGCCAGCCTTCCTGTGGCTCTGGATGATGTCCGTTTTGTCTTTTAGTTGTATTTTTGAAGTGGTTGTACGAGGCAGCAATTTCCAGTGTTTACCTATGATGCCATCTTGGTTTCTCTCCATAGAAATAATTCTTATCCTGATCAAACAGGGCACTGGGCCATCTCTTCCTAATAAGCTGACCTTCTCATTTTCTCATCATGTACAGGTTTATGGGACTGTTTTCCACATGAACCAGGGAAACCCATTCAAGCTAAAAGCCCTGGTGGACAAGTGGCCCGATTTTAATACAGTGGTTGTCCGCCCTCAGGAACAGGTAGGACGCCAGATGTGGAATCATACACTTGTATTTGCTATATGTGCCTACAATGCACATGGCAATGTAGAACCAAGGAACAGAGAAATAAATCAGGGTGATGGTGAAAAAATCCTCATCCTCAAGTAGCTCACCTTCTGGAGGAAAAGGTGGCTAAGCAAGTAAATTACAATTTGATAAGAAGTGTGTAATAACAGATGATGCACAACATACAGAAATAGCACAGACAGAAGCTGATTGAACTGTGGAGGTTGAAGATGGAGGGCACAGGAAAAGCTTAGAGGCACATCTTAGTGGAACCTTTACCTGAACTATATTTTGTAGATAATTATATATTTTTTAGGCTGAGAAGGAAAAGAGGACATAGAAAGGGCAAGGACAATGAGTTGGGGTGATTCTAAAAAGTAAATTCATAATACTAGAATTTCCATATACATTTTGGGAAAACATTTAAAAATTAGTGCAACTCAATATCAAAAACAAAAATTATAAGTTCACTTTAAAACATCCAATGAAATGATAAATTTATAACAAATACAAGTAGTATATCTTTCAGACAAATAAAAATTACTTCTAAAGCCACTAAATTAGACAATATATAAAATGAATAAATTTATGTTAATAACAAAAACTGAACTGACATAAAATTATAAAATATATTAAATAATTATAACTTTTATCTTAAATATGTGAGTGGTATCATTGCTTATTGAGTGTATGTTGTACATTTTCTAACTATGTAAAAAAAAAAAAAAAGGCTGTTTAATTCTGCACTAGTCCTGGTAATATTTTCCTGTGCCTCCTTCTTTTAACAATCTCACCTGTTTTTTAATAATTTTAGGGGATCTTTCTAAGTAAGCAGTTTCTTTGTTC
Source organism: Myotis davidii (assembly GCF_000327345.1). Lineage (NCBI taxonomy): Eukaryota > Metazoa > Chordata > Mammalia > Chiroptera > Vespertilionidae > Myotis > Myotis davidii. The sequence goes on along the minus strand of NW_006296619.1, from coordinate 829,146 downwards.
TTCTAGAACTACAATGAGTATAACCATAGTATTGTTTTAAGAATGCATTTCTAATCAGATTTCATCTTCTTTGGCTTCATTAAATATAGATGGAGATTTTAATCCAGAGTAATCTACAACCAAATTTGAAACTGTCATGTTCATAGTTTTTGTGTTCTGCAACTGTTTCAAATGTAGTAAAATTTATTCTTGCAATAGAAGCTTTCCTTGTCAACTGTTTGTCGATCATCCTGAGGAGGAGGATGGAAATACAGAAGAATGCTGTCTAAGTAGTTATGTCTTTGTTTAATTTGATATTTTAATGCAATATATGGGTAAAAATGGTATTGTTCTGAAATTTTGCATCATAAATTGAATACTTGAGTCTCTCATCTTGATTACACGATTTAAATGATTCAGAAATAATTGTAATGCATCAATAAAAGTACCAATATTTTAGTATTTAAATATATCACATTGTAAAGGAATAAAAAAAGTATTGCAATCATGAACTACATGGAATTTGCTTTATTTCCCGATCACCAATGACAACAGGAGATGGTTGATAATTGGGATCATTACACCAATACTTACCAAATCTACTCCAAGGACCCCAAGAACTGTCAGGAATTGCTTGGCTCACCAGAAGTCATCAATTGGAAACAGCATTTGCAGATCCAAAGTAAGTAAGAAGAGTAGGAAGTGTGCTGACTCACTTCTCTGCCCTGATAATTTCCACTATGACTCTTATCTTTCTCCATACTTCAGAGCATCAGCCTGTTGTCAGTTTTTTTACTCAGCTGTGAATATGCCTGTAATAGGGGAAAACACCCTCAAACTTGCAAAACAATGGGCTTCATACGGGAAACAACATAACTCCTTGATAGCCAAGAATTTATGCCATATTTGCAGACATATCCAGAATTGCCTAGGGCCAGTGGTGGGCAAACTCATTAGTCAACAGAGCCAAATATCAACAGAACGATTGAAATTTTTTTGAGAGCCAAATTTTTTAAACTTAAACTATATAGGTAGGTACATTGTTATTAACTTAATTAGGGTACTCCTAAGGCTTAGAAAGAGCCACACACAAGGGGCCAAAGAGCTGCATGTGGCTCATGAGCCGCAGGTTGCTGACCACGGGCCTAGGCTGATTGGGTGCCAGAACAGAGCTCTCCTCAGGTCCCAAGGCTTTCCATGCCTGGAATAAGAATGACAAGTTCTGCCTAAAGCACCTCTTGGTCATTAAGGAAACCATCATGGTTATGAGCATGCCATCCAGAATCATACTCCCTAGGATGGCATTTGTCTGTCACTTGCTATATCATCTTACCCACATGACATATGTTCCCTGAGATAATATATAAAAACTAGAGGCTTGGTGCACAAAAATTTGTGCACTTGGGGGTGGGAGGAGTCCCTCAGCCCAGCCTGTGCCCTCTCGCAGTCTGGGACCCCTTGGGGGATGATCACCTGCTGGCTTAGGCCTGCTCCCCGGGGGATTGAGTCTAAACTAGCAATCAGACATCCCTCTGGCAGCCCAGCAGCCTTCGGAGGATGTCCACTTGCCAGCGGGGAGAAGACCTAAGCTGCAGTCGGACATCCTTAGTGCTGCCGAGGAGGCAGGAGAGGCTCCCACTACTACTGCTGTTCTGGCAGCCATCAACCTGGCTTGTGGCTGAGCAGAGCTCCTCACTGTGAAAGTGCACTGACCACCAGAGGGCAGATCCTGCATTAAGCGTCTGCTCCCTACTGTTCAGTGTGTGTCATAGTGACCAGTCATTTGCAGTCTTTCTGCTGTTAGGGTCAGTTTGCATATACCCTTTTACTATATAGGATAGAGGCCTGGGGGCTGGCTGGTTTCCTTGAAGGGTGTCCCAAATCAGGGTGGGGGTCCCGCATGGGTGCCTGGCCAACCTGGGTGAGGGGATGATGGCTGTTTGCAGCTGGTCACACCCCTGTTTTCAGACTGGCTGGTGACTGAAGCTCCCAGCCTCTCCTTTTTTTCTTTTTTTTTAAATTCTGGTATTTACTTACCTTCTATAATTGAAACTCTGTTGCCGTCACTGGCGCTCCCAGCTCTGAGACCGCGGCTGGCTGAAAGCAGGTATCTGGTGTTTGTTTGGCTTCTATATTTGAAACTTTGTGGCTTTTGGAGCTGTTTCTTTTGGAGTTGAGAGCCGGGCCGCAGCAGGCGGGGAACTTTGGCTTCCTCCATCACTGGAGCAAGCAAGCCTCCTGCTTGCTTCAGCTGTGTGGCTGCTGGCCGCCTTCTTTGTTGGCAGTTAATTTGTATATCTTGCTGATTAGCCAATGGGAAGCGTAGCAGAGGTACGATTAATTACCCTTTTTGTCTTTTATTAGATAGGATGAAGATAATGGTAGCTAAAGCACAGGGAATTGAAAAGATTAGGTGAAATGTTGAATAGGAATTGCTTAGCACAGTGGTTGGCAAACTGCAGCTCACGAGCCACATGCGGCTCTTTGTCCCCTTGAGTGTGGCTTTTCCACAAAATACTGACTTCTGCACATGGGCCACAAAGTTTCAATTGCACTGTACATGCGTGCCCACACGTGGTATTTTGTGGAAAGCCACGCTCAAGCGGCCAAAGAGCTGCATGTGGCTCGCGAGCAGCAGTTTGTTGACCACTGGCTTAGGATAATACTTGGATGTGTCAATTAACTTGGACTGCAAAGCAAACCTCATTATTCTGTGAATCAACATTTGGGCTGGGCTTTGCAAGACAGTTCTTCTGCTGGTTTCATCCAGATTTACTAATGTGGCTGCAGGGTGTTAATGGATGGACTATGGGCTAGTTGCTCTAGCATGGTCTCACTCACATGCCTAAATGACAGTTCTGGCTATTGATGCTGGCCACATTGGTGACAGCATGCTAGGAGCACAAGTCCTCAGCTGACTACCCTAATCCTATCCATATGGTGTTGGTCTCAACAAAACCAGGAACACAAATAAAGCCCATGGTGCAAGCCCTCTTTAGCCTCTCCCTACATCGAATTTACTCTTTTCCATTGGCAAAAGCAAGCCATAGGGCCAAGGTCAGATGCAATGCAGGAGGGGACTATTCCAGGGAAAAGATACAAAGAGACATGGGCACATTGTGGGTTATTCCTGAAACAATCTGCCATACTATGAACAGAGTAAGCACACAAGAGATGTTGGCTACTACTGTTTTTATAATGCCTCTCCTATGATTATGAAAACAATATGTTCAATTAGCCCAGAAAACTTGGTCCCAGTCTTGGCATTGCCACGAATGGTATGACCATGGTTGTGAATGAATCTCTGAGCATGTTCATTGCACAAATCCTGACTATGAGATGACCCATCACACATTGGCAGTACCAAGCCAGAACATAGGTTTTTAGACTATACATGTAGACATTTACCACTCTACTGGACAGCTTCACCAGAAAATGTACTGAAATAATTGTGTGACTCCTCTAAACCCCATCTAGGTTCCCAGTCCAACCTGAATGAGGTGATACAAAATCTCGCAGCCAGCAAATCCTTCAAAGTCAAGCACACAGAGCGCTTTCTCTATGCAGAACTTGACACTGTAAAGAAACTGATTCCTTCCCTGTTGGATGTAAATAACTTACCACCTGGTGATGGCAAACCCAAGGCCATGTAAGTTTGAGAAAAGTCATGGGACTCACATCTTCCATTCCTGAAGTAGCCTCCCAACTTCTCTTCCTGCTTTCACTCCTGCTTCCCTACGGTCAATATTCTTCAAAGCAGCCAAATCATTGTTTTCAGAAATGTATCATAGACAATAGAGACAAGAACAGATATAATAAGTACTCATGGACTTTACTTTTCTCTTGGAACTTCCATAGCAATCAAGAAATGTTTAAACTCTCATCCCTGGATGTTACCCATGCTGCCCTGGTGAATAAATTCTGGCATTTTGGTGGCAATGAGAAGAGCCAGAGATTCATCGAGCGCTGTATCCAGAAGTTCCCCACGTTCTGTCTGCTGGGGCCTGAGGGGAACCCTGTGTGCTGGGACCTGATGGACCAGACAGGAGAGATACGCATGGCAGGCACCCTGCCTGAGTACCGGAAGCAGGGCCTCATCTCCTATGTCATCTATATCCAGACCCAGGCTCTTAAAAACCTTGGCTTCCCCATATATTCTCACACTGACAAGAATAACAAAATAATGCAGAAAATGAGTTACAATCTGCATCATATCCGCATGCCCTGTACCTGGAACCAGTGGTACTGTGTGCCTCTGTGACACTGGTCTACAAACAAGTGTCAGATGGGCACCAACATGTGGCTGGAGCAATGGGTGGGTGGGCAGAGAGAAAGAATAAATCGTACATAATTGTAATTATCAGTAAAGTAGTGGGCTCTGGGGAGGCAGTGTGGATGTTCAATACCATGGTCCCTGCACTCAATCACTGCTGGCTTCCCTTAGGTGTATCAGGTTGAAGCAGCCCCAGGTACTCCACATGGTTTAGTTCCTCCATGCTCCATGACACTCTCATCAGCTGCAGGCTGCCCAGGATGGCTTCTCCTGGAACTCGCAGTGTGTGGATCTGTAGAGCCTTGCGAGATTTTCCAGAGAGAGGTAATAGTTTCTGAGCATTATGACTTACTCTTCTCTCTCTCTATGGTCTTTCTCTTAACGATCAGCAAGTGCACTCTGGTCAGTAGGTCTGTAGAGATTATCCTCTCCTCTGCTGCTTTCTCGATACATTAAAGGATTATACACTAATACGTATGAAATATTAGGTTAAACATAGTGTACTTGATATGGCAGGGAGAGTTTCGATGAAAAAGACTAACTTATATTAGCCTGACTCCTCCTCACTCCCACACCAGGGAAAATGATCCAATGTTGCTTCTAACAGCAGAACTTTTCTAAATCCACCGAAACCCAAACAATAAAGAGAATTTGTGTTTGATTGTCCAAGTTGAAGTGAAGTGGTTTGTGATGGGAAGAGCCTGGGTTGGGTTTATGGAGAGTGGGAAGACCCAGACACAGGGAGGTGGCTATTTATTGAGAAGTTTAGGGGGAGGGCAATACATCATGGTACCTATTGTTTCACTTGACCTTGGCACATTGTTTCAGGATGCCTAAATTCTATGCAGTCCAGACAATGGTCTCATGGGAAAGTCTGGTTGGTGGTGTGGAGCAATTTTCATCCTGGTTGGATCAGGGTAGTTGGGTGCTGGGGTCCAACCCCAGCAGGTCTAGGGGTCCCCAAAGGTGTGGACGGAGTCGGCGAAGAAGGAATGACACGGAGGCAGCATTCAGTCGATCAGCCACAATCTCCAGCCAAGTTCTGTGTCCTGTTCTCTTGCTAGGTTCTCCAGCCACGTTCTCCAGGTTCTCCAGCCAGGTTCGGTCGCCAGGTTCTGTAG
>NW_006296619.1:818279-823711 GCF_000327345.1 Myotis davidii | reverse complement strand
GAGTAAAGATTATGTAGCTTAAGCATGATTGTTCGTAGTTAAAGAGATTAATTACCCACCTGGCACTTAGTGAAGGGGTTTTATTCCCTCCTTGTGCACACTTCTATTCTAGAGAAGACAATAGGTGGCTTCCCACAGGGGGGCTCCACTCCAGTGCCCCCTGATTCCCAGCACAGGACCTGGTCTCAGGATGGTGGCCACAGCTGCAGAACAGAGATATGTTTCAAGAAAAGTTGGAAATGCAGAATTTTGTATGAGCCCCTATTCCAAAAGGTGACAGTTTATTCACATTGTGGCAAAGACACCTTCAAGAGTAACATAAGTGGGTAAAGTCAGGGCCAAATTGGGCCATTTCCTCATCCAATCTCGCTAACGCATGTGGACAGAACCAAGTCTCAGCTCTTAGAAGGACACTTCTGGGGTGTTTTTTAAGCCTAAAGGACAGTAGTCTGTCTCCATTCTTGTTCTTTGGGATTTTTTTCATCGTTGGATAAGAGGATACATACATTGGGGCAATCCTCTCGAGATACAATATTCCAGTTGCACCCATATGATGACGACAGCGCCACTTAGAGGGAGGAAGCCGACAGATGGAGAACAGGGAATTCTAAAAGCAAAAGCAATGACACAGATGCTAAGCCTTTCCTTCACGCGTCTGAAACCCATCCTTAGGCAGCCTTCAGGCTGGGCGTCTGCTGGACCTTTACCACTTGATGTCCTGGCAGGCTCCCCTGGGCCCTGCTAGGCAGTGTGCAGGTCCGTCTGGGCCCGGGGGCAGTCCACCCCGCCAGCCACTCCTGGCACATGGGAGCTGGTCTCCGGGGGCCACACCGGGATGGCAGTGTAGATGCCTTCCATCTGCCGCAGCAGTGCCCTGTCTGCACGCCTGTCCTCCGCCTGGTCCTGACCCCTGTTGCTTAGGCATCCCCAGTGCAGGCTAGGACCTCCACGAAGTGTCAGGGGAGTTTGCTGCTCTACAGCTTCAGTATCACTTCTATATCTTCCAAAAGCCATAAGCAGCCTCAAAGCATAGTAGAATTTCTCCATCCCTTTCAAGGGTGACCGCCTGGAAGTCTTTGTTCATCAGGGTGCAGTAGGTGAGCACCCCCATGTCCTTGTTGAACAGCGCTTTGGCCATGTGCCTGAAGATTTGTGCCTGGTACCCGCCGGAGCTGGCACCCTCGTGGAGCCTTACCTCCTCCTCCTTCATGTCTCCAAACAGAGTGTCCATGGCGGTGTCATTCAAGGCAAGGTCACTTTGCTCCATTATCTGGACAATTTCACCTGAGGTTAACATGCAGTCAGCACCCTGGGAACTATGCAAAGCTGTGGGAAAATCTTCTCAAAGGGCCTCCAAGTTCTTGTCATAACATGGGCCACAATGACTTGGAAAATCTTGTCTGTGCCTGGGGACCGGTTCTCCAATCTGGTGAGGTAATCCTACACCAGAGAGCCCATGATCTGCTGGGGAGACTTGGCCATGCAGAGGTGGGGGATGATGGGGTGACCCAGCACACTCTCTGCATATCAAACTTAGCCAGAGTAGGCGGAGGTCAGCATGGATAGCCGGGGCTCTTCCTCACAGTGCTGGCAGTACCGACGCACAAATTCCTTCTGAATCTCTAGAATGCTGAAGTCCGCAGCTATCTTCATGTGAAAGACAGTGTACCCCAAGGCTTTTGAGTAGCCACAGAGCCTTCTGGATGCATCAGCGACACTCAGGCTGAATTTAGCAGCAAAATAAGGCAGAGACTGAGGACACATGACACTGCCAGCACCTTGTGTTGTGAGGTATCACATTTCTTATTAAGGTTCAGAACACAGAAGAGGTCTGTGGTGTTCTGATGAGAAACTTGGACTCCCTCCTTTGTGGTAACACAACGGTCACACACCAGGCAGTCACTCAGAAACATGTTGGCATTGTCCAACTTATGGAATTCTCTCTTCTCTCCCTTCTCCTGAGCCGGACTCCGGACATTGACTGCGGCATTCTCTTGGTCATTGGTTTTTGTTTTTTTACTACATTCCTTCCATGTGCAGTGCTCACACTTCATCTGGAGCGGGGCAGGTAGGGGAAAGCAGTCACCTTTGGTTGCCCCTGGCACTGCTGGCAGTATCCTTTCTTCCTTGTGGAGCATTTAGGGAGGGAAAGTGGCCACAGTGCTCGAGGCTGAGTTCCAGGAGGCTGGCAGTGCTGTCGGGATAGTGCCGGTGGCGTTAGTTGGTTGGCGCCTGTCCTGTCCTCTAGAGATTGAGCCTGCAGGACTACTAAGGGAGCCAGTCCCCAGTCTCACCCTGCCTCCACTACCAATTGATTGGAGTCTGAGGGCCTGGAGGAGGGACCAAGAGGTCTGCTTTTTAGTTGCTTCCCTGTCGCCACTGCCAGCCACTGCCACCGATTGATTGGACCCCAGTTCCCCTTTTAGCCATCCCCTGATCAATTGGAGCCTGACGGCCAGGGGGATGGACCAGTTTTGTATATATAGATTCCCTATACTATACTTTACATCCTCATGACTATGTTGTAACTGCCAATTTGTACTTCTCAATTCCTTCACCTTTTCCACTTACCCTCCTGACACCCTCCCATCTGACAAACATCAGTTTGTTCTCTGTATCTATGAGTCTGTTTTATTTTGTTTGCTCATTTATTTTGTTCTTTAGATGCCACATAAAGGTGAAATTGTGTGGTATTTGCCTTTCTTTATCGGACTTACTTCACTTAGCCTAATATCTCTAGGCTCATCATAAAAAATTCTCAAAACTCACATATACATTGTCATTAATCAGTGCAATAGCTACATACCAAACTACCCTTTTACAACTTTGTCATGAAACCTGACAGCTAGAGAGCACCTGAAATTCTTTTTTAATAAATGGAAAATAATCTTCAGCTATTGAGTGTTGTGCAGTGTAAAAGCATAGACCTTTGAGTAATAAGTCTTGCCCATCATGTTATTCAACTGGGTTGTTTGAAATCTGACCTAAAGGGTCTTTTCTATTCAGAGTGACATCTCAACTGTCCTCATGGCCCCACACTTAAGGGCACATTTTCTGTCTGTGCCGCTCAGCACCAGCTCAGCTCTACAACTACTTCTTATGAGCCCCCTTCATACCACCCCAAGGTAAGTTGCATACACAATCTGGCATTCTTCAAAGTGCTTTCTGAGCTAAGCTGCAGACCTCCACACATGAAAGCTGCCATTTGTTTTTAGTGCCTTTGTCAAGAGCAGGAAGAATTACAGTGGGAAAGATAAGAACACCCCCTCCCCCCCACCACCACCACCACCGCCACTCCAAGAAGTACCTGTGGTCAGTGAGGAGGAAGAGGCTGATGACACTGAAATAGAAAGAAGGACCTCAGGGTCAGGTAAAGGAAAGCACACCCCACTCATGACACCAGCACAAAAGAGATCTCATGGCAATTATGAAATCAATAGGATATACTATGGAACACAGCAGGCAAAGTGAGAGTGGAGTTTAATGTGTTATTGTTGTAATTTTAAAGATTTGTAATTTTACACAATGAAGATCTAAATTTTAAAAATGCCTCATGTTGTGGATAGGATTAAATGATTTTCACATTTCTCAATGATCCAATAAATAACTTAATAATACCACATTTTCTGTGTTTAATTGTGGACTCACAATGCCTCATAGAGTCCATGTATTTCAACTACAGTCATAACTCTCCATTATTGCAAATTTCACCAATAGAACCCCTATTCTGTTGATTCTTAAATTCTTTGGACATGACCTCATTAATTTTTGAAAGTTATCTTGCTTTCTGACACATAAAATGCTTATAATTTATTTTTATATTTTTCTGTAGGAAACCAGAATCAATTATTTCTTAAAGAAGTCATACTTATTTTTACTGAAAAAAATAGTCTGAGAAATAAGGATGTCTATATCTTAAAATTTTCATATGTAGAATGAGAATAGCACTACCTACTAACATTGACTTGTTAAAATAATTCAACAAAAATAATTCATATAAATTTCACTGCCCAGTGTCTGGTCCACAATAAATGTTACCTTCCCTTATTATTATCACTGAAATAGAAAATATATGAAACAGATTCTCTGATTATAGAAAAGGCTCAGGCCATTCACCTAAGACATTCATTTTTTATTTTCCTCTCAACTCCTCTCACATCTTTAATATTTCTTAATCTTCCATGAACTAGAGGTCCCAGCCAAGTTGCTTCGTTTACAAAGCTTATGGATGCTAACTTTACTAGGGAGTTCTCAAGGGGGGAGGGAGTCATATGTAATACTCTTTGTAATACTTTAAACAATAAAACAAATTTTTTTTAAAAAAAGGAACAATGCAATGTCCTTAAAGATGAAGATAAGATATTTTATGGGAAACAAGATGACTTTGCAGTCTTTGATGCGTATGTTTCAGCATGCTGAGTGCCTTATTGTTTGATGTAGATGGTAGAAAAATATCCAGAATACCTCAGAATTTACCCTCTTGTCCATTAAAAACCTAAAGTTTCTAGATCCCAAGTCTACCTAACATAGCTCAATCGTCTCTGGTAACTTTCTTATTTGTTTTAATACCAAAGATTTCCTGCCTCGGGTAGATAACAGTGCTCTATCAAGAGCTTTTGTAAGGCCTGGCCGGCATGGCTCAGTGGTTGAGTGTCAACCTATGAATCAGGAGGCATAGTTTGATTCCCAGTCAGGGCACATGCCTGTGTTGCGGCCTTGAGGCCTTGAGGCCTTGATCCCTGGTGAAAGGCGTGCAGGAGGGAGCTCACCAATGCATCAATGATTCTCTCTTATCATTGATGTCTCTCTCTCTCTCTCTCTCTCTCTCTCTCTCTCTCTCTCTCTCTCAGCTAAGATCTTCGCGTACCCCTTCGCCTTCGACAAGAATCAGGGAAGGGGCTCGGGCTGGCTGATGCACGAGTTGCTGTGGGAGCTGCACAGGGGCGGCATCGCTCCCAGGTTCCAGGTTGTGCATCTCAACGCGGTGACGGTGGACAATCGCCCGGACAACCTGCAGCTGGTGCCGTGGGGCTGGCGGCCCAAAGCGGAGGAGACCTCCAGCAAACAGAGGGAGCAGAGCTTGTACTGGCTCGCAACCCAGCAGCTTTTGCCACGGACCCCATCGAGGAGCAGTTCCCCGCTCTGAGCGCCACGCGTCCTGGTGTGGAAGAAGCCAGGGCCCCCAGCGGCAGCGGCCCTGGTTGTGGGCACTTGGTGGGGCCCAGCGCTCCCCTGGAAGTGCTCCTCCAGTAGACACAGCTGGGAGGCTCCCGCCAGGATTGTACTACCACGCCAACGGGGACGTGGTGGAGGAAGAGGAGAGCTCCTGCCGCTACTACGAGTGCCACTACCCGCCCTGCGCGATGATTGAGAAGCAGCTCCGGGAGTTCAACGTCTGCGGGCGCTGCCAGCTGGCCCGGTACTGCGGTTCG
>NW_006296619.1:812787-818223 GCF_000327345.1 Myotis davidii | reverse complement strand
TATATATATATGCTTTTATAAGGAAAAAAATAATGAGCTTTTATAAGGAAAAGATAACCCACTGCATGTAAAATTGACTTATGACTGCGACATGTGGTGGAAATAGACTATTGTTTTACTATGCCCAAATCTAGTGCAATAGCAAATGTGGTAACAAGGAAGGATTAGAGGTCAGGAGTGTGTCCACATTTGGGTGTAGTTCAGCCACTCAGTGGAAGATACTGGGCAAATTACATTAGCATGCTATGTTTTTATTTCCTATTTCAAAAATGCAGATAAAATATATGCACTTGTGAAAATAGATATAAAGAGGATTGTATAAGTGCATGTTAAAGAATTGGCTCAAGATTGCAGGTGGAGTCTAGTTATCATCGGCCTAATCCTCATTTAGTGATTAAATTAACAATTAACATCAATAAGAGCCAGGGAAGAGAAGAATTCACTAACACTTCAGTTGTGTTGGGGAATTCCAACAAGCTGGAGAGTGAAGATCAGGATTAGAGAGAAATGAAACTGCAAGAATCCGCCGCCTATAATACATGTGAAGTGTCTGCTAGGAGGGCACAAGGGGGAGGATCAGCCTACACAACACACAAGTTGGAGGAAATCCTAACTCAGGCCTATTATTGATCAGAGCTAGATTACCCAAAACTCGGTATGTTGACCCTTGATTCCATTCTGGGTTTTGCTAAGCACTTTGCTAGTGTGAGGCTCTGAGGAGAGACACCGGGGACTAGAAGGAACAAAGAGTTTCTGACCCTTGAAAGAGCAGAGGGTCTTACACAAAGATGACAAACTATTGTCATGTCTTGCAATGTGTCCCATCCCAGCTTCCCAAAATACCAGGAACATGCAGCTGTCATTGTTTTAGGTGTGGAGAGGAACTCTCAAACTCAAAGATAAAATGGAAACCAGGAATGACTAAAGAATTGACAAGGAAAAGAGGCATCAGACTCAACCTGTGGCTGAATTCACATCTACTGAAGGAGAAATAGAACAAAGAGAAGACTATCAAGTATTTCCTGCTACAGGCATATGAAAGAATCACTTGGAGATTTTGGAAATTAAGTATTGGAACTTCAGTAAAATATCTCAGTAGATGGACTGAGTAGCAAAGTGGACACTGCTGACAGATAACTAGAAAGCTGGATGATCTAGCAGATAATACAAACTGAAGACCAGAGGGACATATGAAAGAAAAGACAAGAAAACTGAACAACACTGACAAGTTTGAACATCCACCTAAATGGCATTCCAGAAAGTGAGAACAGTACAAATGGAGTGATAAAAATAATTTAAAAGTAGGAAAAGGAAAGGAAAGGCAGAAGTTGCAGAAGAAGCAGAAAATTTTCCAAAAGTAAAGAATGGCTTAAGATTGAAAGAATGCACTTCAGACTGAGTGTGAAAAGAACTCATTAGACATATTACTGTGCAATTTCAGAGCACCGGAGATGAAGACAAGATGCCACTACTTCCAGAGAGAGGGAACAGACTGGGTATGGTCAGAAGACTAAGAATCACACTGACTTCAGACTTCTCACCAGCAGCTCCAGGTACCTAGTAAACAGAGAAGTGAAATAAACGTTACCAGGTTTTAGGCCAACACACATAAAGGAAGACAAAACATTTGAATAAAGTACACAGCATAGGTAATCTATACTAATAAAAGGGTAATATGCTAATTAGACCAGATGTCTTCCAGATGCCCATTTGGACAAAGCCGCAGCGATTCAGTGGCTGTGAGGGCCAGGGCTCAGGCAGCTGTAAGCCCTGGCGGCTGCAAGACCCAGGGCTCAGGTAGCCGTGGCGGTCAGCAGTGGCAGCAGCAGTGGGGTGATGGGGGAGGCACCTTCCCCTGATTGGCCTGGTCGCCTCCACAGAAGGAGGTCAAACTGTGTCTTAGGCCCACTCCCTGTGAGAGGGGGCAGGCCGGGCTGAGGGGACCCCCCTACCCCCAGTGCAGGAATTTTCATGCACCAGGCCTCTAGTACAGTCAATAATGTTGTATTATCTATGTTTCATGTTAGATGGGTACTAGACTGATCGGCATGATGACTTTGTAAAATATTATATAAATGTCTTACTAATATGTTGTTCACCTGAAACTAATATAACATTGTATGTCAAATGTAATTGAAAAGTTAAGAATAAAGAAAATGTACTAATAAAATAAAAAATGTTCAGTACATTAGAAAATATGACAAAACAGCATTTAATTAGAAGAGAAATTTTTTTAAAAATTTGGACATACAATTAGTTCAGTAAGTTTAATACACGGAGATTCTCACTTTCTAACTTTTAAAATGAGGTATAATTAACAAGCACACAGAACTTATGTTATAATTCCGTGGGGTTGAAACAAGTTTACACTCATAAAACCTATATCATTTTCAATGAAAAAGAACAATATTATCACTTCTGATAGCACTTCATAAATGTGAGCATATTTAACTTAAAAATGAAAACACCAGTGAGAGTGGGCACTATTATTCCCTACCTGTAGATGAGGAAACTGAAGCACAGAGATTAGACAACTGGACAAACACTAGTAAATGGATGCAACCCTGGGACACAAGCAGATTCCCAAACCTGTAGAACCAGCTTTCTGAATATGTCACCAAGAGGGAGGGACTGCCTCTGGATCCCACACCAGCTAACCGAAATTTCCCACTCCTGCCAGCCTTTAAAAGGGCAAGTCCTGCATTAAGTGCTTCAGCTTAATGATTTCTATAGAAAATTTACCAAAACACGCTTTGCAGGTCTGAGCTGTGCGTGCAAGGATAAAGGGGATTTTATATTCTGGGAAAGTCTGCTGCCTCCCATCTGTTCCTGGGGACCAGTCTGCGTGGAGCTCACCTTCCAGGTGAGAACTCATTTCACTGGAAAGAACCACTGCTTTGGGAAACCCACCCCCCTTCTCCCTTTTCTCCTACAGCAAATGACCTTGGTGGTTTTACAGAAGTGTTGAGTTTATTTAGTGACACTTGGAACACGGGAAAGGGAGTCTATTCCCTTTGAAAGAAAACGTTTCTGCACCTACTATGTACACAGCAGATGTGCAGTGGAAAAATTCTCAGGAGGACTAAGTCAGTTCTCCATTCTGAATGAATAAGTTATGAAGGGATTTTGGAAGTGGGTGGGTGAAGGGAGAGGTAATAACATTGGCAAGAAAGGATTCTTGGTCCAAGTAACATTAATTTAGCACCTAGTGTATAGAGATACTATGCAGACATTATTTTGTGTTTTTTTGGGGGGGGAGGAGGGACAGTGTAAGGAGGCAGCTTGTTCCTGGGATAAATGTTAACCAGGAGAATAAAGTACTCTATTAAAATCAGAAAGAAAATATTCAGACCAGATGTACTATTCATTTAAATCATGTGTGTGTGTATGTGGGGGCGGGCGGGCAGGGGGGATCTAAGGAGGGATTTTAAAAGATTTTATCTATAGTGCTCTGACCATAAAATAGGATTTTTAAATTTTAAAATATTGTTTACTATGTTTGAATATTATTTAAAGCTTAAAAATAAGCATTTCTTTTCATCCAGCAATTACACTTCTAAAAACTGTATCTTAAGAAAATAAACATGGATGCATATTAACAGAATCTGTTCAACAGAAAATTATTAACAAAAGAGAAACACAGTTAGCAACCCTAATGTCCAATAATAGGAGACTGATTCAAAATATGTATGGTACATGCCTGCAATGAAATAATAAAAATAGAATATCTGTAATTTATAACAATGCAATATATATTCACTATATATATATAGATATTTTTTAACATTCATGTTCTAAAATATTTGATGACATGGATTCTGTCATTTTAAATTTAACACAAGTTAGAAAATTACATATATATATATATATAATGCCCTTATTTTTGCAAAAAAAATAAAACAATGTGTAAAAACAAATGGATACATAGTCTCAAGTTAATATGTATCCATATTAACTGGATACTGCAATTTTTATTTTCTTTATAAAATAGTTTTTAATATTTTATTTTCCCTTCTAAACTTTACTTTCTATATTCTTAAATTTCTCATGTATATTGCATGTTGAATATGTATAAGCACAGTTTATATATTACAATAATAAAAAACTATGTACTATTTTCTGTTCCACATTTTCTCCTTTTGTTTTAATACTATCCCTTGTGCATGCCTGTGTTGTATCATAGTTCTTATGGTAATGGCTCCTTGCAGTTGCAATTTACTAACAGGTCATTATTTATGTAACCTTATCCCAGTGACAAAAGAGATTGAGTCTTATTTTTTCCTAATTGTTGATGTTGATTTATAAAACTGCTCTTTACAACTCATTTTCCTTGTTTGAGGTGTCCCTTTTGAAGACATTTCCAGTAAGGGGAAGACAGGGTCTAAAGCGCTTTCTTTGTGGACTTTGCCCACTGCCAAGGCTGAAAGCTCACATAAGCTGTTTTAGAGCCACTTCAAGTTTCAGAAACGTCTAAGATGAAAATGTTCTCTCTCTTAAGTATGATGAAGGTTTCATAGGCTTATAATGTGTTAATCTGTAGACTTGTTCACATTATGTGCTTTTAATTGTGCCCATTTAACTACTCAGTGTGCCCTAGCCAATTTGGCTCAGTGCCCTAGCCCCGTGGTCGGCAAACTGAGGCTTGCGAGCCACATGCGGCTCTTTGGCCCTTGAGTGTGGCTCTTCCTAAGCCTTAGGAGTACCCTAGTTAAGTTAATAATTATGTACCTACCTATATAGTTTAAGTTTAAAATATTTGGCTCTCAAAAGAAATTTCAATCTTTGTACTGTTGATATTGACTCTGTTGACTAATGTGTTTGCCAACCACTGCGGCCTAGCCGATTTGGCTCAGTGGATAGAGGTTGGCCTGCGGACTGAAGAGTCCCAGTTTGATTCAGGTCAAGGGCACATAACTGGGTTATGGGCTCAATCCCCAGAAGAGGGTGTGCAGGAGGCCTCTGATCAATGATTCTTTGTCATCATTGATGTTTCTGTCTCTCTCTCCCTCTCCCTTCCTCTCAGAAATCAATAAAAATATAATTTACAAAATAAAATAAATTACTCATCTTTAAAGTTGTTTTTAAAAGAGAAAACAAAAATCATAATGATGCCAGAAAAGACTTTCCTCTCCTCCCACTGAGAAGTAGTGTTAAGGGGGATAAAATGGCTATTATTTTCCCTCAAAGGACTGACAAGCAACTGAGGGTGTGGGACAGGATACATGCACATGGAAAAGTCATGAACATTCACTTGTGCAATTTCAAACGTGCTCAAATAGTAGGTGCCAAAGAGTAAATAAATAAGATCTTTAGAACCAGAAATATTTTCCCATTGAAAACAACCACCACTGGTCCCATCTCTATAGTCTCTGTAGTTCATCATTCACAAAGGACATGTGTTTCTGAGAAGAAAGAAAGAAAGAAAGAAAGAAAGAA
>NW_006296619.1:812075-812733 GCF_000327345.1 Myotis davidii | reverse complement strand
GAAGGAAGGAAGGAAGGAAGGAAGGAAGGAAGGAAGGAAGGAAGGGGAGGGGAGGGGAGGGGAAGGGAAGGGAAGGGAAAGGAACCAACAACGTCCTGGCCTAAGGTCTGGGAAGCCAGAGTGCCTCAGCACTAAAGGGATGAGTACATCAAACAATCTATTCTCTGCTTCCTTCAGGGAATGATGTTAATCATGACACATAAATACTATTGTGTGCCAGGCACTTACTAAGAAATTCCCTTGGGCTTTTTTATTCCCTTGATGCCAGTGCCTAGATTACTCATATAATCCCCACAAACTCTCTCAGTAAGTGTTGGTGTTATTCTCCGGACACTATTCACACTGAAAACACTCACAGTGTGAGCTAGGTTAAAGTTGCACTGCATTTCTTAAATAAACAAAAAAACAAACAAAAAATAATCCAATGGGCTGAGCTAAAATACTGTGTGGTTAGCTGCCAGTGATGATATTAATAATAACAGTAATGAAAATAATAATTTTGAGTTATTATATGCTAGAAACTCTACTATGCACTTGATTGTATTAACTCACTTAACCATCACTATGATTTTCTTTTTATTTCCAAACCAACAAGGGTTTCAGTTAGGTTTTTGTAAGAAATTTCAGACACCAGTTTGTGAGGCTAAAGCCAGTTGAT
>NW_006296619.1:809664-811795 GCF_000327345.1 Myotis davidii | reverse complement strand
AATGGGCCTGGAGGTGATGTTGGCCCACAGTCTTCTCACATGCAGACCGAAGGGCTTCTTGTTGTGGTTCAAGAGCTTTGGAGGCACATCTTCAGTGGGGTAGTATCTAGGCATTTTGCAAACTGTAAGCACTTGGGCACCACCTTTATTGTCACTACCAGCTGGGTTTGTGACAGCAGCAAGAACTTTCTCCTTTTTCATTTCAATCCAGGATTTAGCTACTGAATACTTCCACTTGTTCATGGCCTTTAGGAATACATAGCCGACCAGGAATATCTGCCAATTCCTCTGACCAGGACAGGGTTTCACCTCTGTGGGGCTTCCTTTCTTACACATATTACCTTGGGGTTACCCTGCTTGACCTTGTCACCAGCATCAGCCTTCTTGGCTCCAGGATTCTCTTCCTTGGTATCCAGCTTCTCAGCTTCTTCAACCTCCATCTTGCAAGATGGTAATGAGAGAATAATTTTCTAGGTAGAATCTGTTTTCATTAGGATTCATGAGTAAACCATGGAAACAAGAGGGAAGTAACTTTTCCAAGACTACAGCGTTTGTTAGTGGTGGCACTGGGGACATCACCGACTGCAACCTAATCCCCAAATGTACTGCATATTTAAAGAACATATTTGTTAACATAAATGTGTATTAAATAAAAATTCAGGGCAGTGTAAGAAAGGGAAGTGAACATTTTCAAAAAGAGAACCAAGTGCTTTCTGACAACCTCCTCCTTCCTTGGTGTTACTGAGGACGTCAGTGTGGGTAACACCAGTAGAAGGCACTGAAAAAGGTTCTGGACATTAGCATAGAACCTGTTACTCTTGTGTCTTGGTGTTGGTTTCATTTGAACTTTTATGGTGTGTCTCCTTCGCAGTAATGGTAGAAATCTAGTGTGACTCTACTTTCTCTCCCCCCAAGGCAGTTATTTTAGAAGTGGGCAGACTTATCTTACCTGCTACCTTCTAAGATTCAGGTAAAGGTGTGTGGACCTAATTCCTATGGGTTCAACATTTTCTCATCCTGACTGTTTCTTGATCCTCCCTCTAGGCTAAAATACCTGCCAGGATGCTCCACTTGCAGGGTCCACAGATGCTGCAGATGCTAGAAAAATCCTTGAGGAAGAGCCTTCCTGAGTCCTTAAAGGTGAGAGTGAGACAATCTCAGGGATAGAAAGGGTTGTGTATTCTTTTGATACAAGTGGAGAAAAGAATGATCTTTTAATGTTCAGCTATTTTGTGGTGGAAATTCACTCATGCTCCATCTCATTTACACTCATGTTCACATCACCTCTTTTGCAAGGGAGGTATATTATGGAACCTCTTTATACTATCTTTGCTACTTCATGTGAATAAATTAAAAGTTTAAGAAATAGCTATGGTGAATTTACCTTAGTAGGTAAAGCGTTGGCCTAAGGACTAAAGGGTCCCTGGTTTGATTCTGGTCAAGGGCACCTGCCTGGGTTGTAGGCATGATCCCCAGTGGAGGGTATGCAGGAGGCAGCCGATCAATGATTCTCTCTCATCATTGATGTTTCTATCTCTCTCTCCCTCTCCCTTCCTCCCTGAAATTATTAAAAATATATTTAAAAAGAAAAGTTTAAGAAATAGGTTTGTTCATCCATGTCATAGAATGCTCCTAAGTCATTAAAATTATTTTTATTTATTGGAAAAGAAATATGAGTAGAATGTTTTAAATCAATGGAGAAAAACGTTTTAAAATCACATCTATCTGAAATTTTTCAGTTTGTAAAATTTCTTGTGTGTGTACATGAATAGTAGAAAATCTATTAAAAGATTTTTTGAGAAACCAAGGTGGCAGCATAGGTAAACACCGGAGATTGCTGCCTAGCACAACCACTTCAAGAATACAACTAAAAGACAGAACGGGCATCATCCAGAACCACAGGAAGGCTGGCTGAGTGGAAATACTACAACTAGAAGGAAAGAGAAAAGCATACCAAGACTCAGAGGAGGTGCAGAGGTGTGGAAGTGTGGAGGTACGGAGGCGGACGCAGAAGGGGCTGGCAGCTGAGGCCAGCTGCTCTGTTTTTCAACCGGGAGGGAGATACAAGCTCCTGACTCCTCTGAACTCCAGTTCTGGGCAAGAATTTGGGGACCCAGACTGATACAAAGAT
>NW_006296619.1:806512-807933 GCF_000327345.1 Myotis davidii | reverse complement strand
CATAAGATAATTATTAGTTAACTTTGAAAATTAAGGATTTTACCAATTAGCAAGTTGTTGATAAACACATTACTTATTCATGGAAATGAATTTGATTTTCTTCACCAAACCATCAGTTGCCTTATTTAGTTACCTTAGAAATAGGGGAGAAATCAAGATGGCGGCATAGGTAAACACTGGAAATTGCTGCCTCGCACAACCACTTCAAAACTACAACTAAAAGACAGAACAGGCATCATCCAGAACCACAGGAAGGCTGGCTGAGTGGAAATACTACAACTAGAAGGAAAGAGAAAAGCATACCAAGACTCAGAGGAGCTGTGGTGCAGAAGTTAAGTGCAGAGGTATGGAGGCGGATGCGGAAAGGGTTGGCAGCTGAGGACACGGCACCCCTGCCCTGCCCAAGCTGTGCGCCGGCTTTTGCATATGAAAGGCCTGGCCCTTTGCAATCTGAAAATTACCTAACAAACTGCATCTGGCCCAAGGCCCCATGGCAACTCACATTGCTTCACAGCTGAGCTCCTGCTGGGTAGCCTCAGGCAGAGGCTAAATTAGCACCTCCTGAGAGATCCAGGAGCCAGTGTACCCGGTGGTCAGAGTGGGACCGTCCAGATTGCAGCTCCTCAGACCCATAAGGGACACACTCAGGAGGCAGACTCAGTGAGCACCAAAGCCACATTGAAGCAAGTCTTGCCCCAGACGAGTGTCTCCAGTACAAAAGCTCAGCTCCTCAATGATAGATGGTCATCTTTATGCTCCATGTTTTGGAACATGCATTATGATGGTATTAGATGTATTATAAAGCATTACAAAAATGTATGGCAATAGATCTTAGGCTGTTTGATGACCCAGATTCCTTTATAACTCTTATTGAAAGCTGAAGATCTACACCACATAAAAATAAATAGGTCCATGTGTACACAGAATATTGCATGTAATCTTAGTGGTTTCAAAGTTCCCGAAATCCCATTCCCAGGGGGTTTTCTGGAACCTAAATTAAGAAAATCTACACTGTGCCCTACATCACAAGGAACTTGTTTTCTCACCGGAAAATATTAGAATCACAAACATCAGGGAAGAAGCCAGACCTCAGCATGGCCTAATTAACTAAAAGCCAAGATAACTGAGGGCAGAGCTGTGAAGTAAGTACATGGCAGTAAGATAAACACCACGTGCTAAAGTTTTATTGAGGTCGTAAACATTATATGAACATGTAGCTGAATTCTGTATATGGGGCACAGTCATTCTTAGAAGATGATTCCTGCTATAAAATAACCACATGGTATGTAAACTGTTTTGCTTTAAACACAATTGTGAGTCTAGAAAGGGATTTTTCCATTAATTAAGGACATTTTCAACAGTCACTAGTAAGCCCTTCCTGAGTGCTGAAATTATTACCTTATTTAATTCAGAACAAAATG
>NW_006296619.1:798708-805885 GCF_000327345.1 Myotis davidii | reverse complement strand
CCCACCCCTCCCGTCTGCGTCCCTAGCGACTTGCCCGGATCTGGAGCTCAGAGTCTGCGACTCCCTCCCGATTGTTTGCGCCGCTCCCTCCGCGCCGCGCCGCCAGCCCCGCTCCGCGCGCACTCGTACCTCAGAATTTCACTTCAGCACTGCGCCTCCTCTGAGTCTGGATGTGATATTCTCTTTACTCCTAGTTGTAGAATTTCCACTCAGCCAGCCCTCCTGTGTTTCTGGATGTTGTCCGTTCCCTGTTTCAAGCTTAATTTGAATTGGTTGTTCAAGGCAGCAATCTCCGGCGTTAACCTATGCCGCCATCTTCGGTTCCTCTCCGAGTTTTCACCTTTTTAAAAATTGAGGTATAATTGACATACATTACATTAAATGTTTATTAAATTCTACAATGGGAGAGTTCATGATTTTTATTCACAAATTTTATTAGTCTGAATATTTTACATTGTGAATATATTTCTAAAAGATACATTTATTGAGACAAAACACTGAAACTTAAAATTGCTTGGCAGAAATATTCATTAGAGAGTATTTCATAGAAATATAAAATTTGATGATAAAATTTCATGATTTCATAAAAATAAACCTGTCCTGATCAAATAAGTTACTTTACCATTCTTTCCTAATACAGGGGTGGGAAAAGTAGTCTTACAGTTGTGAGTACATGAAACAGAGTTATTAAAGCTATTGTAATAAGCATTACCTGCATTTTTCTCAGATAAACAACCATAAAACTACTTATATCAACCCCTGTATATTGACCCTCCCACTTTCTTGTGATGCTGCAGGTTTATGGGACCGTCTTCCACATGAACCAGGGAAACCCGTTCAAGCTGAAGGCTCTGGTGGACAAGTGGCCTGATTTTAATACAGTAGTTGTCCGCCCTCAGGAGCAGGTAAGGTGTCAGATATGAAATGAATTTGCATCTATGTATGAATTTGCTAGGTGTTTATCTGTACCTGGCAGTGTGGGAGACCTGGGCATATAGAAATGAATCCCTAGAATAGTAATCAGTCCCTGTTCTCGAAAATTCCACAGCCTGGAAGAGAATACAGATGAGTCCACAGATAAATCACAGCATGGCCTGAAATGTGCAGCAAGAGGAGAATTGAATGAAATGATTGTCTAACCACTATGCTGTGTACCTGAATCTAATCTATATAATAAAAGCCTAATATGCAAACTGAATGAAGGACGCAATGACTGGTGGAACGACTGGTCGCTATGATACACACTGACCACCAGGGGGCAGATGCTCAAAGCAGGAGCTGCTCCCAACTTGCAGGTCCCAGGCCAGCCAAGGCAGGTGCAAGCGGGGGGCCCCCCTGATCACCCTACCAGTCGCCCAACAGAGGGAGGCGACCCGCAGCATTGGGGAGGTGGTGCTGACTGACGAGCAGGCTATCGCTGCCCCCTGATCACCCCACCATTGCCCCACAGATCAGCCTTGATTGCCGGCCAGGCCTCGGGATCTTACCATGCACGAATTTCATGCACCGGGCCTCTAGTATAAAATAATATTGAAGAGCAGCTATAATTGGAAAATAAACTTTATTATGAAAAAAAGTAACAGGTGGAAAGCTGATTAAAATTATACAGGACACATTTTCATACTCACTCATTGTTTTAATTTATTTTCAAGACAGGACCCCAAATGGAATCCTGGTTATGCTGAACACCAAGCACCCTTCATTATTTCCTTTTTTAAATTTAAATAATTCTTTATTTTTTAAAGTATTACATAAGGCTCCTTTTCCCCTGTTGACCTCTCTCCGGCCGCCCCCGCTCCCAGCACATGACCTCTTACCGTCCCCACCCCGTCTGTGTCTCTTGGTTTAATCCCTTACCCTCCAACCCCCCTCATAGGTAAAGTTTGTTCAATGCTTCTGTGACTCTGGTTCTATTTTTGTTCCTCAGTTTATGTTGTTCATTATATTCCACAAATGAGTGAGATCATGTGATATTTATCTTTCTCTGACTGGCTTATTTCACTTAGTATAATGCTCTCCAGTTCCATCCTTGCTGTTGCAAATGGTAAGAATTCCTTCTTTTTTACAGTAGCGTAGTATTCCATTATTTCTTGCCTCTAGTTTATGGGAAGAGAGGCACCCAATGGAAGATTGTGCTAATGTAAGATTATGTTGAGGGCATAGACAAAAGGCTGATATTTTGGTAAAGATATTAAAGCAACATTTCTCAGACTCGACATCTTTTTTGGTGTGAATCAAACCTAATTCCATTTTTAACTCTTAACCTATGGAGAAAAATTATTTTCTATCTTTTAAAAATATCGACCTTGAAACCACACCAGCTCACTAGTGCTAACTCGCAACTTCTCCTTGTGGTACTGCATCCCCCATGAGCGGCTGCATGGTATTTTAACCAACTGTCATCAATAAAGTCAATAAAATAGGGCATTAAAAATAATTATATGTAGTAGAGGTTGCAGAGGAAGGATCAGAAATGCTTCCTGGTGGAAAATTTACCAAAACCGCATGTCAATGATAAATAAGGTTGTGTTTGTTTTTTTTTATAGAGGGTCAGGACAGGATTTCATCCAAAGCAAACATATTACAAATTGTGAGACATAATGTCCAAAACAACACAGCGATTTAGGGAATGTTAAGAGCAAAATGACATGATTGTAATTGTTGGTTACATATTGTGATAATTTTTAAAAATTAATAAAATTAAATAGTTGAAATATTTCAAAACTAAATATCCTATAAATAAAAGCCTAATATGCTAAGTGTCCAGTGGTATGATCAACCAATCAAAGCGTAATATGCTAATGATATGCTAAGGCCATTCAACTGCTTGCTATGACATGCACTGACCACCAGGGGGCAGATGTCCCAACTGGTAGGTTAGCTTGCTACTGGGGTCTGGACAGTTGGGACTGAGCGAGATGGACCAGACATGTCCTGGAGCCCTCCGGGGGTCCATCTCTGGCTGGTCAACTTCCCACATCCCTCCCCAGCCCCCAATCATACACTGGTGGAGTCCTTCTGCCTGGCCTGCACCTTCTCACAATCGGCGACCCCTCTGGGGATGTTGGAGAGCTGGGTTTGGCCCGATCCCACAGGCCAGGCTGAGGGACCTCACTGGTGCACAAATTCATGCACCAGGCCTCTAGTTTGTTAACATTAAAATATTAAACTTGTATTGAAGTAAAATTGGTAAAAAAATAAAACAAACATATTTCATCAAATCAAATAATTTGGGGAAAAAGACTATTATTGATAAAAACCTCAATGAGAAGAATTATTTGAGCTACTTTCAAAAACACGGTTTTTAAAAATAAAGTTTTCCATCTTATGAG
Organism: Myotis davidii; assembly: GCF_000327345.1. NCBI lineage: Eukaryota > Metazoa > Chordata > Mammalia > Chiroptera > Vespertilionidae > Myotis > Myotis davidii. The sequence goes on along the minus strand of NW_006296619.1, from coordinate 802,553 downwards.
AGTTAATTGACATATAAGATTGTGTATGTTTAAGATGTGCAATGTGTATATTTGAAACACACATTTTTTGCAAAATGATCATTACCATGGTTGTAGTTGACACTTCCATCATGATACATAATGACTATTTCTTTCCTGTGGTGAAAATATTTAAGATTTTCTCTCTTAGCGGCTTTCAAGAAAGCCCACTGCATGGGAGAACATATTTGCCATTGTTATCACCGATAAGGGTTTAATCTCCAACATTTACAGGGAATTCATACAACTTAACAAAAGGAAGATAACAAGATGAACAAAAACAAATCCAGAGATAGAGAAGCATTGATCAGACTGTCAAACCTCAGAGGGAAGGTAGGGGAGGGTGGGGGTATGGGGAAGAGATCAACCAAAAGACTTATATGCAAGCACATAGGCCTAACCAATGGACACAGACAACAGGTGGGTGAGGGCATGAGTGGGGGCATCAGGGGGGTAATGGGGGGATAAGGACACATATGTAATATCTTAATCAATTAAGAAATTTAAAAAAGAGTATATAATACAGTATTACTAACTACAATCACCATGCTGTACATTAGATCCTCAGAACTTATAACTTTTTTTTTGTTTCATCATTCATAGGTGGGTATTCAAGTCTGTAACCTCCATCAATTTTGATAGAGACATGTTCAGAGCCCACACTGTGTAGAAATCTTTGGTCTACAGAAAAATTTATATTTTTGGCCAAAGATTTTCACTGTCGGTTTACTTTCTACATGAATTTTAAGTGCTAGCTAAGTACTTTATTTGGTTTTAGTTTTGAAAATGTTGCATCTTTATTTAGAAAATCATTATTGATGTTTAGAAAGTTCTGACAATTACATCTGACTGTTCCTAAGAATTTGCATAGCATGGTAGAATGTGAACATTTCCCTAATCTGATTTGTTTAAATATCATAAGAGAACAAAAAGTGACTTTGTTTTTGTTTTGCTTTGTTTTGCTTTTGTTTACTGAAGCCGTTGGAGCTAACACATTTACAACCATAACATGTACAAAAAGCATTTTACTAAAAGTCTGACTGTCCTGTGCTTTTTGAAAGAAATGTTAAATTCTAAATGGGTCAATTTTGTTTAAAATTTTAAAGCAAGAGTTGAGTTCAGAATAGTTTTATTCAGGAAATTTTTTAATATGAATTGAATAAAGAAGTCCTTGACTTGACTTCATAACCTAAAAAATTCCTCAATTAAAGTAATACACTAACAAAACACCTGATATTTAAAAATATCAGAGCATAATGGAACACTCACAACTGGTATTGTAATCACAAAATACAAATATTTTGGTTGATTCTGCTTTTCCAATGCAAACAGGACATGGTAGATGAACTTGATCACTACACCAATACTTACCAAATCTACTCCAAGGACCCCAAGAACTGTCAGGAAGTGCTTGGCTCGCCAGAAGTCATCAATTGGAAACAGCATTTGCAGATCCAAAGTAAGTAAGAGGAATGGGAAGTGTGCTGACTCACTTCTCAGTCCTCCCTATTTCCCGTATGATTCATATATTTCTCTATACATTGGGGCCTTGACTTACGAGTGTCCCGACTAAAGAGTTTTTTTGAGATACGAGCTGTCTCTCGGCCGATTTTTTGCTTTGAGTTGCAAGCTCAAAAAAATTCGGGTTACGAGCCAGCTTCAGATACCCCACCGCTAGTTGGCGCAGTGAACGTCACGAGTAATTTCAGTTATGAGCTCCATCAAGGAACGAATTAAACTTGTAAGTCAAGGCCCCGCTGTACTTCAGACCTTCAGCCTGCTATCAGTTTTTTACTCAGCTGTGAATATAACTGTAGTGGGGAAAAGCACCCTCAAAGCTTGCAAAAAATGGCCTTCATATAGGAAACATAATTTTTTAATAGCCACGAATTTATTTTGTAAACTTATCCAGAATCCCTTAGGTTGGTTGAGTGCCAGGGCAGAGCTGCCCCTATGACAGTGGTTCTCAACCTGTGGGTCGCGACCCCTTTGGGGATCGAACAACCCTTTCACAGGGGTCGCCTAAGACCAGCAGAAAACACATATATAATTACATATTGTTTTTGTGATTAATCACTATGCTTTAATTAGGTTCAACTTGTAACAATGAAATTGGGGGTTACCACAACTTGAGGAACTGCATTAAAGGGTCACGGCATTATGAAGGTTGAGAACCACTGCCCTAGGGCCTTCCATGCAAGGAATAAGAATGACAACTCATGCCATAAAGTACCTCCTAGGTCATTAAGGAAACCGCATGGTTATGAGCATGTCATCCAGAACACACTCCCTAGGATGGCAATTGTCTGTTACTTGCTATGTCATCTTAGCCACTTGAATTATCCTCACTGAGTCATATATAAATACAAGGATAACAGTGGTAGCTAAAGCACAAGGGTGTTGAGAAGATTAGATAACATATTGAATAGGAATTGCGTAGCACAATACTTGGATGTGTCAATTAACTTGGACTGCAAAGCAAACCTCATAATTCTGTGAATCAACATTTGGGCTGGGCTTTGCAAGACAGTTCTTCTGCTGGTTTCATCCAGATTTACTAATGTGGCTGCAGGGTGTTAATGGATGGACTATGGGCTAGTTGCTCTAGCATGGTCTCACTCACATGCCTAAATGACAGTTCTGGCTATTGATGCTGGCCACATTGGTGACAGCATGCTAGGAGCACAAGTCCTCAGCTGACTACCCTAATCCTATCCATATGGTGTTGATCTCAAGGAAATCAGGAGCACAAAGAAGGCCTATGGTGCAAGCCCTCTTTAGCCACTCCTTGCATCAAATTTACTCTTTTCCATTGGCAAAAGCAAGCCATAGGGCCAAGGTCAGATGCAATGCAGGAGGGGACTATTCCAGGGAAAAGATACAAAGAGACATGGGCACATTGTGGGTTATTCCTGAAACAATCTGCCATACTATGAACAGAGTAAGCCCACAAGAAATGTTGGCTACTACTGTTTTTATAATGCCTCGCCTGTGATTATGAAAACAATATGTTCATGTAGCCCCCCAAAATTAGTTCCAGTCTTGGCATTGCACCAATGGTATAACTATGGTTGTGAATGAATCTTTGAGGACATTCTTTACACAAATCTTGACTATGTGATGCCCGATCACATGTTGGCAGTACCAAGCCAGAACATAGGTTTTTAGACTGTACATGTAGAAATGTACACTCTACTGGACAGCTTCTAGAAAAAATGCACTGAAATAGTTGCATGTCTCCTCAAAACCCCATCTAGGTTCCCAGTTCAACCTGAATGAGGCGATACAAAATCTTGCAGTCAGCAAATCCTTCAAAGTCAAGCACACAGAGCGCTTTCTCTATGCGGAACTTGACACTGTAAAGAAACTGATTCCTTCCCTGTTGGATGTAAAGAACTTACCACCGGGTGATGGCAAACCCAAGGCCATGTAAGTTTGAGAAAAGTCATGGGACTACTCACATCTTCCATTCCTGAAGTAGCCTCCCAACTTCTCTTCCTGCTTTCACTCCTGCTTCCCTACGGTCAGTATTCTTCAAAGCAGCCAAATCATTGTTTTCGGAAATGTATCATAGACAATAGAGACAAGAACAGATATAATAAGTACTCATGGACTTTACTTTTCTCTTGGAACCTCCATAGCAATCAAGAAATGCTTAAACTCTCATCCCTGGATGTTACCCATGCTGCCCTGGTGAATAAATTCTGGCATTTTGGTGGCAATGAGAAGAGCCAGAGATTCATCGAGCGCTGTATCCAGAAGTTCCCCACGTTCTGTCTGCTGGGGCCTGAGGGGAACCCTGTGTGCTGGGCCCTGATGGACCAGAC
>NW_006296619.1:795128-798682 GCF_000327345.1 Myotis davidii | reverse complement strand
CGAGCGCTGTATCCAGACGTTCCCCACATTTTGTCTGCTGGGGCCTGAGGGGAACCCTGTGTGCTGGGACCTGATGGACCAGACAGGAGAGGTACGCATGGCAGGCACCCTGCCTGAGTACCGGAAACAGGGCCTCATCTCCTATGTCATCTATATCCAGACCCAGGCTCTAAACAATCTCGGCTTCCCCATATATTCTCACACTGACAAGAATAACAAAATAATGCAGAAAATGAGTTACAATCTGCATTATATCCACATGCCCTGTACCTGGAACCAGTGGAACTGTGTGCCTCTGTGATGCCGTCCTACAAACAAGTGTCAGATGGTCCCCAACATGTGGCTGGAGCAATGGGTGGGTGGGCAGAGAGAAAGAATAAATCGTACATAATTGTAATTATCAGTAAAGCAGTGGGCTCTGGGGAGGCAGTGTGAATGTTCAATACCATGGTCCCTGCACTCAATCACTGCTGGCTTCCCTTGGGTGTATCAGGTTGAAGCAGCCCCAGGCACTCCACATGGTTTAGTTCCCCCATGCTTCCGGGGATCTCCATGACACTCTCATCAGCTGCAGGCTACCCAGGATGGCTTCTCCTGGAACTCATAGTGTGTGGATCTGTAGAGCCTTGCCAGATTTTCCAGAGAGAGGTAATACTAGTTTCTGAGCATTATGACTTACTCTTCTCTCGTTCTATGGTCTTTCTCTTAACAATCAGCAAGTGCACTTTGCTCAGTAGGTCTGTAGAGATTATACTCTCCTCTGATTACTGGTTTCTCGATACATTAAAGGATTACACACTAATATGTATGAAATACTAGGTTAAACATAGTGTACTTGATATGGCAGGTTGAGTTTCGATGAAAAAGACTAACTTATATTAGCCTGATTCCTCCTCACTCCCACACCAGGGAAAATGATTCAATGTTGCTTCTAACAGGAGAGCTTTCTAAATCCACCCAAACCCCAAACAATAAAGAGACTTTGTGTTTGATTGTCCAAGTTGAAGTGAAGTGGTTTGTGATGGGAAGAGCCTGGGTTGGGTTTATGGAGAGTGGGAAGACCCAGACCCAGGGAGGTGGCTATTTATTGAGAAGAGTGAAGTTTAGGGGGAGGGCAGTACATCATGGTACCTATTGTTTCACTTGACCTTGGCACATTGTTTCAGGATGCCTAAATTCTATGCAGACCCGACAATAGTCTCATGGGAAAGTCTGGTTGGTGGTGTGGAGCAATTTTCATCCTGGTTGGATCGGGTAGTTGGGAGAGTTTCCTGCCCCAACATTTCAACAGGAACAGCACTAAACCTTGGCACTGGGACCCAAAGAGAAAACTGGACTGAAGATAGTCACCTTAATTAAGAACCTGTGTGCTTTTGGTTTATCTACAACTAGAATTAGGCTGTGGCATTGAAGATGAAGGCCCCACAAACAGAGAAACCAATGAGCAAGGTTTAATTTCTAGTCCCGTCAAGAGAGTGGAGGCTCGGTTTAGAGGAGGGATTCTCAACCCTTGGTACAATGGGCATTATAGAGTGGACAATTTTTTCTTATCATGCCATCTTGTGCATTTATACAATACTAGTAGCGCATTGCTCAATATTGCGCAGTAGGCTGCCCACTGCTTCCTCGGGAGCTGGCAGGAACTGCAGTGCACTGCCCGAGCTATGCTGCTTCCACCAGAGGCAGGAGGGAGCCGGGCGCAGAGGCTGCAGGCCAGCCCCCTGTCCCTGTCAGTGTCTGTTCCGGCTGCCTCCAAGCCTTCGCGGGCCCAGGCAGGAGCTGCCTCCAAGCCTTTGTGATCAGAATCATGGGCCGCAGGCAAGGTGGCTCCTGGGTCCTGGGGTGCCGCCTTGCCTGCGGCCTGGCTTTCTGATCACGATCACCAGTTGCGGGAGGGCAAAGGCGCCCTTGTTCTCCAATCCAGGGCCAGGGGGCAGGGCAAATGTGGCCCCCAGAGCCGCCTTTGCCTTGCCACCCAGCTCTTGCCTGCCGCCTGGGTTTCCAATCACCATTCTTCCGTCCTTCCCCTTTTGCCTCCCATTATTGTGCCTATGTATGCAAATTAATCGCCATCTTTCTTGGCAGTTAATTTGCATATCACCCTGATTAACCAATGAGAAGCGTAGCAAAGGTACGGTCAATTACCTTGTTTGTCTTTTATTAGATAGGATGGAGCAAGATTCCTACCCTCTAACCAGTAATATTCTCCACTCTAGTTATGACAATTAAAAATGTCTCCTGTTCTTGATAATCTCCTGTGGGGCAAAATCACTAGTAGTTGAGAACCACTGGTTTAAGAGTAGAAGTTCTGCCACTTGAGGATGCATCCTAGTCACTAATACAGACTGTGGGCCTTGCGCCTAGATTTTCTGATTCAGTAGATTTAGGGTAGGCTCCCAGATTTACATTTTTAACAAGTTTCCCAGTGATCCTGATGTTGCTGGTCCAAGAACTATATTTTAAGAATCATTGGTTGAGAAATAAGAGAGCATGTCTTATTTTCTAGAACTGTAGATGAAAATTCATATTACATACTTCTTAAATATATTGTTTTACCTTAGTAGTTATCATGTAAATTTTTCTTTTAATTCATTTGTAATATTTCATATATTTTTTTCAATTAAGTTGACATTCAATATTATTTTATATTAGCTTTATGTGTATAGCATAGTTGTTATACATTTATGTAACTTACAACATGATTTCCCCAATAAGTCTAGTACCCACATTATTCCATATATAGGTATTACAATATTATTGATTATGTTCCCTATGCTATACTTTTCATTCCCATGACTATGCTGTCATTGCCGATTTGTACTTCTCAATTCCTTCACCTTTTCCACCTAGCCTCCTGACTCCCTCCCATCTGATAACCATCACTTTGTTCATTTATTTTGTTTTTTAGATTCCACATACACATGAAACTGATACTAGTTTCTGAGCATTATGACTTACTCTTCTCTCGTTCTATGGTCTTTCTCTTAACAATCAGCAAGTGCACTTTGCTCAGTAGGTCTGTAGAGATTATACTCTCCTCTGATTACTGGTTTCTCGATACATTAAAGGATTACACACTAATATGTATGAAATACTAGGTTAAACATAGTGTACTTGATATGGCAGGTTGAGTTTCGATGAAAAAGACTAACTTATATTAGCCTGATTCCTCCTCACTCCCACACCAGGGAAAATGATTCAATGTTGCTTCTAACAGGAGAGCTTTCTAAATCCACCCAAACCCCAAACAATAAAGAGACTTTGTGTTTGATTGTCCAAGTTGAAGTGAAGTGGTTTGTGATGGGAAGAGCCTGGGTTGGGTTTATGGAGAGTGGGAAGACCCAGACCCAGGGAGGTGGCTATTTATTGAGAAGAGTGAAGTTTAGGGGGAGGGCAGTACATCATGGTACCTATTGTTTCACTTGACCTTGGCACATTGTTTCAGGATGCCTAAATTCTATGCAGACCCGACAATAGTCTCATGGGAAAGTCTGGTTGGTGGTGTGGAGCAATTTTCATCCTGGTTGGATCGGGTAGTTGGGAGAGTTTCCTGC
>NW_006296619.1:792978-794667 GCF_000327345.1 Myotis davidii | reverse complement strand
TGTAATAATCTGAACAATAAAGATGTCATTAAAAAATAAAAAATAAAGCAGCAATCCAGTGTCCTTAAAGATGAAGATATTTTATGGAAAACGAGATGACTTTGCAGTCTTTCATGCATATCTTTGGGTATCTTTCAGCATACTGAGTGTCTTACTGTTTGATGTAGGTGGTAGAGAAATATCTAGGAAACCCCAGGATTTACCCTCATGTCCATCTAAAGCAGTGGTTCTCAACCTTCCTAATGCCGTGACCCTTTAATACAGTTCCTCGTGTTGTAGTGACCCCCAACCATAAAATTATTTTTGTTGCTACTTCATAACTGTAATTTTGCTACTGTTATGAATCATAATGTAAATATCTGATATGCAGTATGTATTTTCATTGTTACAAATTGAACATAATTAAAGCATAGTGATTAATCACAAAAACAATATGTAATTATGTATGTGTTTTCTGATGGTCTTAGGCAACCCCTATGAAAGGGTCATTCGACCCCCAAAGGGGTTGCAACCCACAGATTGAGAACCGCTTATCTAAAGACTTAAAGTCTTGTTCTAGTCCCGTAGTCAGCAAACTGCAGCTCGCGAGTCACATGCGGCTCTTTGGCCCCTTGAGTGTGGCTCTTCCTAAGCCTTAGGAGTACCCTAATTAAGTTAATAACAATGTACCTACCTATATAGTTTAAGTTTAAAAAATTTGGCTCTCAAAAGAAATTTCAATCGTTGTACTGTTGATATTTGGCTCTGTTGACTAATGAGTTTGCCGACCACTGCTCTAGTCAGTTTAGCTGAATGGGTAGAGCATCGGCCTGTAGACTGAAGGGTTCCAGGTTCAATTCTGGTCAAGGGCTCATGCTAGAAACAGGCTAGATCCCCAGTAGGAGGTCTGCAGAAGGCAGACAATCAATGACTCCCTCTCATCATCGATGTTTCTATTGCCTTCCTTCACCCATTTTGTTCCCTCGCCTCTAATCTGTTCTCTGTATCTAGGAGCTTGTTTTTCTTTTTCTGTTATTGTTTTGTTTTAGATTCCATATATAAGTGAAATAGTATTGTATTTGCCTTTCTCTGTCTGACTTATTTCACTTAGCCTAGTATCTCTAGGTCCATCATAAAAAATTCTCAAAACTCATATATACGTTGTCAGTAAACAGTGTAATAGAGAGTCATTAAACTACCCTTTTACAACTCTGCCATGAAACCTGACTACTGGAGAACACCTAAGATTCTTTTTCAATAAAGGGGGGGGGGAAATCTTCACTATTGAGTGTTGTACAGTGGAAAAACACAGAACTTTCAGTACTAAAACTTGTCCATCATATATATTCAAGTGGGTTGTTTGAAACCTGACATGAAGGATCTTTTCTATTCCGAGTGACATCTTCACTGTTCTTCATGGCCCCATATTTAAGGTCACATTTTTTGTCTAAGCTGCTCAGCACCAGGACAGCTCTCCAACTACTTGTCATAAGCCTTCTTCACACCATCCCAAAATCAGTTGCATCCACAATCTGGCATTCTTCAAAGTGCTTTGAGAACTAAGTTGAAGACCTCCACATATGGAAGTTGCCTTTTGTTGTTGTTTTTTTTTTTTTTTTTTTTTAGAAGGGCAATGCTCATTTTAAAGACAGAAAAAGGTGTAAAGAGCCCTGGATCTCAGAGTGACATCTGATCATCACAAAGGGTTTC
>NW_006296619.1:789104-791451 GCF_000327345.1 Myotis davidii | reverse complement strand
TGAATGGGTAGAGCATCGGCCTGTAGACTGAAGGGTTCCAGGTTCAATTCTGGTCAAGGGCTCATGCTAGAAACAGGCTAGATCCCCAGTAGGAGGTCTGCAGAAGGCAGACAATCAATGACTCCCTCTCATCATTGATGTTTCTATCTCTCTCTACACTCCCTTCTTCTCTGAAAGCAATAAAAATATATTTTTTAAAAAAAGACTTAAAGCCTCTAGACCCTGAGTCTACCTAACATAGCTCCATTGTCTCTGGTAATTTTCTTATTTGCTTTAATACCAAGTATTTCCTGCCTGGGGTAAATAATTGCGCTGTATTAAGAGCTTTTGTGAGAAAAAAAAGAACACAGTGCATGTTGTGACTGCTACATGTTGTGTAACTACAGACTATTGTTTTATTATACCTAAATTGAGTGTCCTGGGTAATGTGGTAACAAGGTGGGACTAAATGTCAGGAGTGTGTCTGAATTCCAGGTGTGGTTCAGCCAAGCAGTGGAGGATAACAGGCAAATCACATGCAATGTTTTGATTTTTCATTTTTAAAATACAGATAAAATATATGCACTTGTAAAAAGAGATATAAAGAGGATTGCATACTTGCATAATAGAGAATTGGCTCAAGATTCCAGGATGGAGCCTAGTTATCTTACCATCTGCCTAAGCCTCATTTAATGATTAAATCAGTAAGAGCCAGGTAAGAGAATTCATTAATACTTCAGATGTGTTCTGGAATTCTTACAAGCTGGAGACTGAAGAGGATGAGGATTAGGGAGAAACGAAACTGCAAGAATCCACCACTTATAATACCTATAAAATGCCTGCTAAGACGGTACAAGGGGGAGGATCAGCCCAGAGTCACAGACATACTAGTTGGAAGAAACCCAACTCAGGGCTATTATTGATCAGAGCTAGATTACCCAAAGCTTGGTACATTGACCCTTGATTCCATTCTGATTTTTGCTAAGCACTTTGCTAGTGTGAGGCAGTGAGGAGAGAAACTGGGAAGAATTCACAAGGAGCCCTAGCTGGTTTGGCTCAGTGGATGGAGCATCGGTCTGCGGACTCAAGGGTCCCGGGTTTGATTCCGGTCAAGGGCATATGCCCAGGTTGTTGGCTCAATCCCCAGTAAAGGACATGCAGGAGGCAGCCAATCAATGATTCCCTCTCATCATTGATGTTTCTATCTCTCTCTTCCTCTCCCTTCTTCTCTGAAATCAATAAAAAATATATTAAAAAAAAAAGAATTCACAAGGAAGAGAGAGGCATCAGACTCAACCTGTGGCTGAATCACACCTACTGAAGGAGAAATAGAACAAAGAGAAGACTCTCAAGAATGTCCTGCTACAGGCATATGAAAGAATCACTTAGAGGTTTTGGAAATGAAATATTGGAATTTCAGTAAAAATCAATAGGCAGACTGTGTAAGAAAGTGGACACAGTTGACAGATAATTAGAAAGCTGGATGATATAGCAGATCATAATACAAAATGAAGATCAGATAGGAAATATGAAAGAGAAGACAAGAGAACTGAACAACACTGACAAGTTTGAACATCCAAATGGCATTCCAAAAAGTGAGAACAGAACAAGTGGAGGATAAAAGTAATTTAAAAGGAGGGAAAGGGAAGAAAAAGCAGAAGTAACAGGAGAAGTAGAAAATTTTCCAAAAGTAAAGAATGTCTTAAGATTGAAAGAACACAGTTCAGACTAAATGTGAAAGAAACTTGTTAGACACATTCCTGTGCAATTTCAAAGCCCCTGCAATGAAGACAAATTCTTACAAGTTCCAGAGAGAGGGAACAGAATCATCATGTCCAGAAGACTAAGAATCACACTGACTTTAGACTTCTCCCCAGCAGTTCCAGGTACCTAGTAAACAAAGAAGAAATATCAAAGTTCCAGGTCTTGGGCCTATAAACATAAAGGAAGGCAAAACACTGGGAACAGACTTCAGAAATACAACTAAAAGATGGAACAGACATCGCCCAGAACCACAGGAAAGCTGGCTGAGGGGAAATTCTTCAACTAGAAGGAAAGAGAACAGCATACGAGACTCAGAGGAGGCGCAGTGCGGAAAATACAAAGGTGCGGATGTACGCGAGGCAGGCTGGTAGCTGAGGGCGCGGTTGTTGTTTTCAATCGGGAGGGAGTCTCAGATTCTGAGCTCCAGTTCTGGGCAAGTCTCTAGGGACACAGACTCAAACGGGAGAAACAGGACTGTCTGGCATTGGTCGGAACTCAAGGGCAGCTTTCTCTCCGAGGTTTGCAGCAGTTGCTGAGACTCTGAGAGGCAGAGCCTCTGGGGACGGAACTGAGAGCTGACATAACTGCTCTCTCCGCCCGCCCT
>NW_006296619.1:784652-788439 GCF_000327345.1 Myotis davidii | reverse complement strand
AAGAGCTTCACAGATAAGGAAAAGCTAAAGGAGTTCATCACCACCAAACCAGTATTATATGAAATGCTGAAAGGTATCCTTTAAGAAGAGGAAGAAGAAGAAAAAGGTAAAGATACAAATGATGAACAACAAACATGCATCTATCAACCAGTGAATCTAAGAATCAAGTGAATAAATAATCTGATGAACATAATGAACTGGTGATTATAACAGAATCAGGGACATAGAAAGGGAATGGACTCACTATTCTTTGGGGGGGAAGGGTTTTGGGAGATGTGGGAAGAGACTGGACAAAAATCGTGCACCTATGGATGAGGACAGTGGGTGGGGTAAGGGCAGAGGGTGGGGTGGGAACTGGGAGGAGGGGAGCTATGGGGGGAAAGAAAGAGGAACAAATGTAATAATCTGAACAATAAAGAATTAATAAAATAAAATTAAATTTAAAAAGATAGTGAAAAATAAAACACTGGGAACAAAGTGCAGCATAGGGAATATAGCCAATAATGTTGTATTAACTATGTTTGCTATCGGATGGGTAATAGACTGATCAGAGCAATAACTTTGTAAGTTATATAAATGTCCATCCACTATGTTGTTCGCCTGAAACTAATATAATATTTTATGCCAAATGTAACTGAAAATTAAGAATAAAGAAAATGTACTAACAAAATACAAATGTTAAATACATTAGAAAATATGGCAAAACAGCATTTAATTAGAGCGACAATTTTTTTTTAAATTTTGGAGATACAATAACTCGGGAAGTTTAATACACAGAGAGTCTCTCTATCTTTTAAAATGAGGTACAATTTACAAACACACAGATCTTAAGTTACAGTTCCCTGGGGTTGAAACAAGCTTATATTCATGGAACCTAGATCCTTTAAAAAAAAATAGAACAATAATATCACTTCTGATAGCACTTCACAAATGTTAACTCATTTAACTTAAAAAAAGAAGAAAGAAAACACCAGAAACTAGTAAGAGTGGGTAGCATTATTCACTCTACCTGCAGATGAGGAAACTGAAGCACAAAGACTAGACAACTGGGCAAAGACAACTAGTAAATGGATCCAACCCTGGGACACAACCAGATTCCCAAACTTGGAGAACCAGCTCTCTGAATATGCCACCCAGAGGGAATAATTGAATGCCTCTGGAACCCACACCAGCTTACAGAGCTCTCCACCTCCCCATCCTCCATCCCCAGCTTTCCAAAGAGCAAGGTCCACATTACAAGCTTCAGCTTAATGATTCCTGTTCTCCCTTTTTTCCTACAACAAAATGACATTGGTGGTTTTAGAGAAGAAGTGTTGAGCTTATTTAGTGATACTTGGACCACGGGAAAGGGAATCTGTTCCATTTGATAGACAATGTTTCTGCACCTACTATGTACATAGCAGATGTGCAGTGGAAAAATTCTCAGGAGGACTAAGTCAGTTCTCCATTCTGAATGAATAAATGTTATGAAGGGATTTTGGAAGTGGGTGGGTGAAAGGAGAGGTAATAACATTGGCAAGAAAGGATTCTTGGTCCAAGTAACATCAATTTAGCGCCTAGTGTATAGAGATATTATGCAGACATTATTTTGTATTTTGGGGGGGAAACAGTCTAAAGGAGGCAGCTTGTTCCTGGGATAAATGTTAACCAGGAGAGTAAAGTACTCTATTAAAATCAGAGAGAAAATATTCAGACCAGATGTACTGTTCATTTAAATCATGTGCGTGTGGGGGTGGGAGAGGGTGGGGGCAGTAATTTAAAAGATTTTATCTATAATGCTCTGACCATAAATGGGCTTTTTAACTTTTAAATTTTTTGTTTAATATATTTGAATATTATTTAAAGTTTAAAAATAAGCTTTTCATCCAGCAGTTCCACTTCCAAAAACTTTATCTTAAGAAAATAAACATGGATATATATTTACAGAATCTGTTCAACAGAAATTTACTAACAATAGAGAAAAACAGTTAGCAACCCTAATGTCCAACAATAGGAGACTGGTTCAAAATATGTATGGTTATGCATACAATGGAATAATAAAATATAACCTATATTATTTATAATAATGAAATATATATTCACTATATATAGATACTTTTTAACATTCATGTTCTAAAATATTTGATGATATGGATTATGTCATTTTAAATTTAGAAACAAGTTACAAAATTATATATATATATCATGCCCTTATTTTTGTAAAAAATAAAACAATGTATAAAAACAAATGGCTATATATTGTCAAGGTAATATGTATCCATATTAACTGGATAGTGGAATTTTTCTTTCTTTATAAAATAGTTTTTAATATTTTATTTCCCTTCTAAATTTTATTTTCTATATTCTTAAAATTCTCATGTATATTATATATTGAATTATATAAACACAGATATACATATTAGAATTAAAAACCATGTACTATTTTCTGTTCCACATTTTCTCCTTTTGTTTTAATACTGTCCCTTGTGCATGCCTGTGTTGTATCATAGTTCTTATGGTAATGGCTCCTTGCAGTTGCAATACACTAACAGATCATAATTTATCTAACCTTATCCCAGTGTTTTATTTTTTCCTATTTGTTGATGTTGCTTTATAAAACTGCTCTCTACAACTCATTTTCCTTGTTTGAGTTGTTCCTATTGAAGACATTTTCAGTAAGGGGAAGACAGGGTCTAAAGCGCCTTCTTTGTGGACTTTGCCCACTGCCAAGGCTGAAAGCTCACATACTAGTGAGTTGTTTTAGACTGGAGTCACTAAAGTTTCAGAAATATTGAGGATGAAGGAAATTTTCTCCCTCTTAAGTATGATCAAGGTTTCATGGGCTTATAATCTGTTAAATCTGTAGACTTGTTCACATTACATGCTTTTAATTATGTCCATTTAAATTACTCAGCGTTGAAGCTGTTTTTAAAAGAGACAACAAAAATCATGATGCCAGCAAAGACTATCCTCTTCCCAAACTCAGAAGTAGCCTTAGAGAGGATAAAATGGCTGGCAAGCAACTAAGGGTATGGGACAGGACACATGCACATGGAAAAGTCAAGAACATTGAGTTGTGCAAACAATTTTAACCCTGGTCAAACGGCAGGTGCCAAAGAGTAAATGAGATCTTTGGAACCAGAAATCTTTTCCCATTGAAAGCGACTACCACTGGTTCTATCTGTACAAGTCTCTGTAGCTGATCATTCCCACAGGGCCTGTGCTTCTTAACTTATCTCTCACCCATATACAGGTTAAGGCAAACCAAGCATACCGATGAGATTATGCAAAACACAGAGTTAACTCTCTATTTTTCTCAATAAGTACTTTACATATTTAAAAATCTTTTTATTGACTTTTCACAAAGAGAGAGAGAGAGAGAGAGAGAGAGAGAGAGAGAGAGAAAGAAAGAGAGAGAGAAAGAAAGGGAGAGAGAAAGAAAGGGAGAAAGAAAGAAACATTCTGGCCAGAGTTCTGGGAAACCAGAGTGCCTCAGCACTAAAGGGCTGAGTACATCAAACAATCTTTTCGCTGCTTCCTTCAGGGAATGATGATAATCATGACACACAAATACTATTGTGTGCCAGGCACTAAGAAATTCACATAGGCTTTTTTACTCACTTGGTGCCAGTGCCTGGATTACTCATTTAATCCCCACAAACTGTCTCTCACATAAGTGTTGGTGTTATTCTCAGGACACTATTCACACTAAAAGCTCTCACACTGTGCGCTCAGTTAAAGCTACACCCATTTCTTTAAAAAAAAAAAAATCCAATGGGCTGAACTGAAATACTGTGTGGTTAGCTGC
>NW_006296619.1:775971-784104 GCF_000327345.1 Myotis davidii | reverse complement strand
ACAGCCCAGGATGTGGGGGCTGCTGCAGCTGCGGGTCCCTGCTGCCCAGGCCGGATGCCTCAGCCAGAGGCGTCCTGCAGGGGCAGGGGTGGAGCCCGTGCGATCACAGCACCCCCCGCTGCCACTGAAGGTCCCCACTGCCTGGGCCTGACCCCTTGGCCAGAGGCGTTAGGCCTGGGCAGGGGCGGAGCCTGCAACCGCGGGGAGCAGGGGGTCCCCTGCCCAGGGCTGACACCTCTGCCGGAGGCCTCAGGCCGGGTCAAGGGGCCAATCCGGTGATTGGTGATCAGAGGGTGATGAGGGTCAACTCCTCTGGCCGAGGCATCAGGCATGGGGGGGGGGCAGAGCCGGGTATTGGGGGAATATGATGGTCCCCTTGCCCAGGCCTGAAGCCTGGGTCAGAGGCGTCAGGCTTAGTCAGGGGGTGGAGCAAGCCATCAGAGGGAGATGGGAGTCCCCTGCCCAGGCATGATTCCTGGGCCAGAGGCCTCAGGCCTGGGCGGGGGTCAGAGCCAGTGATCGGGGGGAGATGGGGGTCCCCTGTCCAAGCCTGACACCTCTGGCGGAGGCGTCAGGCCTGGGCAAGGGGCCAATCAGGCGATCGGAGGGTGATGGGGGTCTACGCCTCTGGCCGAGGCATCAGGCCTGGGCAAGGGGCCGATCCTGCGATTGGAGGGTGATGGGGGTCAACGCCTGAGGGCTCCCAGTATGTGAGAGGGGGCAGGCTGGGCTGAGGGACACTCCCCCCCCACACACACACACACAGTGCATGAATTTCGTGCACTGGGCCCCTAGTGATATTAATAATAACAGTAATAAAATAATAATTTTGAGTTATTATATGCTAGAAACTCTACTATGCACTTAATATGTATTAACTCATTTAACCATCACTATGATTTTCTTTTTATTTCTAAACCAACAAGGTGTTCAGTTTGGTTTTTGTAAGAAATTTCAGACACCAGTTTGTGAGGTTAAAGGCATTTGGGGAGAGCAAACACAGAGGGAGGTAGCCTGGAGCTGATGAACACCTTTGATTTTTGGCAGAAGTTGCAAACCCATGGCTTTCTGATCAACCTCCCACTTCTCTGTCCTCTCATATTTCTGTTTCTCTGTGTTGAGGAGCTCACCCTCTTGGTGACTGGGCTGGCACTGCTCCTCCTTCCTGAAGTAAGCACCAGTGAGATGTTTGGGATTTTTCACACCACTGGTTCCCATCTTGGTAGAGGTGGCGATGATGAATTTCTGGTGTGTTCTCTGCAGAGGAACTTAATGATTAAGGCACAGAGTTGCAGACATTAAGGCCCCTGCTCAGCTGCTTCAGGAAAACCATTCTCTTGCCTCTGTGGTGCCCAGGGAGGATGATCAGAATGGTCCCAGGAGTGAGGTTGGCCTGCAGTTTTCTCACATGCTGACTGAAGGGCTTCTTGTCATGGCTCAACAGCTTTGGAGGCACATCTTCAGTGGGGTAGTATCTAGGCATTTTGCAAAGTGTAAGCACTTGGGTATCACGTGTTTTTTGTCACTACCAACTGGTTTTGTGACAGTAGCAATAACTTTTTCATTTCAATCAAGGACTTAGCTACTGAATACTTCCACTTGTGCATGGCCTTTCTGGAATACATAGCCGACCAGGAATATCTGCCAATTCCTCTGACCAAGATAGGGTTTTAATTGTAGTGGGGCTTCCTCTTCTTACTCATCTTGACCTTGGGGATACCTTTCTTTTTTTAAAATATATTTGTATTGATTTCAGAGAGGAAGGGAGAGGGAGAGAGAGAGAAAGAGATAGAAACACCAATGAGAGAGAATCATTGATTAACTGCCTCCTACACACCCCCTACTGAGAATCGAGTCCACAACCAGGGTATGTGCTCTTGACTGGAATCAAAGCCAGAATCCTTGAGTCCGCAGGCTGATGCCCTATCCACTGAGCCAAATCAGCTAGAGCAAGGGTTACCCTTCTTAACCTTGTCACCAGTATCAGCCTTCTTGGCTCTGGGTTTCTTCTCCTTAGTATCTTGCCTCTCAGCTTCTTCACCCACCATCTTGCAGGTGGGAAAGAGGCAATATTTTCTAGGTAGAGTCTGTTTTCATTAGGATTAATGAGTAAATTATGGAACCAAGAGGGTAAGTAACCTTTTGGAGATTACAGAGTTTGCTAGTGGTGGCATTGGGCTAATCATTGACTACAACTAGATCCCCAAAGACGCACTAGCATATTTACGTAACATGTTTGTTAAAATAAATGTGAATTAAATGAAAATGTAGAGTAGTGTCAGGAGTGAAGGGAACATTTTCAGAAGGAGAACCAGATGCTTCCTGCCCACCTCCTCCTTCCTTGGCGTTACTGAGGACATCAGTGTGGGTAATACCAATAGAGGGCACTGAAGGTCATGGGCATTAGCATAGAACCTGCTACTCTTGTTTCTCCCTGGTAGTTCCTTCGGAACTTTTATGCTGTGTCTCCTTCCGAGTAAGGCTTGAAATCTAGAGTGACTCTACTTTTTCTTCCCCTAAGGCGTTACTTTAGAAGAGGGCAGACTTACCTGTTACCTTCTAAGATTCAGGTAAAGGTGTGTGGATCTAGTTCCTATGGATTCAGCATTTTTACATCCTGGCTGTTTGTTGATCCTCCCTCTAGGCTAAAACACCTGCCAAGATGCTCCACTTGCAGGGCCCACAGATGCTGCAGATGCTAGAAAAATCCTTGAGGAAGAGCCTCCCTGAGTCCTTAAAGGTGAGACTGGAACAATCTCAGGGAAACAAAGGGTGGCATCTTCCTGTGACAGAGTAGGAAAGAGAATGAGCTGTTATTAGGCATCTATTTTTAAAATATATATATATATTATTTCAGAGAGGAAGGGAAAGGGAGAGATAGAAACATCAATGATGAGAGTCATTATCAGCTGCCTCCTGCATGCCCCTTACTGGGGACTGAGCTGGCAACCAGGGCATGTGCCCTGACCTGGAATCAAACCATGACCTCCTGGTTTATAGGTCAACATGGAGCCACGCCAGCTGGGCAGGAATTCACTCATGCTGCAGCTCATTTAGTTCACATCACCTCTTTGCAAGGGAGATATCTTATGGAACTTCTTTGTACTTTCTTTGCTACTTCATGTGAATACATTAAAAGTTTAAAAAAAAAATTAAGGTTTGTTCATTCATGTCATAGAATGCTCTGAAGTCATTAAAACTATTTTTATTTATTGGAAAATAAATATGACTAGAATGTATTATATCACATCTATGTGATTTTTTTAATTTTGCAAAATTTGTTGTGCATGTGCATGAATAGTAGAAAATCTATTAAAAGATTTTTTCTCTTTTTTAAAAAATTGAGACATAATTGATATACATTACATTAAATGTGTATTAAATTCTACAATGGGAGAGTTCATGATATTTATTCATAAATTTTTTTAGTCTGAATATTTTACAATGTGATTATATTTCTAAAAGATACGTTTATTGAGACAAAACACTAAAACTTAAAATTGCTTGGCAGAAATACTCACTAGAGACCTTTCAATGATAAAATTCCATGAGTTCATAGAAATAAACCTGTCCTGATCAACCAAGTTACTTTAACATTCTTTCCTAATACAGGGGTGGGAAAAGTAGTCTTACAGTTGTGAGTACATGAAACAGAGTTAATAAAGCTATTGTAATAGTCATAACCTGCATGACTTTTTACAGATGAACAACCGTAAACCTACTTTTACCGACCCCTGTACATTGACCTCCCACTTTCTTGTGATGCTGCAGGTTTATGGGACCATCTTCCACATGAACCAAGGAAACCCGTTCAAGCTGAAGGCTCTGGTGGACAAGTGGCCTGATTTTAATACAGTAGTTGTCCGTCCTCAGGAGCAGGTAAGGTGTCAGATATGGAATGAATGTGCATCTATGTATGTATTTGCTATGTGTTTATCTGGACCTGGCAGTGTGGGAGACCTGGGCATATAGAAATGAATCCAAGGAATAGTAAATAGTCCCTGTCCTCAAAAATTCCACAGCCTGGAAGAGAATATAGGTGAGTCCACAGATGAATTACAGCATGGTCTGAAATGTGCAGCAAGAGGAGAATTGAATCAAATGATTGTCTAACCACTGTGCTGTACACCTGAAACTAATATAAAATAACTAGGGGCCCGGTGCACGAAATTTGTGCACGGGGTGTGTGTCGGGGGGAGAGTGTCCCCCAGCCCAGCCTGCCCCTCTCACATACTGGGAGCCCTCAGGCGTTGTCCCCCATCACCCTCCAATCGCAGGATCGGCCCCTTGCCCAGGCCTGACGCCTCCGCCAGAGGTGTCAGGCTTGGACAGGGGACCCCCATCTCCCCCCGATCACTGGCGCTGACCCCCGCCCAGGCCTGAGGCCTCTGGCCCAGGAATCATGCCTGGGCAGGGGACCCCCATCTCCCTCTGATCGCTTGCTCCGCCCAAGCATGACGCCTCTGACCCAGGCTTCAGGCCTGAGCAAGGGGACCATCATATCCCCCCAATCCCCGGCTCCGCCCCCCACCCAGGCCTGAAGACTGACCGTGCCCAGCTCCCATCGCTGGCTCCACCCCTACTTCCTGCTATCACTGGCCAGGGCGGAAAAGGCACCTGATTCTCCGATCATGGCTGGGGGCCGCCTTTGCCCTGCCCCCCAGCTCTTATCTGCCCCCTGGGTTTCTGATCACTGTCAGTGGCAGGGGGCTTCTTCCTGCTTTCCCTTTCACCTCCCTGCATTGTGCCTACATATGCAAATTAACCGCCATCTTGTTGGCAGTTAATTTGCATATAGCCCTGATTAGCCAATGAAAAGGGTAGCGTCCTATGCCAATTACCATTTTTCTCTTTTATTAGTGTAGATATTGAATATCAACTGTAATTGAAAAATAAACTTAAAAAGAAGTAACACATGTGGAAAGCTGATTAAAACTATATATTTTAATATTTTTTATTGGTTTCAGAGAGTAAGAGGGAGGAGAGATATAGAAACATCAAAGATAAGAGAGAATCATTGATTGACTGCCTTTGCATGCCCTTCACTGGGGATTGATTGCACAACCTGAGCATGTGGCCTGACTAGGAATGGAACCATGACCTCCTGGTTCATAGGTCAATACTCTACCACTGAGCCACACCGGCTGGGCTATATGGTACATTTTCATACTCATTCATTGTTTTAATTTGTTTTCAAGACAGGACCCCAAACAGCATCCTGGTGATGCTGAAGACCAAGCACCTTTCATTATTTCTTGCATTTAGTGTATGGGAAGAGAGACACCCAATAGATGGTTTTGCTAATGTAAGATTATGTTGAGGACATAGACAAAAGCTGATCTTTAGTTCAAGATATTAAAGCAACATTTCTCAGACTCAACATCTTTATTGTTTTGAATCAAACACTTTTAACTCTTAGCTTATGGGGAAAAATTATTTCCTATCTTTTAAAAATATCAACCTTGAAACCACACCACTAGTTAACTCACTAATGCTAACTCACAACTTCTTGTGATACTGTCTTCCCATTGAGAGGCTGCATGGTATTGTAACCAACTGCCATCAGTAAAGTCAATAAAATAGGGCATTTTAAAGAAACTATATATAGTAGAGGTTGCAGGGAAAGGAGGAAAATTTACCACAACTGCATGTTAAAGATAAATAAGATTTTTTTATAGAGGGTCAAGGCAGGACTTCATCCAAAGCAAACAAAATACCAATTGAGTGGCATAAGGTCTAAAATAACATTGTGAATTAGGGAAATTTAAAAGCAAAAGACATGGTTGGAGTTGTTATATATTGTGATAATTTTTTTAAATTAATGAAATTAAATAGTTAAAATATTTCAAAACTAAAAAATATATAATTATATTTTAATAAATTAAGCAATAATCTAAATTTATTAATATTAAACATTATTACTTATAAATTTCACCAAATTAAACAATTTGAAAAATAAAGACTTTGATTTATTGATAGAAACCTAAATAAGAAATATTATTTGAGCAACTGTCAAAAATACAATCTTCTAAGATCTGGAAACAGCCTAAGTGCCCATCAGTAAATGAATGGATTAGAAAACCGTGGTACATCTACACGATGGATTACTATGCTGCTGTAAAAAAGAAGGAATTCTTAACCACATGATCTCACTCATTTATGGATAATTAAGGCCATTATAAACTGGTGAACAAAAATAGATACAGAGGCAGAGCAGCACCGAACAAACTGTCAAACTACAATGGGAAGGCCGGGGAGGGTTGAGGGGCGGGAGGGGAGGGTAAGAGATCAACCGAAGGACTTGTATGCATGCATATAAGCATAACCAATGGACATAAGACACTGGGGGGTAGGGGAGGCCAGGGGATTGTCAAGGGCGGGGAAAAAAAGGAGATATATGTAATACTCTCTGTAATACTTTAAGCAATAAAACAATAAAAGAAAAAAAATACAATCTTGCCCTAGCTGATTTGGCACAATGATTACAGTCTCGACCCAGAGACTGAAGGGTCGTGAGTTGGATTCCAATCAAGGAAACATACATCTGTTTCAGGCTCAGTCCCTGGCCCAAGTTGGAGACCGTGTGGGAGGCAACCACTTGATGTGTCTCTCACACACTGATGTTTTTCTCTCTGTCTCTCCTCCTCTTGTCCACTCATGCTAAAAATCAATGGAGGACTTTCAACAATAAAATTTTAAAAATTCAATGGGGAAAAATCCTCAGGGGAGAATTGATGAAAAAAATATTTAAAACAAGGTTTTCCAGCTTTATGAGAGATAATTTACATCTAAACTTGTGTATGTTTAAGATGTACAATGTGTAGATTTGATACACACATATATTGCAAAATTATCACCACCATAGCTTTAGCTGACACCTCTATCCTGTCACATAATTACTGTTTCTTTTTTGTGGTGAAAATATTTAAGATTTTCTCTCTTAGCAGCTTTCAAGTATATATAATACAATATTTACTAACTATAATTATCATGCTGTATATCAGATCTTCAGAACTTACTCATCTTATAACTTTTCATTAGTTTCATCATTTATAGGTGGGTATTCTAAGTCTGTTACCTCCATCAATTTTGATAAAGACATGTTCACAGCCCACATGTTCAAAAATCTTTGGACTAGAGCAAGATTTATTCCTCTGGCCAAAGATTTTGCTTGCAATTTTACTCTCTAGTTGAGTTTTATAAAGATTAGAAAAATTATTTTATTTGAGGTGGAGAGGGGGCAATATTGCATCTTTATTTAGAAAATCATTATTGATGAGATTATCTTCTCACCATATTTTCTAATAGTTATTGCTGAGGAAACCAGTGTTTTGAGCTGAATAATGTGTTAGCTATATAAAAATGTATAAAATACTAGAGGCCTGGTGCACAGATTCACATACCAGTGGGGTCCCTCGGTGTGGCCTGGGGGGATTGAGCAAAACTGGCAGTCCAACACTGCCTGCCACTCCTGCTCCTGCTCATCCCAGCCCTGCTGCACCTGCTGTGTGCTGATGCCCAGTCAGTCCCGATCCAGAGGCTCACACCGCGGCAGCAACGCTCACCAGCCGTGAGCCCTGCATCGGATGCACATCGGTTAGCTAAGCAGTGCACTGACCACCAGGGGGCAGCTCCTGCGTTGAGCACCTGCCCCCTGGTGGTCAGTGCACATCATAGCCACCAGTCAACCGGTCGTTCGGTTGTTCGGTCATTCGGTTGCTTAGGCTTAGATAGATAGATAGATAGATAGATAGATAGATAGATAGATAGATAGTGCATACTTTGAAGGTCTCATTGGGGAGGTAAGACAAGATGAAAAGAACTCCATGGAGTAATTAATAGGTAATATTTACTTAGTACTTGGAATTTGGAATGTAGTTTTTACATACCTGCCAGAAGCCGGTCCATTCTTGCTGCTTGACACAGTCACTGCAGGGAAGAAACATCTGCACAGCATATGTTTCAAGGGACCTGGCGTATATGGCATACTGTTCTTAATATGTTTGCTCTCCTTCTTGGCACTATGTGTTTTCACCAAGGTCACCTTTCCGAGAAAGGTTGTTTCCCCAGGTGGGGATTTTTTTCTTAGGGTTAGGGATTAACAGGACTAAGGAGGAGAATAAATCAGTGACA
>NW_006296619.1:774501-775914 GCF_000327345.1 Myotis davidii | reverse complement strand
TATATAATGGAACACAGAGATTAACCTAGACAGGATTAAATTCAACAGAACTAGATTAACAAACGCCCTAACTTTTGGAATAGAATTGTTAGGATTAAACTCGACAGAACTAGATTAACAAACACCCTAACCTTTGGAATAGAATGGATAGGATTAAAATCAACTGGTATAAATACAGATGTAACAGGACAATAAGAACCGAACCTGGCTAGAGAACCTCGCTATGCTGATCAACTGAATGCTGACTCCGTGTCATTCCTTCTTCGCCGACTCCATCCACACCTTTGGGAACCCCTCGACCTGCTGATGCTGGACCCCAACAATACCATTCTGTAAGTTTAAAAAATACATTTCTGGAGTTGGCACCGCGGCCTCCCCCGCTCTGCGCTCTCGGCCCCTCGGCCCGGCTGTACGGAGCCCTTCCAGCACCCTCTCCTCCCTTGGGCTCATCCTCCCGCCTCCGGCCTCCGCCACTTAAGCCACAGATCTTTTCTCTCCCTGCAGAACCGGAGCAGCAGCGGCGGCAGCAGCAGGAGGTGCCCGGAGGAGGTGGTGGCCAGGGAGCCCATGGCGTACAGTCAGCAAGGTGGCAAAAAGAAAGTCTGCTACTACTACGATGGTGATATTGGAAACTATTACTATGGACAAGGCCATCCTATGAAACCTCATAGAATCCGCATGACCCATAACTTGATGCTAAATTATGGCTTATATAGAAAAATGGAAATATATAGGCCCCATAAAGCCACTGCTGAAGAAATGACAAAATACCACAGTGATGAGTACATCAAATTTCTACATTCAATAAGACCAGATAACATGTCTGAGTATAGTAAGCAGATGCAGAGATTTAATGTTGGAGAAGATTGTCCTGTGTTTGATGGACTCTGAGTTTTGTCAGCTCTCAACTGGTGGCTCAGTTGCTGGAGCTGTGAAGTTAAACCGACAACAAACTGATGTGGCTGTTAATTGGGCTGGAGGGTTACATCATGCTAAGAAATCAGAAGCCTCAGGATTTTGTTATGTTAATGATATTGTGCTTGCCATCCTTGAATTACTAAAGTATCACCAGAGAGTCTTATATATTGATATTGATATCCATCACGGTGATGGTGTTGAAGAAGCTTTTTATACAACAGATCGTGTAATGACTGTATCATTCCATAAATACGGGGAATGCTTTCCTGGAACAGGAGACTTAAGGGTATGACTGAATTCTGCCTGGATAAATATGAGAGGCTAGTAATCCTGTACCTGAACTAATATTTTCCTGAGACACTAATTTGAATCTTATATGCAGAGTTGAGTCATTTTATATGCTATAACATCTAGAATTCAGTTTAACTTACTATAAGTAAAAATTTAATGAGCCCTTACAGGACTTTCCTTTGCTCAACTATTTTCTTTGGTTGA
>NW_006296619.1:772291-773712 GCF_000327345.1 Myotis davidii | reverse complement strand
TGGTTTTCTAGAGCTGCTGGAAACTTGAGACCTTAAAGTTTACTGAATCAAATGATCAGTGGATAGAGCATCGGCCTGCAGACTGAAGGGTCCCAGGTTTGATTCCGGACAAGGGCATATACCTTGGTTGTGGGCACATCCCCAGTAGGGGGTGTGCAGGAGGCAGCTGATTGAGGTTTCTCTCTCTTTGATGTTTCTAATTCTCTATCCCTCTTCCACTCTGTAAAAAAATCAATAAAATATATTTTTTTAAAAAAGAAAAGAAGTAATTGGCCTTTCTGAAAAAGAAAAGGAAAGAAAATCATTATTGATGTTTAGAAATATCTGACCATTGCATCTGCCTGTTCCTAAGAATTTGCATAGCATGATACAATATGATTATTTTTCTATTCTGATTGGTTTTAAAAATCACAAGAAGGGAACACAAAGTATCTTTGCTTTGGGAGGGGTTTTGCTATTGTTTTCTACTGAAGCCATTGGAGTTAGCACATTTACTACCAGAGAATAAACTTGTACAAAGACATTTTACTAGAAGTCTGACTCTCCTGTGCTTTTTGAAAGAAATGTTAAATTCTAAATGGATCATTTCTGTTTGAAATTTTATAGTAATAGTTGATTTAGGAATAGTTTAACTGGGTATTTTTATTGTTAGTTGAATAAGGAAGTGCTTGAGTTGACCTAATAATATAAATCATTCTTCAATAAAGGTAATACACCAACAGGAAACCTAATATTTTAGTACTTAAAAATACCATAATATAACGGAACACTGACAACCATGTATGGCAATCACAAACTACAATTATTTTTGTTGATTCTACTTTTCCCAACCCAAACAGGAGATGGTAGATGACCTTGATCACTACACCAATACTTACCAAATCTACTCCAAGGACCCCAAGAACTGTCATGAATTCCTTGGCTCACCAGAAGTCATAAACTGGAAACAACATTTGCAGATTCAAAGTAAGGGGATTGGAATGTGTTCTAGTTGCTGGGATTTTCTATGTCTATACACTTTTCATTTTGAATAACACCCCTACATTCCATATATCTTTACTTCAGGCCCCATTAGTTATTAGTTACTAGAGGTCCAGTGCACAAAATTTGTGCATGGGGGAGCATCCCCTCAGCCCAGCCTACACTCTCTCCAATCCGGGACTCCTTGGGGGATGTCCAACTGCTGGTTTAGGCCCAATCCCAGAGATTGGGCCTATACCGGCAGTTGGACATCCCTCTCACAATCCTAGACTGCTGGTTCCTAATCGCTCACCTGCCTGCCTGCCTGGTTGCCCCTAACTGCTCCCACCACCACCAGCCTATCGCCCCTCACTGCCTCTGCATGCCAGCCTGATTGCCCCCTGCTGCCAGCCAGGTTGTCCCCAATTGCCTCCTCCCTGCTGGCCTGGTTGCTTCTAAGT
>NW_006296619.1:763561-772070 GCF_000327345.1 Myotis davidii | reverse complement strand
ACTGCTCCCCCTCTAGTCTAGTTGCCCCTCATGCCCCTCCCCCCACTGGCCTGGTCGCCCCACACAACCTGCTATTCAGTCATTTGGTTGTCCCTCACTAACCCCCCTGCAGGCCTGGTCGTAGGCAGCTGTCTTGTGAGGGGGTGAGGGTTAATTTGCATATTGCCTCTATTATATAGGAGGATGTAATCTAGAGCAAGTAACAACCTGTCTGTGGATCAGTTTCCTCCTGGGTAAAAGTGAGGATTATGATAATATTTAAAATATAGAGCCTTTGAATGATTAAATCAGATACTGAATGAGAAGTGCTTGGGACCCTCTACGTCTGGTTTTATCATTTGGTTTTCAAACCATCCCGAAACAGTGGCTTAAAACAGCAATAATTTATTAGCTCACAATTTGGTGTGGTAGCAATTTATATTTTAAAATATATTTTTATTTATTTCAGAGAGGAAAGGAGAGGGAGAGAGAGAGACAGAAATATCAATGATGATAGAGAATGTGTTGAATGAGAATCATTGATTGTCTGACTCTTGCATACCTCCACTGGGGATAGAGCCTGCAACCTGAGCATATACCCAGAGCAGTAATAGAACTGTGACCTCCTGGTTATAGGTTCAACCACTGAGTCATGCCAGTCAGGCATGAGGCAGCAATTTAGATGGGACTCATCTGGGTGATTCTTTGGCTAGCTCCCCCTAGATTCATCCATGTGGCTGCTATCCACAGGGGTTTGTCTATGAGCTGGTAGAACTAGTTAGACACCGCCCCAGGCCTGGCTATCGCTGGCTTTGCTTGTGCTGGTGGAAATGGATTGGGCAACATATAGAAGTCACAGAGTTTTCAAAAGCAGAAAGAGAAGGCAAGAAAAAGAAAATAAAAAATAAAGAGAGGGCAAGACTCAGTGCACCATCCCTTTTCATGCTTCTTGTTAAATTGCATTTACTATCGTTGCCCTGGCTAAAGCAAGTTTCACGGTTAAGCTCAGAGTCATATCAGGAGGAAAAATCAGGGTAGTGAGGAAAATACAACCCTCTCAAAACCATTGCAGCAACAACCCACAGCATGCGGTGCGTAGGCTTGTTTGATACATTTTGGTCATCACGATTATACCTCATTAACTTTGATAGTCATGACTGTACTGTGTAGTCCCAATTTTTAATTTAAAAAACGTGGGAGTGATTTAGCCTCAATCCTATAGAGGCCATGTCATGATTGAACATGGGTTTTGAGGACTCTAAACCACAAACTTTCCAGCCCCTAGGCAACAGAGAAAGGACGAGTGATACCTCATCTTATTCCTCTTTTCTTCATCTAGGTTCACAATCCAACCTGGATGAGGTGATAGAAAATCTTGTAGCTGTTAAACTGAGTCAGGTCAAGCGAACACAATGCTTCCTCTATATGATCCTTCAGACAGCAAAGAAATTGGTTCCTTCCCTGCTGAATGCAAAGAAGTTATCTCCAAGTGGGGGCACACATGATTCCATGTAAGTCTGAAGCTCTATGTATCTCTCAGGAGCCCGTGCATTCGTTTTCCAACTGCTGTGAAAAATGGCCTCAAACTGGGGTGGCTTGGAACCACAGAAATTTATTCTCTGAAGTCAATGTGTTGGCAAGCCATTGTTCTCTTCAAAGCCTCTAGGAGAGGGTCTTTCCTTGCCTCTTCCAGCTTCTGGTGGCTCTAAGCATTCTTTGGCTTGTGGCTGCATCACTCAAGTCTCTGGTGTGCTCACATGGCCTTCTCCTCTCTGTGTGTGTCTTCTCTTCTGTCTATTACAAGGATTGTCATTGGATTTAAGGTCCAGGATGATTTCATGTTGAAACCTTTAACTTATTTACATCTGCAAACACCCTTTTTGAAATAAGGTCATGTTTTCCGGTTCCCAGTGCAAATACGTTTGGGTGGACACAATTCAGCACATTATACCTCCCAACTTCTTTTCCAGTTTTTGCTTAGACTCCCTATAATCCATTTTCTGCAAAGCACCCAAACTAATCTTTTAAAAAACAAAAATTAGAACATGTCCCTCTCCTCTTAAAAGACTCTAGTATTCCTGTCTCACCTTGAAATAATTCTGAACTCCTTCATGGTCCTATGAGAGCCAGCATCCATTTACCTTTTAGGCCTCATCTCCCTTGCTTACTCCCCCAGCAACAGTGGTCTTCCTCCCGCTGTTGATCATTGAAAAATCAGGCCCTTTCAATCAGGTTTTCCCTTTGCCTAAACTTTAGGCCCTAAAGTGTCTTTCCCTCCACCCCACCCTTTTTTTTACTCTCATGACTTCTTTTGTTATTCGGGACTTCTCAAATGTCACCTTACCATAGAGTCCTGGTTACACCATCCACCTGAAGTCACTTCCCAGTTATTTTCCACACATGACTCAGTTTTATATTTTTCATAGCAAAGATGATTATTTGTAATTAGCTAACTTAGTTAACTTATATACTTATTTGATGTTTGAATTCTGCCCAACAATATTGTAATTGCAGGCACCTCTGTCTTGTTTAATGATAGAGCCTTAATAGCTATAACAGTGTCTGCTATGTAGTAGGCGCTTAACATTTGTTTAGCAAATTTGCTTCACAGAACAAAAGATTTCCAATAAAGAGAACTTGGACCTATTATACATTTTTTTCCCATTGGTGCTTTACTGAACACTGAAGAGAATTAAAAAGTGATGGCAGAGATTTGATCTGGAGACACCCAAACGCTTGGCCCTCTCTGTGTTAATATGCTTAGAAAAGCTTTATTTGCATGGCATTGCACATTCCACCTGAAAGATACTGCCAAATCTATCAATTCATTTGATTTTCTTGTCCATCCCATGAGATAGACAAGGTAGGAGATATTATCCATCTCCTGCCGGAAACCAGGTTCAGATGGAAAAATCACTTGTTCAGGTCACATGGAAGGTCAAGTGTAACTGGGCCTTGAGTCTCCATCTTCTAGCTCTACATTGTGGGTTCTTTCCAAGACACTTGCTGAAACGCCTAATACCATAGCAGAAGCCTTCAGTGTTCTGTACCTCAGGGGCGGCCTGCACTCCACATCACTGCCCCTCTCTGGACTTGAGCTTCCCCACCAACATTCTAAGAGTCCATGATTCTCATCTCTTATTTTACCTACAGCTCATTAACATGTGCATCAGGGCACTTGTTTAATTTCTTGAAAACATTTTACTTCTAGGTAAAATGAGAATAAGAACACCTACCCTACCTAGTTTTGGAGAGTGATGGCCAGGGCCAAATAAAACAATTGCAGCTAATCTCTGTGGGGTGCTCACTCTCTGACAGGTATTGGTTCGTTGATATCCATGGGCTCATGTAAGCCTCACGATGATTCTAGGAGGGAGGTGTCATTATCATCCCTAGTTATTAGATGACAAAATAAAGGAAATGAGGGATTAAATAATCAGCCCCAAATCACACAAGTAGTCAGTTGATGAACCTAGGCAGTGTGGCTGCAAAGCACAAACCCTTAAATGTACGCCTAATTGCCTCTTGACACTATCTGCATGGAAACAAATATAATACTTCGCAATATGTATGATATTTGGGCTGTTCTTTTCCCTTGTTCCCAATAGCAACCAAGAGATGTTTAAACTCTCATCCCTGGATGTCACACATGCTGTCCTGGTGGATAAATTCTGGCATTTCGGCGGCAATGAGAGAAGCCAGAGATTCATCAAGCGCTGTATCCAGACCTTCCCCTCCTTCTGTCTGCTGGGGCCCGAGGGGACCCCTGTGTCCTGGACCCTGATGGACCAGACAGGAGAGCTGCGGATGGCAGGCACTGTGCCTGAGTACCGAGGACACCGTCTCATCTTTCATGTCATCTGTGCCCAGATCCAGGCTCTGGAGAAACTTGGCTTCCCCATGTATTCCCACGTGGATAAAGCCAACCACAGCATGCAAAGACTGAATCTCAAAATCCAGTGTGTCCCTATGCCCTGTGACTGGAACCAGTGGCAATGTGTGCCTCTGTGACAAGACAGTGTTGGGTGGACTGCTCTTGTAGCAAGAGGAACGTATGGATGAATGGACAGAAAGAATACATTGTCATCAGTGGTAATGAAGTGGTCTCTCAGGACAGGGTCAATCTTAATACTCCACCTTCCTAGGCTCTCCCTAGCTTCCTCCTTGGAAAGCTTCCCAGCCAGCATAGCTCCCATATTTCCAGGGTTTTCTCACACTTCATATCAGTTGCATGTTTTCCTATGTTGTCCTTCCTGAAACCCTTGTTCATTGATGGACTCTTGCCAACTTGCCAGGAGGTGGTAATTTTTGCTGGGTTCTATAATTTTTCCTTCTGGCTTTCTTTTTAATGTTGGCAGGAGAGTAATCTGTCTTTTCAGCTGGTCATCCTTCCCCAGGTCACATCTCAAGCCTTATATTATAATTACGTGAAATATAACACACACACACACACACACACACACACATATCATATAACTTGAGGGTATTATGCAAATGAAATAAGTCAGATGGAGAAAGACAAATACTGTATAATATCATTCATGTGTGGAATATTAAAACAAACAAATGAAACAAAACTCATGGACACAAACTGCAGATTGGTGGTTATCGGATGGAAAGGGGGTGGGAGGGCAAAACAGTAAATGGGATCAATTATATGGTGACAGCGGGAAACTAAACCTTTCGTGGTGAGCATGCTGTAGTATATACAGATGTTGAATTATAATGTTGTACACATGACACTTATATAATGTTATAAACCAATGTTACTACAATTAAAAAAGAGAGAGAGAGAATGAGTGCCTGGTGAGAATGCCGTATGTTGGAATTCACACATACCATGAACATTTGCTGAGCACAGTGTTAGACCCTGTGCTGGTTAACATACAACAGTGAACAAAACAGGTGATTCCTAACTGTACGGAGGTAATCAATCAATCATCTAAGGAAAGAGATGGAGATCACAAGTACAGTCACATGAATATAGTCTTAGAAATTTGCAGTGCTATAAATAAAAAAGTGAAAGTAGCTACAAATTTGAATCTCACTTGACTTCAGGAGGTGGGAGAAGGCTCCTGTTAGAAAAAGAGGTGGAAGCATATATTCTAAGCAGTGTTAGAAAAGAGATGGGATTTTAAGAGTCTTGCCCTAACCGGTTTGACTCAGTGGATAGAGCATTGGCCTGCGGACTGAAAGATCCCAGGTTCGATTCCGGTCAAGGGCATGTACCGTGGTTGCGGGCACATCCCCAATAGGGGGTGTGCAGGAGGCAGCTGATCAATGTTTCTGACTCTCTCTCCCTCTCCCTTCCTCTCTGTAAAAAATCAATAAAATATATATGTATTTTTTAAAAGAGTCTTAGTTTTACTCCGAAGTAGCCATGACTCACTCAGGTAAGTCACTTAAAAACCTAGACCACTGTCCTGCCTCTCTTATAGATGTGTCCACAAGCAAACGACTTGCTTTCTGTCAGGGTGTTCTATGACCTGTAAGTGTCATAATCTTATTCTTTGAAGTAAGTGCTAATCAGAAACTCTTGATCCCTTCCTACAACTTCATGGTCTCTAGGGAATCTCAACAAGTCTGAAAATGGCATTATCCTGTCTATGTCAAATTAAGTCACATCTCCTCTTCAATTTCTCACCCTTCCCACCTACTCCCATCTCTTTTTCCATTCAACCTCTAACTGCCATATCTTTATTTTATTTTATAAAAAATCTTCATTTTTGAAAGTATTATATATGTCCTTCTTTTTTCCCCCATTAACCCACTCCAACCTGCCTCTCACCCCAATCTTTCACACCTAATTGTTCGTTGTTCATGTCCATGGATTATACATATATACATACAAAGCCTTCCGTTGATTGCCTCCCACCCTCCCACCCTCCCCTGCCTTCCTTCTGAGATTCCGCATTCTGTTCAATGTTTCCATGTCTCTGAATTGCACTGCCTGCCTACACATTGAAAGCATGCCCCCAGCACAAGTACAGAACCCTTCAGCAAAAGCTGGGAGATTAATGGTTCCTATCATTGAAGGAAATCACTTGGTTGGCCACTAAGCTAACTGATCAGAAACTTTTGTGACCACACATGACAAACTTTACAAATACTTAAAAGCACTAAATTGTGCACTTTAAAAAGGTGAAGTTTATGGTGTGTGACTCGTATTGCAATAAAAAATAAATATAAAAAAAAACTAGTGCACAAAAGATAAACAAGCTAAAGCAGTGTCTGGCAAAGGCAATGACAGTTAATTCATAGGAAGAATATCAACGGGCAACAAACATATGTAAAGTAAACATATATAAGTGATCATCAATCTTATAAGAAATCATCAGTGTCCTATTAAAAAATAGTTTTCAAAGATTTTTTGAGAGATTTCCCTGGCCTTGGCCCTGGCCTTAGATTTAGTCAGAAGTTTTCTTCTTCCCTGCATTATATAGCATGTATTACATACCTGTGCTTCTTATAATCTTTGACCTTGACCTCATCCAAAGACCTACCCCATACCCACAAGTTAATAAGTTTGTATAAACTTCTTACCCCTGTCATTGGTTGACTGAGATACATGCCACACAAAAGCTCCCTAGTACCACCTTGATTACCAAGGGCTGTGCTCCCACCAGACTCATCTCTTTCCCACAAATGGCCCCAAACATGCTCTCACCTTGAATCTGCAAATGTTGCTGCCAGTTGACAATGCCTGGCAAACCAAGAACCTCATGTAAATCCTCTAGATTCTTAGAATAAACTTGGTAAGTGTTAGTGTAGTGATCAAGGTCATCTGTCATCTGGACCGATTGGAAAAAGACTCCTAAAAATGCACTTTGGAACACTGGAGAATCTATATTAATAGAAAACGTGTTCATCCGAACTTTGACACAAATATCACAGAGGAATGAGCTCAGGTTCCAATAAGAGAACAGTCACTCCTATCAAGTCTTGTGGCCGATTATGACTGTGTTTAAATTGGGTCACCTGCCTTCCAGCACCTGAAGCTTGAATGGGTTTCTATGGTATATATGAAAAATGGTACCATAAACCTGTAGCAACCCAAAGGATAGGGAGAGTTAGGACAACAGAGCATCCTATGGTTGTAGATAAATCGAAATAGACTCTAAGGACTGCTGGGGTTGGGGTCTGTGTACATACAGCATGTTCACCAAGTGAACATGCTTAAATGTTTTGAGTCACATGGAACTCATCCCAAAGACAACCTAATCTGTCCTAGGTAGCTCTATTATTTAAAAGACTTGTCTGTAAGTCTCTTTTGTGATTCCTTTTATCATCTCAGTCTGGTGCCACACAGAATCACTGTTCATTTTCACCCTATGGAACTTCATGTAATTGAAGGTTACTGCCTTAGTAACAATTATGATTACTTAATAGCCATTTCTCATATGCCAACTACTATGCTAGGCACTGAATTTACATTATCTAATTTAATTCTCATAAGTACGGAGGAGGCAGGTAATATTTTTTAAATTTACCTTCATTGTTAAAAATATTACAGATGCCCTCTTTTTTCCTCCATGGACCCTGCTACCCAACTTGGCTTATTTCGCTTAGCATAATACTCTCCAGGTCCCTCCATGCTGTCTCAAAGGATAAGAGATCCTTCTTTTTCGTGTGGCTAGGAAATCCCAGGTTTATTCAACTCTATACCTCATGATTATTCCGCTTTCTCATCTACTTCTTTAATATGATCAAAGTTAGGGGGAGAGTTATGGGAGAAATACTGATATTTGGAAGTGTGGTGAAGTGAAACAATGGCTTTTCATTTGCATACTGGCTGACTTCCTTTAGGTTCTAGTCTTAAGAGGCTACGTCAAAGTCTTCCAGGCAGCACAGTGAGCACAAGTGCGCCCCCTGGAGCTGAATCAAGGCTCTGCCACTCGCTTATAAACTGAGACCTTAAGCAGTTTGCTTGAGTGCTTGGTGCCCCAGTTTTCCTATTCAAATATATTTTTATTTATTTCAGAGAGGAAGGGAGAGTGAGAGTGAGATAGAAACATCATCAATGATGAGGTAGACTCATTGATTGGATGCCTGCTGCACGCCCCACACTGGGTTTCAATCCCCCAACCGGGGCATGTGCCCTAACCAGGAATCAAACCATGACCTCCTGTTTCATAGGTCAATGCTCAACCACTGAGCAACACTGGCTGGTCACAGTTTTACTGTTTTTAAAATAGGTGTTGGTGTTGGTGTTGCAGGCATTAAATAAAGATAATGAACACAAATACACATTTAATATTATATCTGGCCTATGGTAAGTACTCTGTAAATGTTATATGCTATTATCACCCTCGCCCTCAATTTAGTGTCAAAGCTAATGCCAAATGCCAGGGCTTCAAGACCCAAATCCAGTGCTTTTATTAGCACGCATGGGGCTGGGACTGAGCCAAGCAAGTGTAGGAGGAGCAACCTAAACTCAGAAGCCTTCAGCTGGGTGCAAACTGCTTGTTTCTATATTAAGTTAGCTAAGCTCAAAGCAACCTTCACTTCACAGATGATAGGGAGGAGGCTC
>NW_006296619.1:762559-763517 GCF_000327345.1 Myotis davidii | reverse complement strand
GAAGGGAGAGTGAGAGTGAGATAGAAACATCATCAATGATGAGGTAGACTCATTGATTGGATGCCTGCTGCACGCCCCACACTGGGTTTCAATCCCCCAACCGGGGCATGTGCCCTAACCAGGAATCAAACCATGACCTCCTGTTTCATAGGTCAATGCTCAACCACTGAGCAACACTGGCTGGTCACAGTTTTACTGTTTTTAAAATAGGTGTTGGTGTTGGTGTTGCAGGCATTAAATAAAGATAATGAACACAAATACACATTTAATATTATATCTGGCCTATGGTAAGTACTCTGTAAATGTTATATGCTATTATCACCCTCGCCCTCAATTTAGTGTCAAAGCTAATGCCAAATGCCAGGGCTTCAAGACCCAAATCCAGTGCTTTTATTAGCACGCATGGGGCTGGGACTGAGCCAAGCAAGTGTAGGAGGAGCAACCTAAACTCAGAAGCCTTCAGCTGGGTGCAAACTGCTTGTTTCTATATTAAGTTAGCTAAGCTCAAAGCAACCTTCACTTCACAGATGATAGGGAGGAGGCTCTCCCAGGTACACAGGGGGAAGTTGTCAATAAACCCGAGCTCTAGGTTCTTCTGCAAGATTGGTAGTAGAAGTTCCAATATTCAGAGCTTTCTGAAAATCTTACAAGAGTTGGAAGCCTCTTTTTAGATATTTTATCCTTTATATTTTTTATTTTTAAATTATAGTTGCCATACAATATTATATTAGTTCCATGTGTACAGCATAGTGCTTAGAGATTTATATACCTTACAAGGTGATCACCCCAATAAGCCTAGTACACATCTGACACCATACAGAGCTATATTGTGCATTTTAGACAGGCAGTGGACGAGTTAGAAGGAGAAACAAGAGTGCCACAATCATTCCCATCTGGGATGTGCCTTCCTAGTCCCCCAGGGAGCCATCCATTAGTGGGAACTCTGGCCCTCTGGGGG
>NW_006296619.1:754609-760996 GCF_000327345.1 Myotis davidii | reverse complement strand
TATTCAGAGCTTTCTGAAAATCTTACAAGAGTTGGAAGCCTCTTTTTAGATATTTTATCCTTTATATTTTTTATTTTTAAATTATAGTTGCCATACAATATTATATTAGTTCCATGTGTACAACCTAGTGATTAGACATGATTAGACATTTATATGCCTTACAAAGTGATCACCTGATAAGTCTAGTAACCATCTGTCACCATAGTACACATACAGTATTATTGACTCTATTCCCTATGCTAGACATGATATCCCTGTGAATTACTTTATAAATGGCAGTTTGTACTTCTTGGTCCCCTTCCCCTTTTATGCCCATCTTCTCACTCCCTCTCCTCTGGCAACTGTTCCTCAGGCAACAAACCATCAGCTTGTTCTTGGTATCTATGAGCTTGTTTCTGTTTTGTTTTGTTTGCCTCTTAGTCCAATCTTATAGCTAATACTATAACCAGACAAAAGGGGGCTGGAGTGAATCTTTTCTTTTTTAAGTCTGTAAACTATCTTTTTTTTTAATTGAAATATTTTTGCCACATGACATGTGTAAGTTTATATGTATAACATGTTGACTTGGTATGATTACATATTGCAAGATGATTGCCATTGTGTTGGAAATGATTAAGTTCTAGTCTGTTAGCAAGTTTGATGTGAGACGGGCTAAAGGCAGGTGTATTTAATCTGCTGGAAAGCAGGACATCCTCAGGCAAGAGTGTTCAGGGAAGCAGCCCTTGGGGAGCTGGGAAAGGGACAATGATGCTTTTTACCGAAATAACGTAAGTTCAACCAGGCTTGCTCTCCCTTTGGCATGCTGTACAAAGAAGCAACTGGAAAGTAGGAAAGATTATCTTTTTTTTATCATGTTCCTTCTTATATGTATCAAAACTCATACTGAGCAATGAGTTCTGGGTTGCAAAAGAGGCTTTATTTTTAGCACCTGTATGAGGAAAGATTTTCTTACTGTTGATATCATGGAGCCATATTATAATTTAACCAATCCCTACTTATTAGCCATATAAGAATTTTTACCCAAATTTTTCTTTAAGAGAAAGAATGCCTGTGCAATCCTGGATGAGTTCATTAATCTCCTTATGCCTCAGTTCTCTCATCTGTAAAATGGGGCTAATGGTGCTAACGCATTCAGTTGCCTGGTGCATGGTAAAAACTTGCTACATTTACTGCTATTATTATCACTTAAGAGTATTACATTTTCAGTGCCCAGTGCAACACTCAGAGGCTTGCTAAAATTCTCAGCTAAAAAGTGAATAAGACTATATCAACCCCTTAGGTATGCTGACCATAATGTCATTTAAGGAAAAGGCCAGGTATCATCTATTAATTGTTATGCAACAGGCAAGGCACAAACAATGATGGCACAAACAGCAAAAAAAATCAATAAAATATATTTTTAAAAAACTTGCTACATTTACTACTATTATTATCACTTAAGAGTATTACATTTTTCAGTGCCCAATGCAACACTCAGAGGCTTGCTAAAATTCTCAGCTAAAAAGTGAATAAGACGATATCAACCCCTTAGATATACTCACCATAATGTCATTTAAGAAAAAGGCCAGGTATCATCTATTAATTGTTATGCAACAGGCAAGGCACAAACAATGATGGCACAAACAGCAAGCTGTGACATGCTCTTGCAGATCCTCTACCACTAAGACCTGCTGGCAAGGACTGGACACTCCTTGGAGTGAGGTGTGATCTGTGCCTCACCATTAATGCCACTCTAAATGTTCTGAATATGATTTTTCCCTTCCTTGTATGATTTCTTTTAAATGGGTTCCCATACATGGAAACACTGAGTAAGAGGGGGAATATGAAGAATGTACTGGTTTTATATAGATAGTTAGAATGCCCTCCACAGAGTTGCCCAGTGAGTGAGTGTATCAGTTTTCCTGCTCCTTCCCCATCCTCAGTTGACCCCTTGTACTGTGCACCACGCTGTACAGTAAACACATATGTGTGGCTGGCACAGACAGGAGGTGAAGGGAGACCCTGATGCTCCCACTTCCAAATACATGACATACCAGGAGGTGTTCAAATCGAGGGGAAGAAGACTTGTGCGATGTGTATAGTGTGCAAAAGGCAAAAGAGTCATCAGAAAATGAAGGAAATTCTGACTCATGCTACAGTGAATGAGCTTTGAAGACATTATGCTAAGTGAAATAAGCCAGACACAAAATGGCAAACGCTATATGATCTCATTTATCTGAGATATCTAAAGTAGCTAAGTAAAGTAGAATGGTGGTAGCCAGTCACTGGAAGGAGGGGAAACTGAGGAGGTGTTGTTTAATGGGTGTACAGTTTCAATTGTACAAGATGAAAATGTTTTGGAAATGGATAGTGGCAATGGTGGCACGACAATGTTAATATTCTTAATGCCACTGAACTGTGCACTTTAAAATGGTTACTAACGGTAAGTTTTATTATGTTACTAGAGGCCCGATGCACAAAATTCGTGCAAGAGTAGGCCTTCCTTCCCCCAGCTGCCAGCACCGGCTTCCCTCTGGCACTCGGGATCCAGGCTTCCCTCACAGCCCCAGCTTCGTCCAGGACTTTTGGTCTAATTAGCATATTACACTTTTATTATTATAGATGTGTCTTTTTAACCACAATTGGAGGGGAGGAGAGTCATTCAGTTTCACAAAACAGCCTGGAAGGTGATGTGTCTGTGTGGAACCGAAGCACCCACCCTAATTGACACCCTTAGCTTGCAGGTGTTCATGGATCATTGGAAGAAGCTGGCTGGCTGTCTCCAGTGCCTCTTAAACTGGGCATATGAGCAGGAAATTAAACAGTCAATTATGTTCATACTTGCTTATGAAGGCTTAATAACATTCCTTTCACTTTTCTTGTGGATTTTAATAGATAATCAAAGGAAGTGTTTTATTTAAAAAAAAAAAAAAAAAAAAAAGCCTGGAGAAGGAAGTGGCTGGGACAGGCAACAACTGCGGTCTGCACTGCCCTCTGCTGGTAGGTGATGCCAACATAGAGAGAAGTGCTCCCTGCGTTCAGAATAAAATCTGCTCACCACTAGGGGAGTCTTTTACTTTATAGGCACTCAGCTTTTAAAACAGAAAGAAAGTATACTCCTGGCATAAGAACAATTGTGGTTAAATGTCTACACCATAAACCAAGAAGGTGAAAAGCCTCCCCCTCCTTCACTTTTCCCCCTTACACTGCCCCCGTGGTTCTACCTCCATATCCCCTTCCACCATATCGCAGCTTCTACCAGGTAAGCCATAACCTGGTGAGTTCAAAGGGTGATGATTTCCTCCCAGGACAGTGGTTTTATCTCTATCGGCAATGCACTTGATCTACTGGGGGATGGGTGGACTCTATCAAATTCTTCTGACCCTTGGTGAAAAATTACTTTTTTCCCTAAATTTCTGGTCTCACCTAAAAAGGCTGGCTGGCTCTGGAAAAGGTTGCGTTCCAGAAAAAGGAGGAAGATTCCATTCCGGAAGTTGAACGCCTTCCATTTGACTTCAGCAGGGAACTGGGTGATTTCTACTTCCAGCTGTGGGGAGGAGGAGGGAGTTGAGTGGGATCATGTAAGAAGCTTTATCGAGGGGTAGTTTTTGAGATAAGCCTTGAAAGTGAGTATTTGGTCATCTATTGCTATATAACAAGCCACCACAAAACTTAGTGGCTTAAAACAACTTCTTATCCCTCACTATTCTGTGGTTTGACTGCTCCATGGGATGTTGGCCAGGAGGGAGCTCTGTTGGGCAGGATGTCTATGGCGTCTCTCTTACATTTCCTGTCTAAAGATGGCATGAAGGCTGGGTTAAGCTAGGAAGCTGACAGACCTGGGCCCTCTGTCTCTCCAAATAAGTCTCACAGTGTCTCCTTTCCAATACAACCTGTTGAAGAGACAGAGAGAACACCATCTCAGCAGAGATTTGGTAGTGTCTTGGAGGAGGAAAGGCAAAGTTAGAACTCATTGAGAACTGGATGCTTGGTTTCAGGCAGGTCCCTTACTAGAGAGACGAGAGGCTCTTGATTAGACCAGGTAAAGATCACAACACAACTATCTAAGGTTAACATATGGCCCTCCAGCAAATATCTGGTCAGTTCAGAGATGCAAGATGTAGGCTCCGAACTGTCACAGTTTCACATCTGACACATGGAATTGGTTAAAGTGAGCCACAGAGGCAGACTTAATTCCCTGAGGAATGGGACCTCACAGGGGCAGGAATCCTTGGAGGGGTGATTAATTGGGGACCACCCTTGGAGAATGGTTACAACAATGGGTAAGAAAAAGATGCTGACATGTAGATAGCTGGGCAGAGAGAAAGGCCTGAATAAAGCATATTGTTGGCCAAAAAAAAAAAAAAATACAAGAGATAGGGCTTGTTTAAATTATACAGTGTGAAAAGAAGAGTAAATGGACCCTCTGGTTTCAAAAGTGAGACGACAGTGAGAAGGTTGGGACCTTGAATGTCAGGCTTAGCAATTTGAATTTAATTTCATCCGGTAGTTGTCAAATTTAACTAAGCCACAGAACCTCCTGGGGACTGTGGAATACCAGCTCCCCCAAACTCATCAATACAACCTGTTGATGAGACAGAAAGAACACCATCTCAGCAGAGATTTGGTAGTGTCTTGGATGGGGAGCGGGCCTGGCCCGTGGGCCATATGAGGCCGGTGAAATCATTTGGTCTGGCCCTACCAAGACATTAGGGGCGAGTTAATTAAATGTTTGACCAAATAAAGCAGGCTAATTTTTAAGTTGATGATTTTGTACGGCCCAAGAATAACATTATAAATATCTAAATGGCCTTTGACAGAAAAAACTTTCCCCACTCCTGTTAAGGGCCCATTCATCTTCCTAAAAAATCATTTATTCTCCTTTACAAGGTCTACACACTCCCCATTCCTTTCCCTAATAACATGGTACTTAAGACTAGATTCTAAAGCCACCTCTGAGTTATTCATTTTTCCCTGGGTATCTCCCATGTATATCTGTTCTAGCTTCTGTTTTTCTCTTGGGGGGTCTCAGTTAAGAACTCAGGATAGAGGGAATTTCTTTTTCATCCCCTACAAAGCAGTGAACCACTGTAGGCTTTGTGTCTTCGTGTCTGCCTGGATCCTAGCTGTGCTTTGGGAGACGCGGACACCTGTGCGGGGAACCCAACAATCATCCAAACAAGATAGAACGGTGGTATAAACTATGAGTTTGAGGACATGGGTTAATTCCATGATGCTGGCCAAGGCCTCTCCGTTCTCCATTTTCCTCATCTCTTTCATGACCCTGGGTCTTCTCCAAGCTACGCAGCAGAGAACACGTGTCTCCATGGCCAGGAAAAACTTTCCCCACTCCTGTTAAGGGCCCATTCCTTCATCTTCCTAAAAAATCATTTATTCTCCCTTACAACGTCTACACACTCCCCATTCCTTTCCCTAGTAACATGGTACTTAAGACTAGATTCTAAAGCCACCTCTGAGTTATTCATTTTTCCCTGGGTATCTCCCATGTATATCTGTTCTAGCTTCTGTTTTTCTCTTGGGGGGTCTCAGTTAAGAACTCAGGATAGAGGGAATTTCTTTTTCATCCCCTACAAAGCAGTGAACCACTGTAGGCTTTGTGTCTTCGTGTCTGCCTGGATCCTAGCTGTGCTTTGGGAGACGCGGACACCTGTGCGGGGAACCCAGCAATCATCCAAACAAGATAGAATGGCGGTATAAACTGTGAGTTGGAGGACATGGGTTAATTCCATGATGCTGGGCAAGGCCTCTCTGTTCTCCATGTTCCTCATCTCTTTGTATTTTTTTATATATTTTATTGATTTTTTACAGAGAGAAAGGGAGAGAGATAGAGAGTTAGAAACATCAATGAGAGGGAAACATAGATCAGCTGCCTGCTGCACACTCCCCACTGGGGATGTGCATGCAACCAAGGTACATGCCCTTGACCGGAGTCGAACTCGGGACCCTTGACTCTGCAGGCCGGCGCTCTATCTGCTGAGCCAAGCCGGTTAGGGCTTTCCTCATCTCTTTGATGACCCTTGGTCTTCTCCACGCTACGCAGCAGAGAACACCTGTCTCCATGGCCAGAGAAGGCAGAGCCAGGAGAAATCCTTGAGGAAACACATCACAGGAAAGGCAGGGAGGCCGCAGGAAGCAGGGATTCCCAGGTGCCTTTGGAAGGAGGGGAGGGGGAACTGGAAGCTTCTTGAGCCTACAGGCTCCTTAGTCAGTGACTCATAGGTGTGCATGGCAAGGTGGGAGTGGGGGTGCATATAGAGGGAAGAGGAATGATTTAGAGGTTCAACCCAGAATCTGCATCAACTTGCATTCAGAGTGAGAAAGGCCATAATTTAGGACCCCTGGGCCACCCCTGACTTAAACTATCAGCTCACTGGACTAGAAGCCCAC
>NW_006296619.1:748033-753315 GCF_000327345.1 Myotis davidii | reverse complement strand
ATTTGTGAAAATTCATCAAACTGTGCATATATAAGGAGTGGATTTTTGTATGTGAATTATACTTCAATAACGTAGGTTAAAAAATCAGTAAGATTTAGGGAGTTAACCCAAAATAAAAATCTCATTTCAAAATTTTAATTCAAATTATTATGGGAAAAAGACTCCCAGGACATTAGAAATTGGACATTTTTGAATTCCTGGGAAAGCCTCTTCCTGGGAACTTTTTTTTTAAACCTATTTTCATAGCTAGAAAAATATTCTACTGAGAAACTGCTGAGAAGTTAATATCTTATATAATAAAAGCCCAGAGACTGAACAGCAGAGCAACCAGAATGACTGGTTGACCAGTCACTATGATGTGCACTGAACACCAGGGGGCAGATGCTCAATGCAGGAGCTTCCCCCTGGTGGTCAGTGTGCTACCACAGTGGGAGTGCTGCTCGGCTAATGGGGATGAGTGGCTGCTCCAGTTTAAACCCCTGGCTGATGGGCAGGAATCTGGGCTGCAATCATTGCCTCCTCGCCCCAGGCTCCTCCTCCTCATTCCCTGCTGCCTCCTCTGGAAGCCTGCAGGCTGAGCAGCACCGCATCCGGGCTCACAGAGCTGACCCCAGAGGCTGGGAGGCAGGTTCGTGGCTGCAGCGGGACTGAGGCCTACTCCGCCGCCTCTCAGTGCTATTGTCCCTGGGCCCGGCCCCACGGGGTCCCCTGGAGAGGTGAGTGTTCTGGCTCCACGCAAGATCCTGGACCAGGGAGCAGCCGCTCTGAGGGCAGGTCCACAGCTGCTGAGCAGACCGGGATGAGCGGCCCTCCCACAGCAGGCCGATCCCACCACCAGTGCACAAATCCCGTGCACTGGGCCTCTAGTAAGATTATAAAGCACTTAGCCCAGGGTCTCATTTTAAGCACTGGCTAATCTCAGGGGAAGAGGGTCTCTAGAGGGCTCCAAGCAGATGGAAAAGGAGGAGGAAAATTCCTGGACCCTGGACTGTTTGGGGGATATGCTAAGCCCCCCTTTAGAAACTCTGTTCTGCCTGTCCACACCCAGTACTCTGGAACATTGGCACATCTCATCTCTTAGAGTTGCCCGAGCCTGCCACAGTCCAGGAAGGGGCTCACTTCTGCAGTATCTGCTGCTATTCCAGGAAATCAGCCTGGAGTGCCAGCCACAGTGCCACAGGCTGGTAGGCCACCTGGGGAGAGGCCCAGGCTGGGTCCCTAGGCCACTTCCTCACCCAATCTGCGCCTGACACTTGCAATAGCGATGATTAAATATCAGGTGTTCAATAGGCAAAGATTGATTTTCTTCATATACTAGTAGATGAATTCTCAGGCCCCTAGGGCAACAGCGAGCTATTCACCAGACAAGTCCATATCTCCCAGGCCTGGAATCTGCTGTGTTTCAGTCTCCTTGGCGCTCCTTATAAGGCATGCGCTTGACATTCTTTCCTGGAGATTTCAGAGAGAGGCGCCTGGGGGATGGGATGGCTCGCTGGGGAGGGGCCTGAGGCGGACGGAGTCATTGTCCGGTGGCTGGGCCTATTTCAGCTCCCAGTCCAAGGCTTTCCCTCTGCGACCCCACA
Source organism: Myotis davidii (assembly GCF_000327345.1). NCBI lineage: Eukaryota > Metazoa > Chordata > Mammalia > Chiroptera > Vespertilionidae > Myotis > Myotis davidii. The sequence goes on along the minus strand of NW_006296619.1, from coordinate 751,732 downwards.
CCATGAAGGAGCTGAGGGGCAGCGGACTGCCAAGGCGAAGCTGTCCTCCAGCCATGGCCCTGTGTCTGGCATCACTGCTAGCCCTGCTCTCAGCCGGGCTGGGCAGCATGGGGAATCAGGAAGTCTCCGCCATCCAAGGCTGCAAGCAGGCACTGAATGTGTCGGTGCTGGGGGCACTGCCTGGAGGCGGCTGGGACAACCTGCGCAACGTGGAGCTGGGGCTGGTGCTGGGGCGCAGCTACTCCCAGTGCCGCACCACGGAGGACGGCGAGTACCTGATCCCAGACCAAGTGTACGTGGTGCCACGGCGCGAGAGCGTGGTGGAGACCCGCGCCGAGCTCATGGACGAGTGGCTCAGCTACACCGACACCTGGGCGGCCTCCATCAACGCCGAGCTCTCCTTCCTCCCCAGCCTCAATGGTAAGTTCTCCGTGGACTTCCAGAACGTCAGGAAGTACAGCCTAGAGTATGAGACGGTCACGGCCAGAGTGCAGCTCCGCCACAACATCTACTCTGTGAAGGCCTCGGAGGCCCCCGGCTTCCATCCTGACTTTCTGCAGCATCTGCTGATCCTCAGCGACCGCCTGGAGAACAACCAGACCCGCGAGGCCCAGTACCTGGCGGAGATGCTTGTGCTCAAGTACGGCACGCACGTCCTCACCCACGTGGAGGCCGGCGCTACCTTGGTGCAGGAGGACCAGGTAAAGCGGGAATTTGTGGGCAATCGGGCCGGAGAGGAAAGCAACATCACACTGGCCGCCTCCGCCTTGTTTTACCGCACGGTCAACGTCGGGGCCGCGGCCTCCTGGCAGGAGCAGAACCAGTTCATCCAGAACTACATGCGCAACTTGGTGGCCTCCAAGACGCGCAGCCACGGCGGGCTGCCCTTCTACCCGGGCATCACCATGCAGACGTGGCAGGGGGGCATCGGCAACCGGCTGGTGGCCATTAGCAGGTCCGGCCTGCCCCTGCCCGCGCTGCTGGAGCCCGAGGCGCTGCCGGAGCTCCCCCCACCCGCGGTGCACCGGGTGGCGGCCGCCGTGCGCAGCGCCATCTATCGCTACTACGAGGTCAACGCGCACCCCGGCTGCCTGAGGCGCGGGGAGCCCGCCTTCAATCCCAAGGCCAACGTAGAGGACGGCTCCTGCTCTGGCGGCGGCCCAGCCAACTACAGCTTCGGAGGCGTCTTCCAGGAGTGCGAGGCTGTGTCCGGAGAGGACGCGGGTGACCTCTGCCAGAACTATCGCACCCCGAACCCGCTCACCGGCAACGCCTCTTGCCCGGCCAACTACACGCCCAGCGTCCTGAACAGCGAGCTGAAGACATCAAGCAAGACCCACTCTGTGTGCCAGCAGCAGTGCGTGACGTGCTGGCTCTTCTTCTCCTGCTGCCAGCCCGTGTGCACCCTCCGGGAGCTGCGCAGCGTGGTGCGCCTGGCGGCCTCCTGGTGCGCGCCCACCCAGGCCTCCCCGCCCGCCGCTGTAGGCTTCCTCTTTGGAGGCCTCTATAGCCCCAACCACCCAAACCCGCTCACTAGAGGCCAGACCTGCCCCTCCTACTTCTACCCACTGACGCTCTTTGCCGACCTCAGGGTGTGTGTCAGCAGCGACTTAGAGATGGGGACAGCCCAGGCAGTTCCCTTTGGGGGTTTCTTCAGCTGCCAGGTGGGCAACCCCTTGGCTGGCCTCATGAAGGGCCAGAGCGCTGGGTTCCTGCAGGAGATGTTCTACCAGGACAGTCCCACAGTCCACCCCATGAAGTGTCCAGAAGGGTACAGCCAACACCAGGCTTTCCTCAGCGATGGGTGCCAAATCCTCTATTGCCTCAGGGCTGGGACCCTCTCGGACCAGGAGCAGGTAGCTATCCGCATGCCCCCATTTCTTCCCCGCCCTCCCTTGCTCAACAACAGCAGCTGCTCCCAGAGGCTCTCTGTCCTGGTGGACTCCAGTGGCCAGCAGGTCTGGGTGAGGCAGAAAGGCTGCGATCACTGGCGGCAGGCCAACATCAATGACCAGTCTCTGCCAGCCAATCTCTTGAGCCAGGCTGCCTCCGGGCCCAGTGTCGGGGCCATTGTTGGCGCCTGCCTGGGGATCATAGTGGGTGTGGTGGCTGTTGCTCTGGGGGTAAGCTATGCCTTCAGGTACTACAAGAAAAAGGCCTATGGAAAAATACAGGGTAGCATCCTGACCGGGGAACAGACTGCCTTCGGGGCCACTGAAACCACTGCAGTCCCCAGCTCTGTCTGAATGCACAGGCAACAGAAAAAACAAACAGGACTGTGCCTGGTTACTAATTAAGGCTTTAGCCCATTTCTGTTCCTTCTACCACCTTGATCAGGAGTGGACAAACTTTTTGACTCGAGGGCCACAATGGGTTCTTAAACTGGACCGGAGGGCCGGAACAAAAGCATGGATGGAGTGTTTGTGTGAACTAATATAAATTCAAAGTAAACATCATTACATAAAAGGGTACGGTCTTTTTTTTTTTTTTTAGTTTTATTCATTTCAAACAGGCCGGATCCGGCCCACTGACCGTAGTTTGCCCACGGCTGACCTAGATAAATGGTAAGATACTAACCACAGAATCAGCCCCACTTTCTGGAGGTACAATGTAGAACTGAACTGTGCTTCCTCAACCCCTTTCCCTAACACTGGTTGCCCAGAAGCCCCACTGTTCTCCATGGTGAGTTCCCGTGTTTTGCTGCCTCCCTTATTGTAAGTAGTCAATAAACGCAACTTAGTTCAAATACAGATGTATTTTTCGTGATCCTTGGCAGGGGGGCTCAATAGAGAGGATAGAACATATAAGAGATAAAATATAGCTTTGAAGTTGGAATTCTATCAACCTGTTTTCTCAGAATCATTGCTTTGGACCCTGAAAGTTCTCTCTTGGGCTGGATCTAAGTCAGAGGTTTTTATTGTTGTTTTTCCTAATAGGAGCTGATTTATTTGTGGGTCATGAGGAGACATAGAAAAAATAGTGCATTGCATAAAATAAATATATAAGAATTATTTTTGTGAAATTTTGTTTTAGTAATATATTAAGTTGATCATCTAAAATTGCCCATTTCTAATCATTTTTGATTCACACACAAAAAATAGCTGTTTTCTGTGGTTTAAACTACTATATGTATCCAATACACTGGGTCACAACATGAAATATATTTCAAATTGTGATCAGTCAAAACATTTAAAAGCCACTGGATGTTTCCAGTGGATGTTCCATGAAGCTTAGCTTTGGAAAAGCATATGTGCGTCCCCACCTCTCTCTCTCACCCTGACCAGTCTCCGGGGAAGAGGCTTCCTTCTGGGCGTCCTGTTTAGCTCAACCTCACCACAGTAAATTGCCATTCTCTAACCCACAACAGCAGTTTCTTGGGGACAGGGTTGAGTTTTGTAATGTTCTTGGAACACAGACCTCATCCCAATTTAACTTCAGAGTCTGGGTCTCTGGTTGTCACAGGAAACTGGTGTCCCATTAAACCCTAACCTCGGAAGCACAGGGCATGCCGGACTGTAACTGGGGAAATAACCTCTGGCCAGGTTCCGATGGCCTATTGCCATGAAAACCAAATTTGCGAGACAGGTGCTGCGGTGAAGGGAAGAAGTTTATTTCAAATTGCCAGCAATTGGGGAGATGGGGGACTTTTTTTGTCCTCAAAAACCCATCTCTCCCTCTCATAGGTAGGTGTTTTTTAAA
>NW_006296619.1:708777-747977 GCF_000327345.1 Myotis davidii | reverse complement strand
GGGAGGGTGGGGAGGGAGTATAAGGGGGTTTCTGGTGGTTTGCAGCCCTGGAATTTGAGTCCCTGTGGGGGTCTGGGCTTGATGAATGTCTTTATTATTGGTGCCTGGAACAGGATGGTGAAACTGGTCAGGCGGTGATCAGGTGTGCAGCATCCAGGTGTTTCTGAGTCCTAATCGATCAGCCTCCATATTCCTGGTAGCTAGTTGTGTAAGTTCAGGGCTGGGTTAAAAATCTTTTTGCTCCTGCCTGTCAACTGAGAACTGCAACAAAATCTTAGCCAGAACATAGGTTAAATATATACTGTTGATTAATCAATTACATGTTCTTAGTAAAAGGGTGGGAAAGGAAAGAGAAAGGAAATTTTAAAATCGTATTTTTATTCTACCCTGTACCCCTATCAAGACCTCGTCCAAATGAGCCTCTTGCTGTGTGAGCTAATTATGAAGGCACTAAGAGAGACCTAGGTGCCTCACAGTGTGGACAAGAACCCACCTTCCTGACCTGGGCGATCTAAGTGAGTCATGTTACTTCCTGGGGTTTCAACGCTAGCTACAAACTGGAATATATCAGGATACTGATGAGATGGCATTGGGGCGAACTCTGAGTCCTGAGAGGATGAGGCAATTGAAATCCAAATAATGTCGCGACAGTTGAGATGGCTGTCCCTGCTGGTCTGGTGTGGGCACAGTAGAGACTGGTGACATTCCTCAGCCTTCTCCAGACTTGTGGTCAGTACCATTCATAGAGACTTCCTCTGCATGCAGATACCTTTACAATAGCATCTCACTTCATCTTCACAAAGTAGATGTAGCTCTCATGCTGTGGATGAGGAAACTGAGGCTCAGAAAGGTTATAGGACTTGCTGAAAGTCACATGACTCAAATATTAAGAAGAAGAATGGTTCATACCTACTGAGTATTTAGAATTTGCCCTTTGCCAAGATAATTTCATTTAAGTCTGTGGAAAAAAAACAAAACAGTTTTAGTTAGGAACTGGGGGTATGACTATTTTATCAGAGAGGAAACTGAGGCTCAGAGAATTTAAGTAGCTTTCACAGGAACCTAGGTGTGTATGTTCCCCCACGTCCCGCGTGGTTCAAGGTTCAGGACCTGGAGGAGGGGCCGCACACAAATGCGCTCTATCCACTGAGCTAAACCGGTTTCGGCACGCCAATCTTTTATTCAACTTTGGATACACATCTAGCTCTTAGGCAGGTAATTTCGGTAACAGATAGACTATCTTAAAGGTCAGTAAATATTAGAAGGATTTACTCTGAGACTATTTGATCAGGAAATAGCTTGAGCCCCCATTGTCAGGACTAAACAATCGGTGCATAACTCAGGCCCTTGCCATTGGTTCAAGGTTCACCAGCGTTCCGGGATCCTTGTTTGCACTTCTCTGCTAGTGAAGACAATGGACGGCTTCCTGCAGCTAGGGGCTTGGTCTGGGTCAAATACTGGCCTCTGGTAATTCCTCGTGCCTCAGTTTGGTTCTCTACAAAATGGAGCTGGCCTAATAAATTCCTAGGTTACCTGAGGAGATTAAATGAGATAATGGATGCAAAGACTTTGGAACATCTTGACCTTCCTAAATCTGACATATGTCACACTAACGCTAGGTGTCTGATTTGCCGCTGCAGTAAGATTGGGACCCTGGGAATCAAGACAGACAGACCTGGGCTGAAGTCCCAGCACAGCTGCCTACTAACCCTGTGATCTTGGGCAAATTGTCTCACATTTATGAGAACTTATTTCATCTACAAAATGGGGATAATCATATGACTATTATCACAAGGATTAAGGGAGATAATGCCAGGAAATCCTTTAGTACAGTGCCTGGCACAATGTGGAGGTAATTCTGATGGTGACATGTGGAGGTGAGTAACAGCAGAGTGCTGAATACACAAAGATATATGATCAGGGCTCACAGTGAGTGGGTCAGGCACCCACAAAATATTAATTACTCCTTGTGAAAATGTCCGAGCATCAACCAAAACATGGGAAAATGAATAAGGGACACAAATTCTAAATGGGAGGGCACTGGTAAGGCTATGAGATGGAATAGGACTCCTCTTAGCTGGGTACATTTTCAGGTTTGTTCAGTTCTGGCCTGAGAGGATCCTTTCAATAGCAGCTGAAGGCCCGTTTCTGATGGTCTCAATTCATTTCCTGGAATAAGGGTCCCCCCCCAGCCCTCCAGGCTGCCAACACTGAGCAATCCCACCAAGAGGGATGAGGTGGCGATTGGAGCATAATGAAGGTGTTGACATGAGATAAAAAAAAAAGGATGCAGAATGGTCTGCCCCAAAGTCCAAATCTGAACTGTTGTTGAGACCAAAGGAGGTGCTATTAATAATTAGACAGGACATGTTAACTGGAATGTGTCACTCCACTTTTATAGGGGACTTGTTTGCCATGGGGCTGACCTACCCTGTCACCCTGATCTCTGCCAACTTCTCCCTCTGACACCCACCCACTGGTCCCCACGTCATGTCAATTCCTGGCTGTGCCTTGTCTGTTGAAGTCTTACTCATCAATCTAGACTGGGTTCACATGTCCTCTCCCCCGAAAATGCCTTTTCATTTGCCCCCTCTCCCCTGACCCTCACATACTTTTCAATCTCCAGGAAGGATGCATGTCTCACTCCTCTTCACCTCCTCCGCAGCATGTGACTAGGAGTGTGTTACTTTGTATGAGTTCTTCACCCAACCTGACTGCAAGCTCTTTGAGGGAGGGATGGTGTTATGCTCATCACAGTTGCTTCCAGAGCTCAACATCAGACAGAATAGCTGGCAGGCGCTCTCCAAGAGGTCTTGTGTGGTCCCAGGTGATGAGACCCAGCTATCGAATCCTTTTAGGTTGCTTGCCTCTCTTGGAATTCTTAAATGTATTATTATTTCATTAATAAACCAGTTTTAAGCCCTGTTTTGCCCATAATAAGAGCTTGAATAAATGTGAAGATGAATAAAACTCCGTTTTCATTGTCTCAAAATATTCTAGGCAAGTAGATAAAAATAAAAGGGATGGGAAAGGGTGAGGTAGTAGCATGGTGGGAGCTTCCAGTCGCACGTTCCTTTTGGAACTGTGAGAAACAGGGTGGAGAGGCTGCTGAAATTTCATCCCAGCTGATGACAGAATGGGGACTGCTAGACAAATGTCAGGGAGACCTTCCTTGTGACATTGCACAGTGTCTTCTCCTGGAACAAACTTCTCTTAGACACTGGGTTGTTGCTATATTATGGGCACTGTGATGTGAACAAAAAGATCTTTCTCCTTATTTTGAGTTCCAGAAAACTTAGACCTAAATTTTGACCCCTTCTACAACATTTTTGTTGCTAAATTCAATCTTAGTTCCAACTTTCTGTCTTTATATTCCCTTCAGATTAACTCAGTTTTCAAAGTTTTATGTTATATGTATTTGTACAAAACACCATCAGTTTTTTTAAAAAATAAAGGAAATGTATACAGAGCTAAGCAGTTGTGGCAGGTGGCTGATGTACAAAGAAGGGCCTGATCCACCTCTGAGTCTCATATCCAGAGCCCAGTCCTTATCTCAGCCACAATCTCATACCTCTGGTCTAGGTTGGTCCAAACCCATCCTGTCTAGTGGCTGTTCCCTATACTTCAGAGAGGGGAGTTGTTGTAACCCAGATGGTCTCTGGTGATCTCAGGAAGTTCCTGAAAATTTGACATTGAAAATTAATTTTAAATTTAATTAATTTTTAAAATCAGGCTGGGGATGTAAATTAAAAGTGGAATGGTGTATGTTATTTAAAAATGTGTTGCCGAAACCGGTTTGGCTCAGTGAATAGAGCGTCGGAAATAAAAATGTGTTGAAGCACCAAATGATTGGGAATCATTAAATTGTAGGCAAACAAATCAGCAGGTTTGGAGCTCAAAAATCAGACTAGGATTCAAGAAATCTCTGTTGAGCTTCATGGTCTAGGGCAGTGGTTCTCAACCTTCCTAATGCCGCAACCCTTTAATACAGTTCCTCATGTTGTGGTGACCTCCAACCATAAAATTATTTTCATTGCTACTTTATAACTGTAATTTTGCTACTGTTATGAATCGTAATGTAAGTATCTAATATGCTATATGTGTTTTCCGATGGTCGCGACCCACAGGTTGAGAACCGCTGGCAGGTAGTCCAGGATGTGGAGAGTAAAAGATAAAGAAAGTAAGACATTTAAATCATTCATTCACTCTTAAGAAGAATGACCCTTTACTAAGTACTGAAGATTTAAAAAAAACACACAACAAAACACTGAAGGGTAAAATATAGAGAAAAAAATCTTTATGACCTTGAGTTAAACAACAACAAAAAAAAATTAGATATGACATCAAAAGCACAGTCCATAAAAGAACAGATTAATAAGTTGGACTTTGAAGGACACCAGAATATGTCATCCCAAAATATACTCTTTGACATAAAAATTATTTTGAGCTAAAAGCAATTAAGGAGCAGCAAACACACACACACACACACACACACACACACCCTCCTCCTTTTTGACCTAAAGGCAAATTCCTTTTACTAGAGACAGACGCTTAATCAACCCAGAGATGCACCAGGGGAATCTGCAAAGAAACCTTCCTCCAGCGGTTTACCTTCCCAGAGGCAGCTTCCCTTTGTCCTGTCCTTCCTCCAAAAATGTGTTCTGCCCCATGGAAGATGCTAGATAAGCTGGAATTCTCAGCCGCCACTTGAGTGACTTTTGGTGCAGGTTTCTCCCACATCATGTGCGCTGCATGCCTTAATAAACACTTTTCCCCTTGTTAATTCTTCTTTTTGATAAGAGTCCCAGCTGAAGACCTAAAAGGAGTAGGAATAAAGTCTTACTCCCTTACAACTTCCTCAAAACTTAAAAGAAGAATTCAAAGCTCTGAAGCATAACGTTCATATAAATATGGGTACACACACAGGACTCCCAGGCTGGGCACCTGCTTTTGCAAAGAAAGCTGTATTGAAACACAGCCACACTCATTTGTTCCCAAACTGTCTGTAACTACTTCCATGCTACAATGGCAGAGTCTACAACAAAGATCTTGTAGCATCCACGCCTAAAAATATTTACTATCTGTCCCTTTAATAAATAGTTTGTTAACCTTTCAGATTAAGCACAGACTGTCCAACAGAGCCAAGATGTATTCATCCTTTCAACACCATGGTAACCAAGTGGGGACCGAGAGACTGTCAGACAAACCAGCCCTCCCATCACACCAGGGAAGATGCAGCCCCTGCCTCCAAGGAGCCCACATGCCAGCACGAGAGAGAGGCATACACACAAACAGTTAATACGCAGTCCTATGATCGTGATGTAAAGAAAAGTATGGCTTGTACACCCAAATACCTCAACTTGGATACCAGTTCTGCCAGTTATCAGTTCTGCAATGTTGGGTGAGTCATTTAACCTTTCTGAGCTTTGGTTCTCTTGTCTGTTAAATGGAAATGATTGCATCAAGTGTGATGGGGTGTTATGAGGATTACTGAGCTGCAGAGCATCTAGTTCAATGTCAGAATTCAAAATAATCATTGTTAGTGGCAGTGATAGTAACAGTAGTCAGAAGTAGATGCAATAGTGATAGAGAATGTATAAGATCACAGCAAAGATGACGGGGCAGTGATATAAGTGTATTGACCAGGGATGTTTTCACAAAGAAGTTGAAATATGATCTGAATCTTAAAGCAGGACAGGACTTACTCATGTGGAGAGGGAGGTAGTGGGAAAAAAAAAATTAAACCCTTTTGGGGAGATGCAAATTTGCCCAAGATGAGAGAGGGAGAGTGGGGTGGTTTTCTGATATGCTTTAGGTCTACTAAATTCTGGTGTCCGTCGGGATAGAGGACGCTCTGCACTTGGATTTAGACAAGGGGACCCTTGCAATTCCCTTTAAGGCTAAGGCAGAAGAACTGACCTGACCCCTGGTGATTTTTCCTTCTTTTCTTTCCCTTCCTTCTTATTGTGGTATCTTTTATGCTGACTATAAGAGGGTCACTGATCTAAAACCCGTGAATGGCCCTACTGGTTTGGCCAGATAGAAAGTTGGCCTGTGGACTGAAGGGTCCTGGGTTTGATTCCAGCCAAGGGCACATGCCTGGATTGAGGGCTCGATCCCCAGTGGGGGGCATGCAGGAAGCAGCCTATCAATGATTCTCTCTCATTGATGTTTCTATCACCCTCTCCCTCTCCCTTCTTCTCTGAAATCAATAAAAATATATTTTAAAAAAATAAAACCGTGAATGCTTCCACATTGCCTATAAAATGAATCTAAAGTTCAAGGCCCTTACAGTTGAGCCCAGTCTTCATATAGAACTTAATATAATTCCCAGCTATTCCTCTCCCTACTCCTTCCTCCATATATTTTAAAATTTTATTTATTGATTTTAGTGAGAGAGAGAGGAAGAGAGGGAGAAAGAGAGAGGTTTGTTGTTCTAGGCTTTGCATTTTTAGCTTCTAATTTTGCCAAATTTCTGATAAAAAGTTATCAAATCTGTCAGATTTCAGTGTAGATAAATATTTCTGGCCATATTAAATAATTTCATGAACTCTAGAGATTACGCAGGTCCTTATCTTCCAGGGTCATTTCCTCTGAGAGCCAAAAGAAATAATTGACAGCCTGCTCCTCCCAGTGAAACTGAGAGTCCTATGACTTCCATTAGACTTAGTTTTAAATTCTAGCTCTAGAAACCACATCTCTTTCTTTTTCCTTCTACAACCCTCAGAGACCTAACCTTGCTCATCAGCAACCCCCAGGCAGCAGAAGACAGTGCCTAGACCTCTGCAGGTTAAAGATAACATCTTGACCTAAGTTATGTTTCAGCTCCTGAGCCCTGAAGTGGAATAACCCTCTGGCTACTTCCCAACAGAGGGACACTGAAATAGACCTTTGAACTGTCCTCAAGACCTGAAGAAATGATTCACTATCCTTGCCTCACTTCTGATCAATCAGCTCCTAAAAACCCCAATCTCAAACCCATGGTGCCTTGTGATTTTGCCTATATAATCTGTTACTTAAAGGCCATCGGGGAGTTTGGGCTTTGAGTATGAGCTTGCCGTTCTGCTGGATGGTGTCATTCATAAATAAATAGCCAATATTTCTCCACCGCAATATTTCTCGGTTCCTAGTGTTTGGCTCTGCCAGCCCTGGGTGGATAAACTCTTTCTGTTCAATAATACCAGGCAGGCAAAAAGTCAAGCCAAGCCATTAGGGCACAGGCAACAGCTATCCCCGGGGAGAGACAGGATAAATACCAATTGGTCTTACAGACTTTTGTTTTAGGTACTTCTTACATCTTCAATTATTTTTTGTTAGCCTATTACAGGAGATTCTTGCTTTTCATTACCTGCTCAGATGATCAAAGTTTCTTTTGGGATTCTTCTAGAGCTGTTTTTTTAAAGTAAGTTTGTTTTTTTTTTAGAAGCTTCTGCAAAGCAAAGAATACATTCCAACGTCCCTGAGAGGTTTAGAATTCCCTCTCTAAGGAAGGGCCCTGGAGGTGGAATTAAAGTTATTTCTTAATGGCTGTTAGAATTTTAAATTATTTTGGCTAAGTTGGTCGGTTTTATTCAAAAGGCAGACGAGGAGGGACCAAAATATTTGTACATATAACTAGCTAGAGTTCCTGAGGAAAGAGCTTTTGGGGACTTTTAGAGGTTGAAAATTCTATGTTAAAGATAAGTTTTGGCCCTGACCAGATAGCTCAGTTGGTTAGAGCATGGTCCTGATATACCAAGGTTGTGGTTTGATCCTTGGACAGTGCACATACAAGTATCAACCACTCCAATAAATGAGTGGAGTAACAATTTGATGTTTTTCTCTCTCTCCCTTTCTCTCTCTCAAATCAATCAATAAATTTTTTTTTTTAAAAAAAGATAAATTCTCTTTAAAGGTGTCACAGCTGGGGGGGAAAAAAAGACAAAAGAGATATCAGTCAAAAGCCCCAGGGAGTTTATCTGCAAGCTCATTAGTTTTGGGAGTGGGAGTGGGCCTGGAAAACAGGTTTATAGAATGTATGTCTGTGTGCTCCCCTATGAAATCTTTTTCTTATTGGTTGGCCAAGGAAGCTGCACAATAGTAAGTGAGTTTAAGTTTCTTTTTGTTTAGTCCAGAATTTGCTTTAGTTAGTTTCAAATTTGTTTCTTGGAGGGAGGCTATCTTTGAACCATTGAATTTCTTAGGGGCCTCTACATATCACTCGGCTTGTTTAGCAGAGCTAAGATTTTCGAATTGTGCATGTAAACATATTAATTTCAGAATCTCAAAAGATACACAAAGTGGCCACTGTAATTTCAAACGGTCCTTATCAGAAGTCCATCAAGACAAATATTTTGCAGAGGACAGCCTATAAAATCAGCTGGCACTGTAAAATGAATGTGGTTGTCCCTCCATAAACAGACTTAGAAAGTGGGAGCTTGTTACTAGAACCAGTATCAGAGGAGCCAAGAATGAAAGCTCTGAACCAATAGAACTCACCACTGGAATCCAGGAGCAGTCAGGAAGCTGACAGAGCACCAAAGGCTCAAGAAGGTACCTTGCTGGAATCCAGCGGCAGCACCAGATGCCATGATACTGACACCATATATGTTGAAAGGATGTGAAGAGGCTTTGGCTAGAAACAAATAATAAAGATTTATTCAAGAGTCTTGGGGTTTGCAAGCTTGGAACACAGCTAGGCAAAAACCGACAAGTGTTCCAAAAAGAAAGAAAAGTTAAGGGTTCTTTTAGTAAAAAGTGCATTGTTGAGAATAATCAGTCCTATATTCTTAGCCCTAGGATTGGTCTAGGACGGTCAGATGTTGGCCAGTCTGGATGACGAATGTCAGTAGGTCTGGATACATGTGTCCTTTAGGGGGTATTCAGAGAGTTATCTACAGGACTGAAAAGTTCAAAGAGTTTAACTTCCCAGGCTAGTCAGAGCAAGAATGCTCAACTTTCATAATGTCAATCATTTTAGCATCTTGGTTAAAGTAAAGTTTGTGTTGAGTTGCTGTTCCCAGGCTCCCAAAGGCTGATTGGAGATAAGGATGCTAGAGAGCACTGGGTGAAGAGTAATGAGAATGTAAACAGAGATACCCAATGTTCCCTAAGATGAGGTTGGTCTAATGGGGAAGCAGGGAGGTGCAATGGGAGGGAATGTCCCGGACTAAATTCTATTTTCTAGCTAGGACACTGGAATGGATTACTGAACCTTTATGACTCCATTGTACTGTGTTTAATGATGGGATAGAAATAAATGAACTTTGAGTTCCTTCCTGTATTAAGAGGAGGGTGCTGACATATGGCAGGATAGCTATACATCCAAATGCAGGCTTTAACACATCCTGGGTGGTGCCTTGGTTTGCATGTTTCCTTGGCTATCCAGAGAGCCTGCCAGGTTTCTCCAGAACTTGTCTGACCCGCCTACTGTGAAAGCCATCTTCTGGGTGCAGTGAACAGCCTGAGTCTCAACTCTTCACAGGTAGATGACTCCTGGAGGCTGTGTGAGACTGGGTCAGTCTCTAGTGGCCAAAGGCCCAAGGGCAGGGCAGAGCAGAGTAGGCTGTGACCAGATGGATCTCTGAAAAGCTTACAGAACCCTCTCCTCAGTCTGAAGTCTAACATTAATCCAAGCTATTCCAGACCTTAAATACACTGGATGTTTGTATGTCATTCATAAGCACTTTCAGATACTCAAGTTTGTCGAAATCATGTGATGACCTGTGAAGATAGTATTTGTCCTTTCTGTTTCATACATGAGGAAGCTCGGAAAAAGTAATTTGTCCCAAAGTTTGGAGACTTCATAGAACTTGCCATAGAGCAAGATTTGGTACAAGTCTGTACTGGCTTTGTCCAAAAACAAGTGAATTCCAGGATAAGATGATCTCAATTACTAGATGTCCCATGGCAGTGGGGTGGAGTGACCTTCATAGACAGAACTAAAACTGCAGTCCTATCAGATAGCATTGGAGCAGGGGGCTTAGACCAGTAATGTTCATTCTCATTCCCCTTATTGTGAAAGAGATATCGTATCTCCGAGGATTAAATGACATGAAACAGTGTAGAGATGCCTGACATGAGTAAATGCAGTATTCATTTTATGCCACCTTAAGCAGGTAGTTAAAAACACAGAATCTATTAGCAATTTTTTTATATTTTCCCCTATGCAATTTTCCACAACTCAGTTTCTATCCTCAAACTGACCAGAAATGAGGTAGTCAGAGTTCTTCTGTCTTTGAAAGGCTTGATTGGCGTTCAAATACATGAGATTAAACCATATTAAAGAAAATCTTCCCTGTCTGCAGGCGAGCTGGTGGGTAGAGGGGCAGTCTACCTTTCCTAAGCTGAGTGACCTGCAGAGATTTACCCTAGGGCCTGGCTTCATGGAGATTTGCCCAGCACGCCTGATTGAGCCTGGCCTGGCTGGGAAGATTACAAAGTTGAAATCACTTGAAATTCCTCTTGTTCATCCAAAGATACAGAAATAATAGAAGCCAACTCATGATCTTGCTGAGGTGAGATCTTTATTGTGAGCCATTCCTGCATCTTTTATTTTCTATTTGCCCAAAATTGATCCACCCAAGTACTATAAGAATCACATGCACGTGGATTTTCTTATCTCATGCCCCACACACATTACATCAAAAGAACAATTTTTTTTTTGTCTGTATTTATCTGTAGACCTTTGAGCTCTATAGAAGCTTTTAAGCAGATAGAGGAAATTTTTGTCACATTCATTTTTTTGAATGTACCATCATCATTCAGAGGGTCCATTCTTGGATCTGAGGCTTCAAGCCTAGATTGTGGAATGAGACAAAAGGCCAAACCATTTGTTTAAATGTCCTGAGCTAAACAATGCTGGTGACACACATGTACGTACATACGCACCCATGCACACAATAAATCAATTGAAGTTATATCCAAATTCTATTTTCTTTCTCCTTTTCCTCCTCCCCAACCCCTTTCTTATCCTGATGAAAGCTCCTTCCCCCACCACCACCCTATTCTCAGCTACTTCATAAGGTGAGGATTTACAAAAATCATTCTAAACATTTCAGATATGTCTCCCTGAATATTTACTTGTCCTCTCATGGTCTGACCAGCAGTCACCATGATGAGTCATCCACTGGGCTTTAATCCATAGCGTCCTGAAATAACAGCCATACCAGGGCTATGACTTTACACTTTCCATTTTTATTAAAACTCTCACTTCCCTCAAACTTGATTATCTTAAAGCTAATTTTATTCTATGCTTGGCCTTCAAGTTTGTGCTAATTTGCAAATCTTTTCCAAATGGCTCTCTTGAATTTATGCAGGAGGGAAGTTATCAACTCTCACACATGTGATTCTTTGTCAGTCAGGAAAATAGTCTCTTTCCCCATGAAAGGAGCGTTTCTGGAGACAGTGGGATGGAAGGAATCCTCTTTACAAAATAAGAGATAGGGGCGCCATGGCCAGTTTGGCTCAGTGGATGGAGCGTCGGCCTGCGGACTGAAGGGTCCTGGGTTCGATTCCGGTCAGGGGCATGTACCTTGGTTGCGGGCACATCCCCAGTGTGGGGTGTGCAGGAGGCAGCTGATCGGTGTTTCTAACTCTCTATCTCTCCCCCTTCCTCTCTGTAAAAAAAATCAATAAAATATATATATTTTTTAAAAAGAATTAGGGGCAAAGAACTAAATTGGTGCATTTTAATCATATACACACATATAGGATATGGCTATATGTACATATTTATATATATAGTTTATATGTATATAAAAATATTATTTCCCCAGAGATCCTATCCATATACAGATCTGAGGAAAAGAACTCATATCTAAAGATCAAATATCTCTTTTGGATTGTGGATGGTTAAAAACATATAGACTCCCAGGGTCACCATTTTCCCTGTTATAGGACAGGCACCTACAGCCCTGGCCTAATGTCAAACCCTCATTCAGTCTGTTTCATCCACTTCAGGTAGGCATGATGAGATGTCTAACGTGCAGATCCATGCATGTTTGTCTTTATTATTATAGCTAAGTGCTCATTTCCCCCTTCCTTCATCTTTTTTTTTTTTCTGAGGAGTCTCCCCACACGTCTTTGGAGGATCCTGTGAGTTTCTTGAAGAAATGGATATACAGCACAGTGCTGGAGGTGCACTCAACAGACCTGCCACTTACACATCTTCCTATTTCCTTCCAGTCAGTGGTTAGTACTAGTACCTTTTCTGGACTCTCTGCCACTTCAAATGTGTCTCTTATGCATAAATATTCCTTCACGTGCAACCCAGCAGAGCTTATGCCATGCTCCAAGGATCCCTGAAACTTCTGCACTGCAACATCCAAATATAGAAGCAAAACCCTTGAAGAGGGGTCATGCTTTTTAGATTTAGCAAGTTTGTAATAGTTTTTATTTCCCATTAAGAAATTTTATGGTCATCTTTCCCCATTAAACAAAGAGCCCAAAATACTGTATAAACTTAAGAACTTCACACCAATAAGCAGGACTTTATCAATCAGAAATCAGAAATACTGCTTATAAGCAGAAGAAACAATTTAAATAGGAAAAGCTTGAATTAAATAAACCTCTATGCACTCACTAGGGACTATCGACCTACAACAAAATCACAAATGAAATAAAACCAAACAATAAACCTCAAGGGGGTGGCTGGTCCTCTAGGGATATTATTGCCTCACATTCTTCTTTTTCCTGTTTCTCTCTTGATTTCTATTGATTTGATACTCATCCAACCACTGAGGCACAACTAACTCCTCCCTCCTCCAGGAATAAGTGATTTCTGGTCCTCATTGAGCTCCTTCTTGTTTTTAAACATATTTTATTGATTTTTACAGAAAGGAAGGGAGAGGGATAGAGAGTTAGAACCATTGATGAGAGAAAACACATCAGCTGCCTCCTGCACATCCCACATTGGGGATCAAGCCCACAATTAAGGTACATGCCTTTGACTGGAATCGAGCCCAGGACCCTTCAGTCTGCGGGCCACTCTATCCACTAAGCCAAACTGGAAAGGGTGAGCTCCTTCCTTTAATTCCGTAACATTTAAACCCATGCCCTACTCCAACCTACTATTGATCTCTTATATGCATACAACTTTGTTTCCATACTAAACAACGGGGCCTTGCTTCCCTTGTACTGCCTTAATTCCTACCACAGAGTTTTCACATATTGACTTCATACACCCATGTGGGAAAGGACACAAGGTAAGTCACCCATTCCATCTGATACTATCTATGTGAGCTAGCTCTCTCTGACACATGGCTCATTTAAGAATACAAAAAACTTCAAATAGGTATATGAAATTTATTTGGATCCCCCAATCCAAGGTCTTGCATCTGAATTGATTGGTGTTATGAAATGATACACCTACCTGAGAACTTTTGGATTCCCGTTTGTACTAGTTCATAGGCCCAACTGCCAGTGAACTTTTCCATTAATGCCCTCGTTTACTGGTTGGCGCGTGTCCTACGCTTTCCCTCAAAGACATTAAACACAGAGTGCTGCTGCTTTGTTGTGAAGCATGGAGGCTTTGCTGTGTATTGTTTTAGTATCACTGGCTTTCCCACTGGGAACAGAGTGGGCCTCACTCTCTCCTCATGACTAAGTCCAGAGAATGTGTGGTGAAGTAGCTCTGTGACTTTTTAACCTGAGCAGTATTCCCCCCATCGTCCATGAATGCTTGGGTTAGTAACTGTATCGCAGCATTGCTGATTACAATAAATGTGTGCCCAATCCCAAACTCACCAACAATGGTGGACATTTTGAAGCATGAAGCATTACCGTACACCCCCAGCTTCCCGAGTTTAGAAGTTAGGTGGGCCTAATCTTTTCCCCAAGCAGAATCTTCAATCTCTCCTGCTCTCTTCTTTGACGAGAATGGAAAACACTGACACTAACATTGTGCCCTTCAGGACATGTACAGTAGTCCCCCCCTCATCCATAGGGAGTCATCCAAGACCTCCAGAAGATGCCTGAAATGCAGATAGTAGAGAACCCTGGTTTTTCTTAACAATAAAAAATGAACAATAACGAAGAAAAAAACAATTATAACAATATCCTGTAATAAACGTTAAGTGAATGCGATCTCTAATAACTGTGATCGCTAAGTGACTAACGCGTGGGTCAGTGTATACAGCGTGGCTACCCTGGACAAAGGAATGATTCATGTCCAGGGAGGGATGGAGCAGACTGCATGAGATTTCATCACAGTACTCAGGACAGCACACAGCTTAAAACTTATAAATTGCTTATTTCTGGAGTTTTCCATTTAATATTTTTGTACTGCAGTTGACCATGGATAACAAACCATGGAAAGTGAAACTGCAGATAGTGGGACTACTGTAAGGGGGTTGCTGTTTTCAGTGCTAGGGGTAGACTCCATGGATCCATTTTCCAACCCTCTGTGGCAAAGGTGCAGTGATAGAGGTTCCTATCCGGCCTCTAAGTGAAGGGCATATAGGCTCTGAAATCAGAAAGATCTGAGTTCAAACTTAGTGCACCATTTGCTAGGTGGGTCATCTCAAACAAATTACATGTTTCTATGAACCTGTTACCTCATCTGCCAAATGGGAATAACACCACGTCCCTCATCATGGTTGTAAAAATGGCAATATACATAAAGCCCCTGGCATATTGCTTCAATATAGTAGATACTCAATAAATGTTAGGTACTATCTTTATTTTCCAAGAGTTTGAATTGAATAGAGTCCATGATTCTTAATTTCCTGTTATAGTCCTCTTAGTAGAGTCTTCCAGAACTAGAGTTAAAAATATATATATATATGTGCCCTATGAGGCTGTTAAATGTCAAATGTCTGTAGAGGTTACTTAGTGGGTAGGAAAGGTTAGAGCATTGAGGTGGAACAATGGTGCCCCTACCCCATTCCCATATGGTCCCAGCATCACCCCCATACTCCCACCAACTAAACCTGTATTCCCATTTGTCTAGGTCTCCAACCTTACTCGATGAAAATGCCTGTGGTCTCAAAGGTTTTAAAAAACTTAAGAATGGGAAAGTGAGGCCTCAGAAAACTATAAATATTCCATTAGGAAAGAAAGGAAGAGAGAGATGGGTAACTGCTACTTTTGTTGTTGTTGGAACTAGAGTTAAAACATGCTTAGAGAGAGGAAGGGAGGCAGAGACGAGGGAGAGGGAGACGGAGAGGGAGAGGGAGAGGGAGAGGAAGAGGGAGAGGGAGAGGACAAGAACGCAAAGAAACACCAATCAGTTGCTTTCTTTCTATATGTGCCCCAATCAGGGATTGAACCAGCAACCCAGGTATGTGCCCTGACCAGGAATCAAACCAGCAACCTTTTAGTGCACAGGATGACACTCAACCGAGCCACTCCAGCTGGACTAACTACTATGTTTTCTTATCATTAGCAATATACCGGCTTCCATGTGCTGAGATCCCAGTCTGATGAGAAGAAATGACACGAAGGTCATGGATGGACCTCACTGTCCACTGGGAAAGCTCTTGCAGCACCTTTAGGCCCCACAGCTTCTTCTCAAACAGACCACCATCTCCAACAATTTCAGGCATCTCATCAGCCACACTGGGGGGGATCTTGAGTTCCAGGAGCGCCATTAATTCCTCCAGCTGGTAAGCAAAGGCAGCAACTTGGAGTAGAAGGGTATGTATTGCTTGATGGAAGTCACTGTTAGCTGGAGTAAAATGCACCCGTTGGTCATCTAAAAGCCTGATCAACATACCATGGAAGGTACGATAAGCTTGGAGGTTCTCTAGGAGTCGCTCTGCCTCAGGCAGCTCACTCCACCGATCAGTGCTTGCCATTGGCACACCATCCACGGAATCCAGGTCCATGTCCTCATTCAGGCCCTGATGCTTCACCTGGCCAAGGATACAGAAAAACATCATATTCTCACTTAAATAATCCCCTAAATCTCATATAAAATCTTATTCATCTCCCTGGTCATGGATCCAAATGATAAAGAAAATAAAATGTAGAACAGAAACTCTTGATTCAGGGTCCACGATTGGACTTTTGGGAGATACTTTTGTCCCTTAAATTATACAAATTGCTTTGACTACCTGTTTATTTTTCTTGGGAGAATGTGCCATTTTCCTTAGGTTCTCAAGGTTGAAAACCACTGGTCTGGAGTAACTTGTCCTTCCCACTTCAAACTTCCTCCTGGCCATTTTAATCATACTGAAATTTTTAAGTATTTTAAACATACTTGAAGACACTGGCCACAGTGAGGAAGCCCTAGAATGTAGC
Source organism: Myotis davidii (assembly GCF_000327345.1). Lineage (NCBI taxonomy): Eukaryota > Metazoa > Chordata > Mammalia > Chiroptera > Vespertilionidae > Myotis > Myotis davidii. Next base: position 731,756 of record NW_006296619.1, on the reverse strand, counting down.
CATAGGATTTTTCTAATTATCTCTTCTCCATTGCCTACTCTCCGTAGTGAGGACAATCCTTTAGAGCAGTGGTCACCAACCGGTGGTCCGCAAACCACTGGTGGTCTGTGAGATCCGAAAGGTTGGCAACCGTTGCTTTAGAGGATTCAGTGGAAATCAGTTGGAAAAACTGGTGGGGCTGTGCAGATATTCTCCACAGGGTCTGGAGTGTTTTCACAGCAGCTCTTAGGTAGAGAATCTCCTACTATCAGAAAACCAATCTGGAACCCATGGTTAATGTTTGAAGAATATAACACTTCCCAGAGAATCTTAAAGGAAATCCTCTTGATAGTGTAGGTGACCTGTTTAGACCCAGAAACACTTTTTTCCTTTTATATTGATTTTAGAGAGGGAGGAATGGAAGGAGAGACACATCAATGTGAGACACATCGACTGGTTGCCTCCTGTACATGCCCCGACTAGGGATCGACCCCGAAACATAGGTATACCCTGATCAGGAATGGAACCCTCGACCTTCTGGTGCATGGGACAATGCGCCAACCAACCAAGCCAGGGCACTCCAGAAACACTTTTGATGGGGTAATTAAAAAGTGGGTGGCTTGCCGAAACCGGTTTGGCTCAGTGGATAGAGCGTCGGCCTGTGGACTGAAAGGTCCCAGGTTCGATTCCCGTCAAGGGCATGTACCTGGGTTACGGGCACATCCCCAGTAGGAGATGTGCAAGAGGCAGCTGATTGATGTTTCTCTCTCATCAATGTTTCTAACTCTCTCTCTCCCTTCCTCTCTGTAAAAAATCAATAAAATATATTTTAAAAAAAAAGTGGATGGCTAATACTATATAGGAGAAATTGGTTGGGCTTACACTGCTCTTCTCCCAATCCTATAAACCTTACTCTGCCTTTCATTTACATAGTTCAAAAATTCAGAACCTATATGAAGAACCCAAACTTAAAGGGCTCATAGTTAATCTATTCTCATAGAATTCAGATTGTAAGCAATCAAATTAGAAACAGCTTCCAAGACATATAGCCAACCCTACCTAGCACCCATGGATATTTTCTTACTCAGGAACATATCTCCTAAAAAACCTAGAGGAAGGAAATAAACTCATGTAAGTTTCCTTAAGGGAAGGGGCCATATCAAATGATATGTGCCCACTATACAACTGACCGTATTAGGGCTTTCACAATTGGTAATGGTGTTGAAGCATGATGGTAAAGGGTTGGATCAGAATAGATGAAGTCAAAATAGACTACAGCAAAATAGGCAACTTACATAAGATTCCATAAGCGCTGTCAGGTCTGAACGAATCTTTCTTGCTAGCCAGATGGAGCGGCTACAGAGATCCCGACGGTGAGGGGTCAGCGGTGAGTGCTCTGCGAAAGCCATCCCCTAACTCAACTGTCCCAGGAAAACAAGTGAGCTGAGTTTGTTTCTATCTACACTGTTCCAAATAAGAAATGTGACACTCAGACTAAATCCACTGGGCATTCTCTAAAGGAATGGTGTTCCCCACCCCCACCCCCTGCCTGACTCAGAGGTGGCAGCAAATTCCTGGCTGTGGATTTTTGTGCCTGTGGAATCAAAGGCCCCTTTTACTCAGCTTTTTTTTTCCTGCAGCGTCTGCCTCCATCTCTCTCCTCCACTGAGTGCCTAGCCTACTTGTTTTTATGTCATTGTTTTGCTTTTGCACTTAGCAACAAGGTCACTATCACACTAATCCCCATGATACCTAATGCAACCTATTTTATATACACATATCATCAGTTCACTTTATTACCACTCTCCCTTGTGCTCCCCATGTCCTTTTCTTTTTCTTTTTGGCTTGGTAAAGTCTTCAATAATATTCATTATTATTGATATGGCTGCGATTTAGTAAGAACCTATCCTGGACCAGACACTGCTCAAGACTGTAAAGCCTTTGCTCTTCAGAATGATTCTGAGATAAATATTATTTACCTCATCTTACATAAAAAAAACTTATGAACACAAAATACAATAACTTAGGCTCAAAATTTAAATGTAGGTCTTTGATTCTGTATCTGTTTCTCCCACTGACTTTTCAATTTCATTGTCTAGGTAGCTCACATTTTGTCCAAGAAAGTAAGTTTATGTGAAAAAGGTCCTTTAAAATAAATACAGCTTTTTACTCCCATCCTTTTTTTAGGATCGGAGTATTTAAAGTTAATTTACATTTGATTAAAAATTAGCTAAGAAGGCATCTCTGATCTCAATCACAGTGCCTTCCTCATAGCTCCAGGATGAGGAAGATACTGTTTAGGCCTGTTCTTTTCCAAAGGACAGTAAACACCCAACCCTGACAGGGTAACATTACTAAGGCAGCCTCACTCAAGTGACAACACGTTTTTCTTTTTCTTCCTTATCACAGTTATACCACATGCTTCTTAACTAAATAAGATAATGAGTTGGGCTTTGAAATGAGGGCAAAAGAATTTCAAAGCAGCTGTAGAGTTGCTATTCTATTGCATTTAACTCAGTAGGTTAGAGGATGGTGCGAATTGGTAGAAGTTGCAAGTCTCAACTTCAAATGAATCAATTAGCTTTCACTACTTCCTATCATAGACATTGCCTCTAAATTGAAACATGCCTTCTCAAGGGCAAATGTCCATATGTGAACAAAAGAGGAAAACAAGAGAAAGAAATGAAGCATGGTTGGCTGACACAGTAGTCTTTCACATAGGTAAAAGGATACGATTTTTTTTTAAAGTTAGTACTTTGCCAACTGATCACATGGCATATCAGCATTAGAAATCAAGAACTAAACACAGTCAAAAGTTAACCCCCCGATTTTCCACAGAGCAAACAGTATCTGCCACATAAAGCCTGCTCCGAGGGCACCTGGTTTTCTTATTTAGCAGCATCAATTGTTTCACCCTGGGACAACTGTAACTCAGTACAACCAAGGAAGACCAGTTGCTTCCATGAAGACAATTTTATTTTCTTCTTTACATATTTATTTTGGATATGTCTTACCTAGATTAAGAGAAAACAAGAATTTGAAAAGCAGATTATCCCTTTTATTATAATTTCTTTTTACATAACTTTTTCAACCTAGATTCAGGTAACTACCTGTCTCTCCCATAAAAGGAGAAGGGTCCTGCACATTACAATAGGCAAAAAGGCTTTAAGGAAATAAAAATATTTTAAATTGATCCATTACAATTTTTTAATCTTCTTGAGTACATTGGTAAGTGGGAAAAAGACAGGAGAGAAAAATGGAATTTCAAACATCCAGACTGTAATAACCTCAGATTTAATACACTCTTTTATATTTTTTTCTCCAAACAAGTACAAAGGAGGTTCAAGTGCTCTATGTGGATGCCTTTCCATACCTTAATATATATATTTTTTACTCCCAGTAATCCTGGCCAGTGTTTATCTAAACTTTCTGAAGCATATTAGGTCTCAATTATGCAAAATAATCCTGGGCAATCAAACAAGGGGGAAGCACAGAAATAATGCTTGTATCTCAACTACATTTTCAGAATCTAGAATTGCCAATTCAAGATGGAGAATATGCAGTGGGGGAAAAAGATAACAGAATTGACTAGAAGTAGGAAATGCAGAATTTTAAGATTCAAAGAGCTCCTTGGAAGGACAAGTAAACAGCATGAGAAGCAGAAAAGAAAAAGGGAAGAGGGCCCAGTACATACACCAATTCTTTCCTATGCTAGCATCCTCATCTCAAAAGGAAAAAGATAAAGTCCATGAAAAATACTTAAAAGTTTATTGCAAACTGCTATAATAATTTATTGAAGCATATTATAGGCAAATGGTAGCAATGAAAAGGACAAGGGAGAAAGAACAGATAGTTTCAATTATTAGAACTCTGACAGGGAAAGGAGTGTGAGAACATATTTACCTCTATCTCATGAAGATTTTTTTTTAATGCAGTTTGCTTTCATGTACATGGCTAAAATATCTCATTGCTAACTACCAAAGATGTAATTTATGGACACAAAGGGTAAAATAAATGTAACAAAGATAAAGGTAAATATGGGGAATGGATGTTAGCTAGTGAAACAGTACAAAACAGACTTCTATGGGGGAGGGTGGTGAGGGGAGAACAACTTTGTTGTAGACCCACCCAGTCAGTCATATATATTTTCATATCTAATCAACATACCAAAGTCAACTCCAAATCCTTACTGTGGGCAGGAAAGCACATTCTACATCCCTTCTATCCGTATTCCTTTCTACCCCCACACTGGAGGGATGGCAATGCTGCCACATGCTGAAGAGAAACAATAGTGCATTTAAGACTGTGCACTGTAGGTGTCTCACTCCCCACTCCCTGGTATCCCAGCCATGGAGACTCGTGGGTGTCAAGTAAGCCTCTTTCAGAGATGACATTTTGTTACCCTCTTCTTGGGGAAAAAAAATCAAAAGAGAAAATTGATAAACTTTGTAGTTTTAGTGTTTGTGAAAAACAAGCTGTTCCTTTTGTTCTCAGCAAAACTTCATTCTTTCCAACAGCCATCACACATTTCTGACAAACAATGCATAGGGCAAGCCTTGAATTCCAACTTCTGAGGTAAACAGGTCAGAAATTGCCCTTTTAATTCCCTAAAAATGAGCCCAAATAGGTTTTTGTCTTCTGAGAGTTACGAACTTACACACAGTAATAAGCAATCCATCCCATGAAAATCCCCATTTCAAGGGAAGTGGTAATTCCAAGGATTTCAGGTGGAAGCCAAACCTATTATTACATTAATTTTGTCTATTGAAGTCTTTTTTCTTCTCAAGTGTTACTAAATTTAGGAAACAAAACAAGAGCATTTTCTTTGACTTATTTTGTACAGCTCCTAGACTATTCCTTCAATATTGGCAGTGTCCTTCACTAATCGGGAGCTGGAATGAACCAATGATAAAGTAAAACAAAAACAAACACAAAGCAAGGGGCCAGAGTTGGGCCAATAGGGAGGTATGTGTAAAGAAATGATGGGGACAAAATAAAAACAAAAACAAATTCACAAGAGAAAATCTCGTATCTGTAATTCAGACCCTGAACAACCTTCCTCATCCCCTCACAATTCCTAAATCTCAATGTTCTAAAAACTCACAGAGCACTAATGACCACAAATATAACATTCTCCCCTAAAAAGGCTTCTGAAAAAGCACTAAGCTACTGTAGTGATTTTTTTAGTGCTGAGGACCAGCTTCAAGGCCACTGGAGAGCTATGATTTTAGAGGCTGGCTGTGCTTCTTCAACCTTTTATCTTCCCTTCAAAAGTACCTCTTATGGAAAGGACCCCATGTCAGAATAATGTAATCTCTCCCAGCCCCACAAAATATAGCAACAAAGACAAAAAAAAAGAAAAAAAATCAGACTTTCCGTTAATAAATAAAAAAAATCTCAGGTTCCACAACACAAAAACACACATGTTCAAAGTGCAAATTTCTGCCATTAAACTGGGACTTTTCTGTCTCACTGATATGCAGCCCTGTCGTATGGTCAAAGGGACCATGTAAAGGGCAGTCCCCTCCCTGTTGGGAGCCTGCTTCCATGCAAGTGAGCACCACTGAGAGCCATATAAAGGTGTTGGGAGGAGGACTGAGGTGGTGGGGTCAAAGTGGTCCCCATGTATGTATCCTTCCTTTCTGAAACCAGGTGAGGAACGGAGGAAAAGGGGGTGAGAGATGTGTGCTGTTTTAACAGCTCACCCTGCTAAGGGGCCCTAAAGTGCCAAGTCAAGCTGCCAGCCTCCAGAGATTAGAATTATATGATACTTTGAGAGTAAGTGTGCTGCAGTGGGTAGAAGCCAGACCATAGGGCAGCAGTAAAGGAGGAGAAGGGAATTATAGGACAGTATATATTACTAAGAGTTAAAAGCTGATCCAGGACGTGTAAGATTTACAGGTTGGGAAAGGGAATCTGCTAATCAGCAGAAAGTTTGCCTGGCTGGAACCGAGCATGAGGATAACCCTCGCTTTAAAAGCTTTGTGTTTTTTGTCTACCTTTCTGGTAAAGGCAACATCAATTTTATAAAGGGGACAGGAGGAGGAGAGAGTAGATATATGTGTGTGTGCTGTGATCCACATTGGAAAGAGCAGGCCCTTCAGTTATTTTACTAGATCTTAAATGCTTTAAATTTTTTTTTGTCCTTTTTATCTTTTAAATACAAAGTCTGAGCTGTCCCAGTGCCTAAAGTCTTCCCTTCTACTAAGGTCCAGTAGAGTCTGAATCTTCAATCAGAACCTCTGTGGTAGCACCGAGTATATCCGAGTTCATGACCAGCCCTTCAGTGCCCCCACTGCTGCCGCTTCCCACAAAGATTTTCCCATCAGCCATCAGGCTCACCCGTTCCGTCCCACTACAGTATGATTTTGACATCCCTTCGGCCTCTAGCAGGAGGCATTCTCCAGAAGTGGAGTTTCCCAAGGGCTCAGGAAGAAGAGGAAGACCCTGACCATCTGCAGGTTGTGTCAGAGACTCTGGGTTAGTGCCCAAGATATCCGTGCTGGTGATGAGGGCGCCTGCATTGGCAGCCAGAGCTTCGGCAATCAGCACCTCAGGGTGGCTTTTTGCTTTGTGTGCCACTACGCTGTCCTTCTTCTCAAATTTTTTGCCACATATATTGCAAGAGAACTGGTAGAAGGAGTCTGCATCATGTTTCTTCATGTGCCAATTAAGAGATGCCTTTTGCCGACAAGTGAATCCACAGATCTCGCATCTAAGGAGAAGAAAAGAAAATGGTTGATCAGATAGAGAAATAAAGAGTTCTTATTCAAAGTCAGGTGTGATTTAGAGATCACATACATAAGCAACAGAGTAACATACACTTCTTGTGAGAGGCTAGAAAAAGTTACCAGATGGAAAGCTAATCTGACTTCTTCTGTTTGTTTAAACAACAAAAGAAAAAGTTCACTAAGTAGGCTCACCCAAACCATACCCACTCCAATTTGGTAAAAGTAAAGAATAGCAGAAGCTAAAGTGTTTATAAAGGGGCCAAGCCTCAAATGGGGTAAATAAATACTTCTCACCCAGATGTTTACCAATAAATAAATACTCACTGTAATGGCTTCTCGCCCGTATGGATCATCCGGTGCACTGCCAGATTGTGGGAACTCTTGAAGGCCCGAGCACAGTATTCACAGATATAATCCCTTTGATCTAGAAAGAAAAAACTGTGGTTAGTGTTCCATTCAGAAACCCTCTAAGTATTTTTTTCCTAGTTTACAGTAAGCAAGCAGATGATTGGGCAGGTCAATTCAGAGTAAGAGCAACACTGTCTTCAATGTATAAAAATTGGATAAACAAAAATTTAGAATGAAATAAAAAGACCAACAGAAATATATGAAAACTAAAATCCTAATCTTAATTTTACCAGCAATCCAGATCTTGGATAAATTGCGTGGTAAGTAAACAACTGCATTTTTATGGATTTTATTCTTTAAAAATAAAGATAAACGATTTATACTTCTCTCGAATTGCTGCTATCAAATATACAGCACAGTACCTGTATTTACCTTCTTCTCCTACCCCACATCACCTGCACCATTCAAGTACCACCCTCTGCCATTTCACAAGCCCTTCAAATTTCACAGGATTTTTGATGAATTTGATAACATGGTGTGGAATCTATGTGGCAAAGGAGCATCATACTTTATTTCTTCATCACTGGTTCACAAGAGAGTGCACAAACAGATGCTTAATACCATTTGTTGAATGACCAGTACATTTTCTGTCTTTCACTTAAAATTAGTACAAACAGAGTGACAACACAAAGATAAATTAAAAGGCAAAGAATAACAAAATTAATCCTATATTTCATCCCAAGCAGTTTTAAAATTAAGTAGGGAGAAGAGCCAAGTTTTTCTCAAGCTTGAATGTACTTAGAAACCGCCAAGGGACCTTATTAACCTTTTGCAGTCGTATTAAATTTGGACATGGGTGTCGTACTGGTCGGAATTAATTTCCATTGAAAGAGCAGTGATACATAACATGCAAGATGATGAAGGATAAACAAGATTTATTAATTCTTTTTTGGAACTACGCCACTAAGCTTTATTTGAAATTCTGCTAAGTATCTCTGAAGCTTGTCGATTTTTTCACTCTCAAAAGGCGACTGACTCGCCACGGTGATTTGCATGGTGAGTGTGGAACGACCACGTTTGTTTATATTGAGTTTCGATATCTCCAATTTGTCGCGGCAATGTTTTGGTTCGTGACAAGGTCGATTAGACACTTAAGAACTTTCAGAGAAATTATGAACTGATACATAAATGAATAGAGTTAAGATTCGTACGGTTCCTTGCTGTGGTGGCTGAGAGCAGACATACGACCAGAACGGTAGAAAAACTTTGGTGGCTGAGAATAGACAAACAACCGCAAAGGGTTAAATGCAGATGCTGATTCAGCATGCCGTCTCTTGTAAAATTCATTACATTTTACTTTCCCACCTTTCTCTCATATTTGACTATAGCTTCTCCTAAGATTTATGTTAGAAAAAGAATATAATTACCACCTGCACTTAAAAGTACAGTGCATTTATATTCTTGCTGAAAAATTTTATTTTGAAAGTACCTGTATGATGTTTGGCATGTCGCAGAAGTTGCTTCTGGAGCCTGAAGAGTCGCCCGCAGGAGGGATGAGGACATACGTATTTCTTCTTCAGCAAATGCTGATATTTAATGTGGTGCTAAAACAGTAAAAGTGTAGAGAGATAAAAATGAAAACTTCTCAGATATCTGATCCTTTGCTAAGTCAAACTGCTGAAGAAAAATCAAATACTTTGTATATGGATAGAGAGGCTATATAATCAAACTAGAGGCCCAGTGCACGAATTTGTGCATGGATGGGGTCCCTCAGCCAGCTGGCTGGTGGGAGGGACCGTGGGAGGATGGCTGGCCGTGTGAGCACAGTGACCACCAGGGGGCAGCTCATGAGTTGAGCACCTGCCCCCTAATGTTCAGTGCATGTCATAGCAACCAGTCAATTGGTCGTTTGGTCATTCAGGTCGCTTATATATAGTTAAGAACATAGGCTACAGAAATAAACTTGAATTCCAATCAGGGCCTAACATTTACTAACAGCATGATCTCAGGCAGGGATCCTCAAAACTTTTTAACGAGGGCATATATATAGTTAAGAACATAGGCTACAGAAATACACTTGAATTCCAATCAGGGCCTATCATTTACTAACAGCATGATCTCAGGCAGGGGTCCTCAAACTTTTTAAACAGGGGGTCAGTTCACTGTCCCTCAGATCGTTGGAGGGCCGAACTATAGTTTAAAAAAAAAAAACTATGAACAAATTCCTATGCACACTGCTCATATCTTATTTTGAAGTAAAAAAACAAAACGGGAACAAATACAAATTTGTATTTGCATACGGCCCGCGGGCCATAGTTTGAGGACCCCAGATCTTAGGAGATGTGCACTTAATACTGTAAGCTCTAGTTCTCATTTGTAAAATGGAGATCAGCTGTCTTGTAGTATTGTAAGGATCTAGAGATCATATACTGCATGGTGCATGGTGCTTAGTGCAGCAAATGACACATAGCACAAGAACACTAGCTATCATTATTGTAACGAACCAGAAACAGAAAGTAAGGCCTGAATCTCATGTTATATTTGCTGCTAAACTAAATATCAAACAGGCATTTCCTAGGCTTTAGTGACTTGTATTCATTTACAGATTTTCTGTGACACCTAAACATAAGCTATTATCTTTATTCATATTTTTTAAAACGTATTCACCTCTAAAAAACGTCGCAAACTAAAAATTTTAAATTTTATTTTAAACAGTATTCAAGAAATCACTGGTTTGAGCTACTAAATTTATTTTTTAAAACTACACATTAAAATAAAATCTGTTCTCCTTTGTCTTCGTGTGTCATTATAATAATCTCATATAAAAAATATTTGCACTATAATGGGAAACACTGGAATTTTCAAAGATTCTAAGGAAAATCCTCCATTTGGGCTCAGGTTCTTAGACACTTTTCTTCTTCATTTTTTTTAACCAATGAGTAAACTAATTTTATGCTTAAATAAAGACTTTTCTTGACAATGTATGTTAATGATAAAGCTTACACAAAATCACACATTCTAAAGTCCCATGAAGCTTGAGGGCTAAATTAGCAATGGGACATAACCCGGAAGGCTGTCTTACACAACAACTTCACTGACCTGTAAATAGCGAGGGTGAGCAAGAACGGTTCCACATCCTTCCATCTCACAACGCACATACTGGATTGGAGGTTTTTTCCTAAATCAGCATGTAGGAGAAAAGTTAGCAACAGAAGAAGACACAGTCTGCCCAGTGACCTTCAACTCAAACTGCACTATTAGGAAATAGCAACTTTATACTATCATTATAGTTTCCATATAATTTGTTAGAAGTAAACAGCAATTGCAAAATGTTTAAAATCCCATACCCTCAATGGGTAAAAAAGTATTAAGATTTTTAGAAACACTCAGATCCTGCAGTGGAAATAAAAACATAGTAACTTTGCATCACGGACATTAATAAAGTTGCTTTTGTCCATTCCTGCAGCATTATTATAAGGGCATATGTGAGTAAAATACCTACCACCAGAAACAAGGTAAAACACAGGAGTACAAATCCTCACCTCCTTTTGGGTAATCGTGGACTTTTGTCATCTTTTCGTCTTCTTCCTCTCCTATAATAATAAAAAAAAGAGAGTAAACTATACACATATTCTGGATTGAAATTTATTGAGTGAAGGACGGCTGAAGACATATATACTCAAGGCCAAAGAAGCAGGTAGCAGAATATATAAAGTCACAAACATATCTGGCAAACCAAACCAAGATTTCACTCCCAAGTAATTTTACTTTCCAAAAAGTCTGCATCACAAGTTAAAAATGTACTGTTCATAAACTATACAATACTACAGAAGATTTGGATAAACCTCAAGGTTACTACTTGAAGAGTTGTTTCAGTGAAAAGTATACCACTTAAATATTAATTTAAAAAGTAGAATAAAAGAATCTATTATCTAAAAAAACGCTAAAATATATAAACTATAGTCTCCTTGCACTAGAACCAGAAAGCCTAAACACACAAAAATCTTACTGCTGCAACGAGAAATGGTTACTAGACAAGAAAGGTTTTACCTGATCAAGGTTATTACATCATTTGCCCTTCTTTTGAAGATCCACATTTGCCATACTTTTCCTTGCTGTTCTACTCCTTCTGCATCCCTATAATTTACTGACTTGCCTATTCATTTGTATGTCTTTAAGTTCTGCCTCTGAATTACACTTTTCAAGCTTTTTTGAGAAGAGTCTCTGCAATACAATTGTTAGCTGCTCAAGGCAAGAATACAGGATGGGGCAAAAGTAGGTTTACAGTTGTGAGTACAGGAAACAGTTTATTACTGTATTAGAGACCCGGTGCATGGATTCATGCACTGGTGGGGTCCCTAAGCCTGGCCTGAGCCTCTCTCAATCTATGACCCCTTGGGGGATGTCGGAGAGCCGGTTTCAGCCCAATCCCTGCAGGCCAGGCTAAGGAACCTCACTGGTGCATGAATCTGTGCACTGAGCCTCTAGTATGCATATAAGATCTTTTGTTAATCTCTTCCCACCCTCCCCTCTGAGATTCATCAGCCTGTTCCATGTTTCCAAACCTATGGTTTCTGCTCCTGCGCTGTCTTCCCCCTGGTGGTCAGTGTACGTCATAACTACCGGACGAACAGTTGGACGGTTGTTTGGCTTTTATATATATAGATTATTTATTTTATTATTTTCCGTAAGAACTGCAAACCTACTTTTGCCCCACCCTATATGTATATGTCAACATCTCCCCTCACACTCCCACCTTTATTTCCACCGTGCTTTCACAATGTTAAGTTTCCATTTTTAGTAGTAATTGCTCACTCACTTTCTAGGAGGTTCCTCGTCTTCCCTAATTTCATTCTCTTCTTCTTTCACCTCTACCTCTACTTCCACTTTAATTTCTTTCTTCTCTTTCTCCTCTTTCACTTTTCCTGATTTTCTCCGTGGCTTTGGGGTTTCCCTGAAAGCACAAATACATTTCAACATTGGCATATAGCAAAATATCCTTTCAAGGAAAATTTGATAACAAGGTAAAGCCTGAGGTTATCATGGATTTATTATAAAATGATGATCCTTGGCTCATAAAATGTGATTTCCAGCTAACCATTCCTCATAAGCAAAGTAATAACAAATATTTCAAGTCTATGGGATGACCTCCACTCAAGGCTAATGATGCCCTAAAATGAAATCTCACTATAGTTACAAAGATAATCAAAAGCAGAAAATTCCAAGTATTCAAGCAATTCATATCTTGTTATGATAAAACATGCAAACATCATAATAATATGGATATAATCAAAGTAAAGTTCTATAATGGAAGAAAGGGTTTTATGAGGGGTAATTAAGAATGTTAGATTTGCAAAATAAGTGCATAATTAATTATCCATTTAAAATTAAGTCTAGCCCTAGTTGGTTTGGCTCAGTGGATAGAGTATCGGCCTGTGGACTGAAAGGTCCTGGGTTTGATTCCAGTCAAGGGCACATGCTTAGGTTGTGGGCTCAATCCCCAGTAGGGGGCATGCAGGAGGCAGCCAATCAATGATTATCTCTCATCTTTGATGTTTCTATTTCTCTCTCCCTCTCCCTTCCTCTGAAATCAATAAAAATATTTTATAAATAAATAAATTATATAAAATTAAGTCTATACCCATTAGTTTGGCAACAAGCCAAAATAAAAACATGCAACAGTGCTTTCCAAACTTATTTTTCATTGACATGTCTAGAGTAAAATGAGACATACCTTTCTAAGTGGGGCTTATAGGTCTCATCTCTTGGGTCATCCTTGAATGGTATTTCCTCTTCACTGATTAACATTTCTTCTTCTTCTTCTTCCTCCTCACTACTAAAAAGAAGCAAATAAGATTAGAAATTCTAGCTGTAAAGATTGAATCTGAGGAGATTTTCTAATTTAGTATATATTATTAAGTAAATATTTTTGGAGATAGCCAAAGATTTACAGTAAGTTTTTATCCTTATGATCTAGTTGAACTGCATCTAGCTGCTCTATCCTGAAGAAAAAAATGTAACTAAAAATCCTAGATATGCTATTACTTTATTAAACAAAGGCAAGGTGATGACTGTTCTGATGGGCTAAAATCCAACTGACTTCATAATACTATGTTTAGTAATCTGTTGTATCAAAAAACACCTATCAACACACAAAAGAATAAAAACCACGTGACTCACCTCCAAAGATATTGATAACATTTCAAAACCCTGGTCTAAACAACCTCATTTCATACTGGTGCCAAGCATGGAATAAACCAGAACATAGAAGATGCCTGAGATAATAGTTTCTGAACTCTATAACTACGATTACCTGGTCAAGGCTCTAATCAAGAACAAAGTGGCCCTGGCAGGTGCTTGGTTAGAGCCCTGGCCTGAGGATCTTAAGTTCAATTTCCAGTCAAGGGTTGCAGGTTCAATTCCGGCCCTGGTTGGGGTACGTGCAGGAGGCAAACAATAGATGTGTCTCTCTTTCGTCACTCTCTCTCCTGTCTCCCACTCCCCTCCACTCTCTCTTAAAATCAATGGAAAAAATATCCTCTGATGAGGATTAAAAACAACAAAGTGGGATTTAAACTAAATACCAAAACTGAAGTTACTTTCTCTGTTATAGCTCAAAATTCAAATAGAAAACAACTTTAAGAATTTAATGTGACTGTGTTCTATGTTCCCAAGGGATGAAATATGAAATGTTTCTTACCTGATGCCACCTGGAGATTGATGCTCTTCTGCAACTTCTGGAAAAATAAAGCCAAAACAAAGTATTACCTATGTAGTTTTCTCCCTGCAGCTAAGAGACCAAATTGCTGCCTAAGGTAATCATGCAAAAGGAGAATATCTGCAAATTGTGTTAACATAAAAAAACATTGAAACCTGTAAAGAATTTTTGTGAATTTGAGCCAAACTGTCGACATATGCCAGAAGCAGAACCTCAAGGAATTGAGGTAATGCTCTAGAGAATGGCGGGTTACATCTGTATTATACATTGTAGTCAAAGGAGGGCTGTAGGTGGGTTACATGAAATTCAGTGGTGCTAGATTAAGGAGGTGGGAGAAAGCAAAGTGGGGAAACCCCTGGGACTGTATAAAAAGTAAAATGATGGACACATATTTAGGTGGGTGCAGGAACAATTAACATGATAATGAAGGAATCTGTGGTATCTGTCCTGGTGCCCGCCCAGCACATTTGGTTGTACCCCAAGGGATCCAGAAAAAGGTAAAGTTACAAGTTACCCAGACACTTTAAGGGTATGTTATCCTAGATGCAAAAAGACAGATAGGCTCAGTTAAGGTAAAGGTTGACCTTGGGAGTGAAGGTACCGGCCTAGGACCTAACTGCCCACCATACCTACTTTTACTTCAGTTTAATTTTCAGACCATCCTTTGTGCTAACTTTAGGTCTCTAAGTCTGCAAGACTGCCACGCAGGCCTTCCCTGAGCTGGTCAGATCAGCATGTGGCCCCTTTCGTCCACATTGTCAAAAAAAGAACCCTTCCTATATAACCACACCTACCCCTGAAAGTTAAGCTGTTTTGGTAAATGTTTAGCATTACATTTAAAACCAACAGACAATTGGTTCTTACATAACCATTATCTGCTTGCCCCATACCATAATCAAGCTGATCTGTATTTGGTTCTGACTTGCAGATGAGCTGCAATGAACCAGTCTTGGACCTAGAGCTTCGGGTGTTCTCTGTGTCCCGATGCCGAGAGACAGATGTCCTGCTGCTACTGCGCCAGCCCCGGCTAGGCCTAGTTGTAGCAATGCAAACTTCCTGAGGGAGGGTAGAATCGTCTTCTTCCTTTTTCTCTTCCTTGGGATCTAGATGAAAACATCATTCTTTTTTAAGTTGACAGTTAACCAAAAACTATCCTTGTATATCTACTATCGTAAATTCAGTCAAGAAGGTAAACTTTTTAAAAAATATTTATTTTTATTGATTTCAGAGGAAGCAAGAGGGAGAGAGAGATAGAAACATCAGTGGTGAGTGAGAATCATTGATTGGCTGCTTCCTGCTAGGGATCGAGCTTACAACCTGGGCATTTGCCCTTGAACGGAATCAAACCCGGGATCCTTCAAGTCCACAAGCTGATGCTTTTTCCACGGACCCAAACCAACTAGCACAGTAAACATCTTTTTTTTTTTCAGAGAAAAAAAACCCCTCAGCTTTTTAAACAAAATAGAAACAATAAAATGAGAGAAAAAGCAGATAAAACTTATCTTACTATCATCTCTTTAATGAAAAAAAACTTTATACTTCTTTACTAAAGAGTGGAATGCTTAGAGGAGTATATGAAATATACCCAAGTAATTTAATTCATGGATTCTAACTTTTAGATCTCAGACAAAAGAACCTAAATTAAGTGAGTGATCCCAGAAAGATGACTGAAAAAGTACAGAGGCATTAGAAAGAAAGAATCATAGCTCTAGATGTTTTAACAACCAAGAAATTCCTTAATAGGAATGCTTCCCTTGATTCTTGTTACCCTATACTTTTCCCATACTTTAAAAGGAGAATAGGTGAGGGAGGGTCACCCCAGTCTGCACAATATGCAATAAAAATTTAGCATTAGAAATTGGATTTCAAACCTAGAGTAGTTTGTTGTTTCTATATAAGTTAGTATATTAAAAGTGAGCCTGTTTCGACTATGGAAGATTCCTTTAATAATTTCAAAATAAAAAAGGCCTTTCTAAGAATAGTACAAAATTTCACGTCTTAAGACTAATACAACTGACTACATAAACATAAAATATGGCTTTCAAACATACAAATAGAAAAGCTCAATCTACTCATAACAGCAGAAAACTCAAATGAAAATGACAGTATGACACCACTGTTCTCCTATCATGTTGGCAATGATCCAAATGCTTGACCACACACTAAGTATTAGCAAAGCTGTAAGAAAACTGGCATTCTAATACAGATGACAACGGCATGCGCATTGGCAAAACCTCTAAGGCAGTGGTTCTCAACCTCTGGGTCGCGACCCCTTTAGGGGTCAAACGACCTTTTTCACAGGGGTCGCCTAAGACCATCGGAAAACACATATATATTTACATATTGTTTTTGTGATTAATCACTATGCTTTATGTTCAATTTGTAACAATGAAATTGGGGGTCACTACAACACGAGGAACTGTATTAAAAGGGTCGCAGCACTAGGAAGGTTGAGAACCACTGCTCTATGGACAATTTGGCAAAATCTATCAAAATTATAAATGCACACACCATTTCACGTTAATTTTAACTACTAGGACTTTATCCTACAAAACTGCAATCACACTTATAAAATGACTTAGATATAGTCATCCTAACACTAATTTTGGTAGTACAAGAGTAGAAAACTAAATATCAGGGAGGGACTGGTTATATGAATTTTGACATCTCAAATACACATGTAATATATATAAAAGATAAATTTCTTACAGATGGTAATACTTTTGGAGGACTATACAAGAAACTGACAAATATTAGTCACCTACAGGGAAAGTCCAAAATACATCCAGCCATTATACTTCTAAGAATCTACCCAAGGAAAATAAACTGGCAAGAGGAGGTTCACTGTAGCATCCTAATAAAAGGCTAATATGCAAATAGACTGAACAGTGGAACAGAACAACTGGTTGCTATTTTGTGTGCTGACCACCAGGGGGCGTGTGCGGAACATGGCAGGCTTTGGCTGCAGAGGGATGGTGGAGCAGGTGAGTGGGGGTGGTGGTTACTAAAAATGCTTTACTCCCACGCCGCAGTCCCACCCGGTGCTCGCACCTGCTGCCGCCCCACTTGTACTCTGCTGGTGTCAGAGCCACCACTCACACCCACTGCCAACGCTGGCCCCATCTGCACCCCCTGCCTGGCACTGGTCCCAATCACTGGTGCCATCAGTGGGTGCGAGCGAAGGCTACTGGCCCTGATTGCCCCTGAGGGCTTCTCCACCTCCCTCTGCTCCTGGGTGGTGATCAGGGCAGAAGCTGCTGCTTGCACCCACTGATGGTGCTGGTCCCAATTGCTCTGCACGGTCAGCGGGCATGAGCCGGGTGGCGCTGTCAGCGCATGGGAGCAGTGGCAGAGGAAGCAGGGCTGCCAGCAGACAGGGGAACGGAGCGGGGACCACGGTAGGAGGGGCCAGGCGGGGGTGCGGAGGATGGGCCGAGACCTGCCCCTGTGCCTACTGCAGCCTCGCAGCCCACAGTTCCTTTCAAGGTGCACAAATACATGCACTGGACCCCTATTGTTTATATAACTAAAGAGTGAAAACAACCTAACCCTCCACCAACAAGAAAGTGTTTAAATAAACCAGGCTGTATTAGTAAGATATTGTATAGAGAAATCTGTAAAAAATGACATGAAATTATTGGCAAAAACATTGTTAAATGGAAAAACTAAGACACAAATAAATCTACCCACCTATCCAGCTAACATTAAAAAAAAAAAGTACTAATGAATGCTAAAACATGAATAATTCTTGAAAATAAGAACCAAGTTTCTTCTGTATGATACTTCAAAGGCAATTACTAGTTGTTTCTCATAATAGCAGCTATCTGAGGAGGCTTCCTGATATATAAGTAATAAAAAGAGAGAAAAGCCACAGTAGCCTAGGTCAGTGGTCAGCAAACTGCAGCTCGGCAAACTGTGTCTCGCGAGCCACATGCAGCTCTTTGGCCCCTTGAGTGTGGCTCTTCCACAAAATACCACATGTGGGCGCACACGGGCCACGAAGTTTCAATCGCACTGTACGTGCATGCCCGCATGTGGTATTTTGTGGAAGAGCCACACTCAAGGGGCCAAAGAGCCGCATGTGGCTCGCGAGCCAAGGTTTGCTGACCATGGGCCTAGGTGAAGGACAACATCAGATAAGCCAATGCCTAAACACGCAGGCACAGTGAATACAACCATGTTCTTGAAAGAGGATGAAGGGACAACGTAAGAATGGTTGATAGTGTGAATTTAGACAAAAAGATATTAATTAGTACTTACTACTGGCAGGTAATGTTTCTCCTAATTCTTGTAGGTAGCAAAAAATGAAATGTAAGTGATTTATGTCCATCCTACAGCAACAGATTCTTTCAAAGCAACCTAACTCATTAAAATCCAAAAGATGATAGCCACTTCATCATGATAAAATACTTAGTAGAAGGATCATTCTAATACGATCTGGTCCTCCTCCAGGTTGCCCCATTTTTCTAACTGAAGATTAATGAAACGATTTCTTCAAGATTACAAAGCTAACATAGACACTATTGGGTGAAACGGAGTGGTTGGTTGATAGGCTAGGAAGAAGTTGGAGTAAAGGTCTTCTAAATATTTACATTTCCTCTGAGAAATTAACAAATCTTAAATACGGGTTAAGTACTTGGCAATATATTTATTTTTCATCTTTCTAAATTTAGTCTTCATAACCCTGTCAAGTAGTTATTATTCTTACCTTTATAGTTGAAGAAAGCAAGTAGTAACAACTTCTCTAGGCTCACATATAAAATTAGAGCTGAGATTTGAACCCAGGTGTATATAAGTCCAAAGTCTATGTTTTTTTCATATAATACATCTAACCATGTAAAAAAGGCCCAGGGCTTCCTTCAGATTTGATTCATTTTCACCCAACCTTAGGTTTGAGTGCCAAGAGAGGGCCCTGTTTATGTAATATACTGGTCTAAAAGATCACAAGAATCCTATATAATAAAAGCTGAATATGCAAATCAACTGGAATGACCAGTCGCTATGATGCATACTGACCACCAAGGGGAAGACACTCAATGCAAGAGCTGCCCCCAGCTCAGCAGGCCCCAGGCCAGCCAAGGCGGGTGCCAGCAGGGGCCCCCAAATCACCCCCCCAGTTGCCCCACAGATTGGCCCTGATCGCTGGCCAGGCCTAGG
The DNA here is from genome assembly GCF_000327345.1 of Myotis davidii. NCBI lineage: Eukaryota > Metazoa > Chordata > Mammalia > Chiroptera > Vespertilionidae > Myotis > Myotis davidii. The sequence goes on along the minus strand of NW_006296619.1, from coordinate 712,823 downwards.
GACCCTACCTGTGCACAACTTTCATGCACCAGGCCTCTAGTTACTCTATAAAAGTGAATTTTAATCTAAAACTGTATGCATTTTTTTGTTATGTTGCAAAACAGAATGGAAGAAATTTTTTTTTAATTAAAACCCAGCATAAAAACCAGATTTTTTTTGTACATTCCTATCTGACTTATTCTCTTTTGAAATATGTTTTTATTGATTTTTAGAGAGATGGAAACATCAATGAGAAGCACCATCGATTGGCTACCTGCTGCACGCTCCTAGGGGGATTGAGTCTGAAACCCAGGCATGTGTCTTGACCAGGAATTGAAACAGTGACCTCTTGGTTTGTGGTTCGACCCCCAACCACTGAGACACACGAGTTGCGCAGGTTTGTTCATTTTTAAATCAACAAGACTGTGTATATGTGTGTGTTAATTCTTAAATTAGATTTTTTCTTTTTTGTTACAGTCACCAGATTCACTATTTACTACATCTATGTTTTGATTTTATTCCCAGCAAACAACAGCTACAGGAACACTAAAAGGAAAAAATATTAATGAGCATTAGCAAAATTTCTATAGATAAATTAGAATCACAAACTAGTGCCACTTATTTTCAAAGTACAGGCATTAGGTAAATACATTCAGTCTCTTCAACACATTAAAAGACTGCTTAGACATAGGTCTGAGAAGGTGAAAGGATGCTTTTTGAAACTACCAATCTGAAAACATGTTATAACTGAATGGTTTCTATAGCTAACAATTAGCTCAAAATTTAACATTTAAGTTTGAATAAATACAGCTGGACTCTTGAGTAGATGGGTGGGTGACAGAGTAGGAGAAAGTAGGCATGTAATTGTCAAGAAATGGAAAATGAAAATAAGACCAACATGACTGGAACAGAGAGAACATGCTGCTGAAGAGGCACGAAAAATTCTAATAAAAAAGGTAGCCACAGAAAGCCAGGGAAGAGTTTAAGTAGAAAGGCAGGATCAGATTTGGTTTAATGTTCACTCTGGTTGCAGGTGGGAGAATGACTTAGGTAGGTAAGAGTAGATTCATGGAGACTTGCTAAAAGTCTGCTACAATAGGGTAGGCCAGTGGTCGGCAAACTCATTAGTCAACAGAGCCAATTATCAACAGTACAACGACTGAAATTTCTTTTGAGAGCCAAATTTTTTAAACTTAAACTATATAGGTAGGTACATTGTTATTAACTTAATTAGGGTACTCCTAAGGCTTAGGAAAAGCCACACTTAAGGGACCAAAGAGCTGCATGTGGCTCACGAGCCGCAGTTTGCCAACCACTGGGCTAGCTAGGCAATGAATAATAGCTTGATAAAGAATAATATCATGGGAGATGGAAAGAATTAGAAATATGTGAAATACTTAGGAGACAAACCAGACAAAGACTTCATAAAGGAACAGGAGATAGAAAGGTATCATGGATTTAATTGGTTTCTAGATTTATGACATAAAAACAATAGGATGGATGGTGGGAGCATTCACAGAAAAAGACAGGTGTTTTTGTTGTTTTGAGGAAATAATAGAGAGAGTGTGTTTCATTTTGGACATGTAAGTTATAAGTGTCCACTGAGTAAAACTGTGCATACATAGATCTTCAAATCAGCATTTTAGTACTTTACTCTAAAAAATAAATAAATAAAAAATAAATCAAAAGAAAGTTAGAGAACACCTGAACCTTGAGGAAAATCTCTAATCAGAGGTTAAATAAACAAACAGGAAAAACAACAGAAGAAGTGGGCAATTCAGGGAACAGAAAAACATGTTTTTTACATATCCTAGAATAGGAGGCAAGTACACCATTGGATAAAAACAGTATACTACAGGGTTGGGCAAAAGTAGGCTTACAGTTGTGAATACACGAAACAGTTTATTCTTGTATTATAATTTATTATTGTATTATTTTCTATACAAACAACCATAAATCTAACTTTTGCCCCATCCCATATTTAACAAAAGTACACTGGGGGAAAAAAAAGCTCTTGGGGGGGAAAAATAGCAAAAATTAAAACCTTGAAGAAGAGTTTTGAAATTAGGCAAAAAGAACAGAAAACTTGCCCAAAATTAAGAATATGAGTGTAATGATTAATTTTATGTGTCAACTTGGCTAGGTTATAATGTGCAGGTATTGGGTCATATACCAGTCAAGATGTTGCTGTGAATATATTTTTTAGATGTGATTAACATTTAAATCAGTAGACTGAATAAATTATCTTCCATAATGTAGATGGCACTAAGAGCAAAGAAAGGGATTTGGCCTCGAGAATTCAACTAGAAATCCTGAGCTTCCAGTCCTGTGGCTTTTAGACTCAAGACTGTAACACCAGCTCTTACACCACCTTCATGTGAGCTAATTCCTTAAAATAAATCTCTCTCTTTTTCTCTCTTTCTCTCTCTCTCTATATATTCCATTGGTTGTTTCTCTGAAGAACCCTAAAACAGACTGATGCTGAAAGTGATTCCAAAGGAAGAGAACCTTAAGAGATTCTGAATAGGTTCTGTGGGCTGATCAGATTTAAAGGCATTAAATCGACTAGTATTTCCAGTAATAAAGTGAGCTCTCAAAGTCCATTTTATGATGTGACAACAGAAATAGGCAAAAATATCAACAATGGATACTCCCAATTAAATACTTAATAATGAGGCCAAGTTGATCATGTATTTGATCCCTTAGAACACTTCAAACTAACAAGTATAATGAGATTGGCCTGTTACTCCTAAATTGTGCTGGATAAAGTGGGGAAAGGTGAAGATGTGCTCAGATTCAAATTCCCAATTCAAGTATCACATAAATGATCTGAAAGAAATCCTTATCTCCTATAGCTGCAGAGTTGAGGTTGCTGAAAACCAAATCCAGGATCTCACACCAAGGCAAAACTGCCTATAGCTACTGCTACCTATAGTCTAATGAGCTAAAGGCAGAGACCAACACTGAGTCCCTGATATGGCCCCATTCCTGGTGACAGGCAGGCTCATTACACTGGACCACTTCTATCATGGAAGTGGCAGTGTTTTGTTCATATTGGATTAGATACTCACTCTGGATATGTATGTGCCTCCCCTACACACAATCCTTCTGCTAAAACCATTTGTGGACTTAGAGAATACCTCATCCACACTCATGGTATTCCACACAGCACTTCTTATGATCAAGGAAATGACTTCACAGCAAATGAAAAACAGCAATGGGCCCATGTTTATGGAATTCACTCGTCTTACCATGTTCCTTCCCCACCATCCTAAAGAAACTAACCTGAGAGAATAGTGGGGTGGCAATAACAAAAATTGGTGAAAATTATGAAGAAACAGAAACCCTCATTTATAGATGATGGGACATAAGTGTCACAGCCACTATGGAAATGTTTGCAGTTTTTTAAATTTAACATACAGTTACCATACAATCAAGCAATTTCAGTATTAGATATCTACCCTAAAGAAATAAAAACATTTGTCTGCTCAAAAACTTTTCCATGAATATTCAAAGCATCATTATTCATGATAGCTATAAAGTGGACAATTGATGAATGGATAAATCAAGTGGATTATCTATATATATAAAGCCTAATATGCAAACTGTCCCCTGGGGATTTCGACCGGGAGTCCAATCGCTCACTATAATGTGCACTAATAGCCACGAGGGGGCAGCACGGAACAAAGGAAGCCCCGGCCGGCAGCCAGAAGGACCCCACCTGCTCTGATTGCCGGTCAGGCCTAAGGACCCTACCCATGCACAAATTTCATGCACTAGGCCTCTAGTTTAAGTATAGTCGGTATACAATCTTATATTGGTTATATTGGTTTCAGGTGTACAATATAGTGATTTGACATCTGTATATGTTACAGTGTGATCACCCCACTAATTCTAGTAATCATCTTTCACCGTATGAACTTATTGCAATATTATTGACTATATTCCCTTTTCCTTCTCACTCATCCTCTCTGTTTTTGAAGGAAAGTCCTGCTCCTCTCTCCTGGGGCAGCTCCTCCAAGTAGAAGAGCTAACTGGTTATTCCTGGGAAAACAAAAGCACTATCC
>NW_006296619.1:708021-708750 GCF_000327345.1 Myotis davidii | reverse complement strand
CCCTATCCTATATAATAAAACCCTAATAGGCAAATTGACTGAATGATCAGTTGCTATGATGCGCATTGACCAGCAGGGGGCAGATACTCAATACAGGAGCTGCCCCCAGCCCGCAGGCCCCCAGGCCAGCCAAGGCGGGTGCTAGTAGGGGCCCCCGATCGCCCCGCTGGTCACCCCACAGATCGGCCCTGCTCGCCAGCCAGGCCTAAGGACCCTACCCATGCACAAATTTCATGCACCAGGCCTCTAGTTTTAATATAAAGCAATATTATACAAAGGAATGAAAATACCAATACACGTTACAACATGGATTAACCCCAAAAACATTATGCTAAATAAGAGACACAAAAACAATAAACACATATTTATAAAATGTCTAGAAAAGGCAAATCTATATATAGAATTGCATACTTGAAATGGGCAAATTTTATGGTGTATAAATTATGCCTCAATAAAGTTGCATTAATAAAATATGCATTGCAGCACTAGTCATAAAGGCCAATAATTAGTTTATGGGCATCTGGGTAGTCATAAGCGACCCAAATGCCCATAAATAGTAAGATGGATAAACAGTGGGGGAGAACCGAAGATGGCGGCATAGGTTAACGCCGGAGATTGCTGCCTTAAACAACCAATTCAAATTAAGCCTGAAAAAGGGAACGGACAACATCCAGAACCACAGGAGGGCTGGCTGAGTGGAAATTCTACAACTAGGAGTAAGAGAATATC
>NW_006296619.1:701488-707106 GCF_000327345.1 Myotis davidii | reverse complement strand
GAGGTGTAAGGAGCCTCTGGGACAACTTCAAGCGCACCAACATCTGAATTATAGGGGTGCCAGAAGAAGAGAGAGAGCAAGATATTAAAAACCTATTTGAAGAAATAATGACAGAAAATTTCCCCTACCTGGTGAAATAAATAGATTTGCAAGTCCAGGAAGCACAGAGAATACCAAACAAAAGGAATCCAAAGAGGACCACATCAAGACACATAATTAAAATGTCAAGGGCAAAAGACAAAGAGAGAATCTTAAAAGCAGCAAGAGAAAAACAGTTAGTTACCTACAAGGGAGTACCCATACGATTGTCAGCTGATTTCTCAACACAAACCATGCAGGACAGAAGAGAGTGGCAAGAAATATTCAAAGTGATGAATAGCAAGAACCTGCAACCGAGATTACTTTATCCAGCAAAGCTATCATTCAGAATAGAAGGTCAGATAAAGAGCTTCACGGCTAAGAAAAAGCTAAAGGAGTTCATCACCACCAAACCAGCATTACATGAAATGCTGAAAGGTATCCTTTAAGAAGAGGAAGAAGAAAAAGGAACTCTTGCCATTTGCCACAACATGGATGGAACCGGTGAGCAGATAAATACCACATGATCTCACTCATTTGTGGAATATAAGGAACAACATAAACTGATGAACAAGGACTGATCCAGAGATGGAGAGGCATTGATTGGACTGTCGGGCTTTGGAGGGAGGGTAGGGGAGGGTGGCGGTAAGGGGGAAAGAGCAACCAAAGGACTTACATGCAGGCATAGAGGCCTAACCAATGGACACGGACACCGGGGGAGGGGGGGGAGGGGGGCGATGTGGGGACAGGGACACATATGTAATACCTTAATCAATAAAAAATATATATCCAAAAAAAAAGATGGATAAATAGTGATATATTCCCATAACAGAACAATATACAGCAATAAAAATAACCTATAACAAACACAACACAGAGGATTGTTACAGAATGGTGAGCAAAGAAACCCTGCACCAAAGAGCACATATTGTATTATTTCATTTGTATAAAATTCAAAAATGGCAAAACTAAATTTTGCTACCAAAAGTCAAAATGTTGTTTACCCTTGAGGGTGGTTGATCATGTCCTGCTTCTTAAGCCCTGTGAACATTCACAAAACTATACACTTATGGTAAGTGTGCTTTTGTATATCACCTGCAATCCCAGAAAAAAAATACTGAAATATCAAATGTCCTTTAATCAGGTATAATTAAATAAATTATGGTATACATATGTGCAATAGCCATGCTTGGATGCCCACAAAGTATCTCTTCACCTCTTCTTTCTTCCTTAAGGAATCAATCCCACTCTTAGAAAGAGGGTGGAATTCCCTGATTAGTGTAAACTAATAGTTTTCAATGTGTAAATTATATACTCCAGAGGTTCCCCAAGAACTTTTCAAATTTTCTCCACAGAAAAAACCGTGTTGGAATTTTGATTAAATTGCATTTATAGATTAACTAAAAGCCAGATCAGCCGTGGGCCATATCCGGCCCGTTTGAAATGAATAAAACTAAAAAAAAAAAAAAAAAGACCATACCCTTTTATGTAATGATGTTTACTTTGAATTGATATTAGTTCACACAAACACTCCATCCATGCTTTTGTTCCAGCCCTCTGGTCCAGTTTAAGAACCCATTGTGGCCCTTGAGTCAAAAAGTTTGCCCACCCCTGGGCCAGATGCATGAAATTCCTTTGTGGGGGGTTTGGGGTGAGGGTCCTTCAGCCCAGCCTGCCACCTCTCGCAATCCAGGACCCCTCGCTCCTAACCACCCGCCTGCTGGCTCCTTACCACTTGGCTCACTGCTCCTAAGTGCTGCCAGAGAGGCACAGGAGGCTCCCGCCACTGTGTCGCCAGCGGAGCCTGGTTTCTGGCCGAGAGGCACTCCCACTGTGGGAGCACAGTGGCCACCAGGGGGCAGCTGTTGCATTGAGCATCTGCCCCCTGGTGGTCAGTGCACGTCATAGTGACAAGTCATTCTGGTCGTTTTGCTGTCAATGGTCGCTGGGCTTTTATATATTTATAGATATGGGGAGAAATTCTATCTTTTTTAAATTAAAAAAAAAGTTTTTTAAATTTTAATTTAAAAAATTTAACTCTAAGTATAGTTGATGTATAATCTTATATTGGTTACATTAGTCTCAGATATATAATACAGTAATTCAGCATTTTTATACCTTACAATGTAATTGCCCCACTAATCCTAGTAATCATCTGTCATGAGTAAGCATCACACTATTAACTATATTCCCCTTCCCCTTTTTACCCATTCCCTCAATCCCAGAGTCACAGTAAAGAAAAAAAGAGTTTAGAAATTCTCATAGTGGCAAAATTACAAACAGTAACAGCCAATAAGAAGTTAGGATACAAATTGGGCATATAACTAGGATCAAAGGAGCAAAGCAGGTTTAATGAGGTAGGCAGGCAGAAGACTAATCCATAGTCACCCATAGGGGAATTAACTATACTGAAGATAAAGGGGTTCTTGCCAGATGTAATTAAATCAATCTGGCTAGTTTGAATTCAGAGGAACTTGATCCTTCTTGGACTTAAAATGTCAGGGAGTATATTACATTAGTGCTAATTTCTTTGCTAGAGGTTCTGGTCCACTCAGGATCATCTCAGTGTGAGAATAACATTAGGGACTCATGTAGAGATGGATGTCTCTTATGGATTTTAGATTCTTATTAACTGAATATAGGTTTCCCCACTCAGCACCTTAGATTTTCTGGTTCAGTTTTCTTCTACCAGGGCATTCTGATGCAACTCTCAAGTAGTTCTGGGATGGAAAGGGATTTCAATACAAAATAATTACTATATATAACAAAATAAACTTAAGCTGTGTTATAGAATCTTACCTAATAATAGACAAACATGTAAATTGACCATCCCCCCCACTACACTCACCAGCCAATCAGGAGAGTATGCAAATCAACCCAACAAAGATGGCGGTTAATTTGCATCCATAAGTACGAAGCTGCGGAGCGAAGACCGAAGGCTCCGGCCGGAGAAGCGAAGGCCTGGGTCCTGGGTGCCGGAGGAAAACTGGTGCCAGCAGTCAGAAGGGAAGGCCTATTGCACGAATCTCTTCGTGCAATGGACCTCTAGTCTATATATATAAAACCCCAATATGCAAATAGACCAAATGGCGGAACAACCAAACAATCGGTGGCTATGATGTGCACTAACTACCAGGGGGTGAGTGCAGAACATGGCAGGCACTGGCAGCAGAGCGTGGAACATGGCGGGCATCAGCCATGGCAGGATGGTGGAGCAGTTGAGTGAGGGCGCCAGACCGAGGTGGGGCACCGGTCGCAGTCATTGAGGTAAGCCTCTGGTAGTTAGTAAAAATTCTTTGCTACCGCACGCTGCAGTCCCACTGGGAGCTTACACCTACTGCCAGCACCAGCCTGCTCACACCTACAGCAGGTGCCTGGTGCCGGTCCCAATTGCTTGGCACCGTCAGTGGGTATGAGCAGCGGCTGCTGGCCCCAATCACCCCTGAGGGCTTCTCCATCTCTACCTGCTCCTGAGGGGTGATCGGGGCAACAGCTGCCACTCACACCCTGACGGCGCCAGCCCTGCTTACACCCAGCGCTGGTGCCAGCTCCAAATGCTCTGTGCTGTCAGAGAGTGTGAGCAGGGCCGGCAGGGCCAGCACCAGCAGCGCGAGGGGACCAGGAGCCGCACCGGGAGGGGCTGGGCAGGGGCGCGGGGGGGGGGGCCACCTGCCCCGCCACATGGGAGGGGCCGGGCAGGGGCGCGGAGGATGGGCCAAGACATGCCCCTGTGCCCACCGCAGCCTTGCAGCCCAGTTCCTTTCAAGATGCACGAATTTGTGCACTGGGCCTCTGGTGTTCTTATAATGTAACTGGTACAGTGTTATAGTTACTTCTTTGTAGGTAAGAGACAGACTCATTTATATAATGTCCTATAACTGAAATGAGCTGATAAGGCTCTGTAAGCCTGTTTGACAATTCAGATACATCATAAATAAGTTATGTCTGTACTTCTGGATGTCTGAACCAGGAAAAGGACTTAAAGATATAGGCCATCCTAAGAAGGAACAAGGGTGTCCAAGTAGATCATTCTCACACTGAAAGAAATAATATGGTTTCTGCCATCTTAAGATAAAAGGCTAGGAAGGAAACAGGGCAAATAAAATGCTTATCTAATGTACTGGACCCCATTTGAGACATAAGCATTATTGTAACAGTCAAACACTTGAGTTTCTGAAACCTGATCAGACTACTCTGTGTATTTCTATAATTAGCTCTACTTTTATTCCCATAAATAATTAGTAAAGTCCATATTGAAATATTAGACAACCTCGTAAGTATTAAGAGAAGTCAGGAAAAGTGAATTGTTTTTTTAAACTAATATCTAATCCAACTTTAGCACTAATTTAATTTGTGCAGGAGAGTTGTTTCAGTATTAATAAAACAAAGAGTTTATTAATATCACAACCTGTTCAAAGTTTTTAAAAACCTCAGCCTTTGGAATCAGTATGAGTTACTTCAGTTAAAATTCAGTAGACTGAACATGAAAATTATTCTGGAGTAACAGATTAACTTTTTGAGAAGTTAAAAGACAAGGAAAAGGGAAAGAATTGAGGTGAATTCTAAATATTAAACAGCACAGAAAAAAGTGACTACTACACTCTCCATTTCTTTATTCACTGATCTAGCTGTTGAAAGCTACTGTAACAGTTAAACTAATGATGAGGAGATGGAGATGGGAGTTAAAGAGTATCCATTTCTTCAAAATTTTACAAACTTAACAGCTACTATTTACTGAGTGCTCACTGGATGCTAGGCATTGGAAATATTTGCAATAAAAGACAGAACTTGAATTCAAACCCTGAGCTCTAACTCTAGATCCAGAGCATTTAACTGGTGGATTAGAGTAGGATTGATATCATGATTAAATAAACCATGATGCCGTTTTAATCTCTCCACAGCTGCACAGCTACTGTTTAAGTAGTTGCCAACTTCTGGCTTAAGACATCTATACAAAGAGCAAGTAATTTATCTCCCAACAAGAGTTCAAAATTTCAACCACACTCTCCAAGTTCTCTTCAAGGCAATCCAAATTTTTTAGACATATTCCTTAGATACACAAAGTACTTTTAGCTCTGATAAAAGCAGGATGGGATTTTGTTTTCTGTTGTTGTTTTAGTAAGAACTGCTCTGATACTTGATTGCCAGCTGTCTCTACATTTTCCCCACTTAACAAAATTTCCAAAATGAACACAAGCCCTTCCCTTCTTGGCAGACATACCCTATTTTGCAAGTAGCAACAGTAACAAAACCAAAAACTTGCTAGACAAAATAGTCACATAAAAAATTCCACACAAAAATTTGCCTCATACAAAATATTTCTGCCTGATACTATGGAAATACTAGCCTCCGAATCTAAAATTCAGAGAAAAAGAAACCTGAGCATTAACATCTATTTACAAAACAGCCACCACTTCAAGTTACTGAGGCCTAACATATTGTCATTCTCTAAAACAGTGTAAGATCCAGGTTTTAACTTGATACACACACACACTCTCTCTCTCTCTCTCTCTCTCTCTCTCTCTCTCTCTCTCTCTCTC
>NW_006296619.1:696928-701474 GCF_000327345.1 Myotis davidii | reverse complement strand
ACTGTTAATTCAACACTAGAGGCCTGATGCAGGAAATTTGTGCAAAAGTAGGCCTTCCTTCCCCTGGCTGCCGGCACCAGCTCCCCTCTGGCACCCAAGACTTGGGCTTCCCTCTGGCCGCCAGCCGTCACCAGGGACCCAGGCTTCCCTCACAGCTCCAGCTTCGTCTGGAAAGACGTCCGGTCTAATTAACATATTACGTTTTTATTATGAGAGAGAATAGGAGTAAATTAACTAGTCACACTTCAGTTAAGTAGATACCTGTCAGATACGATAAATGAAAAATACTTTTTAAAAAAAATGCTTAAAGAATATATCTGTTCCAGTTTTAAGACGGATGCTATACATTTAAACTTAGCATCAAGGAACACAGTCAATGACTAGAAAAAATAATGAAACAAATGAGCAACTGGCCCAACATAATAGGATCAATTTTAATAACCCAATCTGCAAAGCCAGAATGAAGTCTCCTTTAAAAAGTGTTAAAAAAAGGAAAAGTGAACATTAGCTTTCCTTCATAACTCAGATAAGAAGTCTATATTCAATATATACATTTGGTTTGGTAAAACTCTTTAAAGAGAAACGACCTAATGACCTCATTTAATTATTCACCAGGCTGTCATCTTAGAACACTTTCTTTCCACATTCAAGCTGCATTTATAATTTGAGTCTCTATCAGCATCAAGATTTTGCCTATACTTTGAGTCGATATTGTGTATCATTCCTTTTTTTTTTTGTTACGAGAGAGAGAGAGAGAGAGAGAGCGAGCTTAAAAAACTGCAATAAATTGGTATCAAATAACCTGCTTTTTCCATTATTAGGTTTCTAAATAAAGTCAAAATGTTCCAATTACCTAAACCTGCCTTTGTCTAAATAGGTTCTATCTAGTCCAATAATTCTTAACTAAATAAAAGTCACTTTTAAGTGGGAACAATTTAAATGATCCAACTGAAGTTAATTCTATATTTCTATCAGGTTATAAGACAATTATCAGTGTAATGTACATTAGAGATTAGAATGACCAACTCTTACCTTTGTCTGTTGTTACTTTTTCTATACATCTGAAAGAAAAAAAAATTAAATGAGCAATCTTGCACACTTTCTTAAAGCACAAATATTTATCTCAGATTCTTCTACAGTGATTCGGAATTATTGGCTAAAATACAGAAAGTGATGAGCCTAATTTTTAGAGTACTGATATAAAACCTTTCTTCAACTTTGGTTTATCTTTTCTTAGCTTTAGGTTTTTATTTATTCTCTTGAGCACATTCACTGAAAATTTATTTCCCTTCACAAAAATTTCCTACTCTTTTCATTAACTTCTGAACATTTCAATGTAAATGGAGTTTTTATAAATTTAAGGAAGTTTATAAAAACTGTAACCTATCATCTAACTATAAATCTCATTTCACAAGTCATAAATTACCAATTACAGATGAAAAGATTTAAAGAGGTTAAGTGACTTATCCAAGGTCACTTAGTGAGTTGCAAAAAGCTGGGACTTGAAACTTTCTAAGCCCAATGCTTCTGCCACTGTATTATTTTGCCTTCTAATAGGAAAAGAGGTTTCAATCAATCCAATTTGCTGTATTTATTGACTTTTCAAGCTGTTGCACATTTTACTGTCTCTTCAATCACGAGAAAGAAATGTAGGTTAAACAGATGATTATCAGGAGTTTATAAATGTTGAGATATGGAAAAAAGACCTGAATAAAACAATTAATAGAAAGATTAAATTTCTTACTTCATTTTTTAAAAATGTGTCATGTTATTAGGAAAACAGAGATGAATCAAAGTCAGAAGGCACTTGACCAGGGTTTAGAAAAACTGAAACTCAAAACGCTTGAAATGTCCTAAAAGATTAAACATCCTACTTAGTTTTAAATTTTGTCTCATCACTTTGAACATCTATAATCCAGACACATATTTATAAACCTCCACTAATCAATGAATCTTCCCCTTATACCACAAGGTCCTTGGTTAAACCTCACTCAAGGATATTTTTCCATTGATTTTTTAGAGAGTGAAAGGGAGGGGGAGAGACACAGAGAGAGAAAGACATCATTGGGCTGCGTCCTGCACTGGGAATGGAACCTGCAACCAAGGCACATGCCCTTGACGAGAATCAAACCTGGGACTCTTGAGCCCGCAGGTCGATGCTCTACCACTGAGTCAAATGGACTAGGGTTCATTATCTTTAAAAACTCTAGCTCACCACACCATCAGGCCCAGTTACCACTCAATCAAGGTTTACCAAACTCCTTTGATTTCCAGGGCATGCAGCAAATTGAAAATGTGTAACAAAAAAATTATGGGAGGTACACTAAGAATTAAGACTATTCCTCCCCACAGAAATATTGTGGAGGAAAAAGAGATTTAATTTAATAATCTTACCCAAGATTGAATATTGTAACATTTATATTGTGGAAGTAAAGACTCACTTGGTACTTTTTGGTCAAGAATCAGGGAAAAAATAAACTTTTATGGTAAAGCTACAACCACTGTAGCTACAATTATCTTAAACTTAAGAGATCATTTCTATAAGCATAACTGTTGAAACAGAAAGAGGAGAAAGTTGTCAAGGAGATAGGTATATTGCACTCTCAAATGGGTAGGTCAGAATAAAAGGGAATGTTAAAAAACATATTATTAACCTTCCTATGTATGGTAATAGGGGAAAAAAAGAAAGAAGTTCAATTTTACATGAAAATACACCCCTACACATTTATACCTTTTTCATGCCATCACTATTAAAAACAATAGCTTTTCATAAATATTCACTATGTAACAGACTTTGTGCTAAGTCAGTGATTTTCAACCATGTGCAGCAAGAATTTTTAAAACATGCTATACCAGACTAGTCAGAGGCACTGACCTCTTTTTCCTTAGATTATTAAATAATGACAACAGCCAACACAACACTAGTCATCCGATGTGAGTGAATCAAAATTATACCTATTTTGCCCTGACTGGCTTGGCTCAGTGGATACAGCATCAGCCTGAGGACTGAAGGGTCCCAGGTTCGGTTCTGGCCAAGGGCATATGCCTGGGTTTCGGGCTTGATACCCAGTAGGGGGTGTGCAGGAGGAAGCCAATCAATGATTCTCTCTCATCACTGATGTTTCTATCTCTCTCTCCCTTTCCCTTCCTCTGAAATCAATAAAGAAATAAAATTTTAAAAAAATTACACCTATTTTATTTGGTCAAATTGGCAAAAAATATATTTTTGGTGTGCCGCAGTTTTAGTATTTATGTGCACCATGAGATATAAAAAAGGTTGAAAATAGCTGTGCTAAGTGCTACACATGCTGCATTTAATTCTCATAAACTAATCTCATAGGGATTAACATTATATCTTATAGATGAGGAAAATGAGGCACAGGCTGTTTACGAAACTTGCGCAAGAAATTGAGATCCAAATAAGGCTCATAGTAACTAGCTCTGATTTTGGAACAGGTGTGTTTTAAATCTACTGGGTCTGGTATAAACCACATCTTGCCACACTCTATCAGGAAAGTGGGGGACTTAAAACTCTGATTCCTTCCCCTCTTCCACTTTCCCTGCTTTTACTAACTTTTTTCACTTGAAAGTCAAGACACAAATGATGTTATCAGTCACGAATTCGATGGCTAATGTGATTAACTTCTAGGATTTACAAATGTGTGCTTCTGCAACATAGGAAGGTTATTTTAATAAACAGCTTTAAATATTGATGTTCCTGGTTCCTCTATTATCTCTAGGAAATAAAGGAATTTCTTTCAGATTAGTCTGATTTTTAAGGATGAAGTTCCTACATTAACACGTATGCAAAAACAAACATGTTACTTGGCAAAAAAGAAAAATTACCCATTTAAGCTTGCTCTAGGAAAGACGACTACATTTAACAAAACTGGCAAAGTCACTTTTTTTTCCTGCTAGTAAGCACCAGATTTCTAAAACGTGTACAAAGTAATGTGAAAACTTAATAGTGAGAAAAAGCTCCATGGAGCTACTCGTACAACGGGCTCCTAAACTAATTACAGGGAAGGGGAGTGGGGGACGGACCCCCTTTTGAAGGTAAGATCGCGCTGAGCATTTCCTAATGGGGATGTGATGTAATACTGGAGAGCCGCGCACGGAGGGAAAGCGATAGGCTGACAAAGGGATGCAGATGCCCGAGTGCGGGATCAGCCTGCGACGGCAGGGAAGGGTGAGTCACGAGGGAGCGGAAGGGGTATCTGCTACAAAGACCGACTTCACGGAGTGGGGAAGTGGCCCCGCAGACACGCCAACAACGAGGATCAGGCAGCCACCAGGGAAGCGGCGTGACATCTGTCGTGCGAGCCGGCAGGGGGCAGGGCAGGCAGGATGTCACGTGGAGTGGGCACTACGGGAGCCGAGAGGGGAGCGTGCGGACACAGGGGGGTCTACCTCACCGCCCGAAAGACTGCGTTACTCACACGAGTCGCGGACTCTTCTTGCCCTGAGCTGGAGACGCGGGCTTCGCGGCCTGGGACTGCAGCCCCGTGAGGTCCGGGGGCCTGGCGCTGGGGCTGCTCCTCCGCCT
>NW_006296619.1:645335-696737 GCF_000327345.1 Myotis davidii | reverse complement strand
CCCCCTCCCACTCAAGGCCCCCTACCCCTGGCACCGCGCGCGCGCGCCCGACAAAACGCTCCGCGAGCCAATCGGAGAGGAAGAATGGCTTCTTCGCCCCGCCCTCCCTCACGCAGCGACGTACCGGGTTCCCGCCCCCTCCCTTTCCTTGAACCAATCAGGGAACAGCTCCAAGGGAGCGCGCGAGGTTTCCTTCCCCGCGCACCCGTTCTCACCGTTAAACGGCCGCGTCCCGCGACAATCCTAGTGACCTTTCCCTCTCCGGAGTTCCACGCGCACTAGGGGCAGGGGGAGGGGCCGGTTTCGCGAAGAGGTTGGTGGGAAAAAAAAGCACCTCTTACCCCGCCTCGCGCGCTCCCTGGAGTGGCTGCGCGCGCACCTGCCTCCCTAAGGATCCGCTAATGCCACAAGGGCTCTTTCTATCCTTCCTCAAAGGCACGGAAGTAGCCCCGGCGTTCTTCTACCTCCACCCAGACTCCACTTTCCTGTATGTGGCCTTTCTGTCCCCAGCGTTGCGAGGTCTTGAGGGAGAAGGGGGAAATTTTTTTGAGCTGTCGCTTCTCCTTTAAGAAAAAAAGCCCCGTCGCTGCCGGATGAAAGTCTCTGAAAAAATGGCGGCGGTAGAACAGAGGCGGGGTCGTGAGGGCATGGAGGATCCGCCTCTTCGACGCATGCGTATAGTTACCTTGCTCAAAAGCATTCTGGGAGTTGAAGTCCTACTTAGCCTGTGGTTTGGTGGGGGAGGGGCATAGAAGGTAGGAAACCAGAGGCGAAATGGTTGCTGGGAGTTTTTGACCGATGCAGGATGGGGAAAGTAGTTTTTAGTATTTCCACAGTCCAAGTGTACTTTTCCTGGGAGGCAGTGTTTCCGGGTTAAGGCGCGACACCTAAGCAGATCCCGGCGCAAATTTTGAGCCAGTTGTCAGGATTTCCTGGGGAGGTTTTCCCGGCTTGTTTTCTTGGCGTTGGCGAAGCATTTCTAGGATGGTCACGTCATAGTTCTTACCTTGGTCTTGGTTAGATGGCTCCTCCGGCTGGCGCTCATGCCTGCAGTATTCGTCTCATCCTCCTGTGTCTGACCCACCAACCTGGGAGCCCCTGGAGGTCAGGGGCTGAATCTGGTTGTGTCGGATCCTCGGGGGCCTACCCGTCAATTATTTGGTTACTAATAAAAGTTTGGGGAGATCACTGTGGAGTTGCGTTTCTACTGGATACCGCGCCCCCTGCTTCACTCGGCGGCGGTCACTGGGCTGGAGGGAAGTTGTTCGCGGTCACTGGGCTGGAGGGAACTTGTTCGCGTGTCGCGGCACCAACCGGAGAAATCTGAAGGCCTCCCTCAGGCTCCCTGCTCTGAAGCCGACGGCTTCTGCGGCTTTTAAATGTTTCGGCTGCGCAGGAAGCACAGTCAGATGAGCCCCTTTGCCGGAATTTCTTTTCCGCCCAATAACGTGTGCAGCTAAATTGTCCTAATCCGATAAACGGGGGTTTCCATTTGCTTATCTCAAGGTGATGGCCGTGGGCCTCTCACATTCCTTTCTTCTTTCGTCCATTATAACCTGGGAGCGATTTGCAGGACCACGTTCTTACCCCTGGAAAATAAAGCATCTGGGGGTAAAATGCCTAAAGGAAGCGGATGGAAACAAGATGTGGGGAATCCAATTTAAATTTCACATTAATCATTCAGTTAAAGCTGCGGATACAGTACAATACATGCAAGCCAAGTGCTGACGTGCAATTTTCCTTCCAGTGCTTTGGCTCAGTTATCACTTCAGATTAGGGCGGCAAATGTTTTCTGTTTTCTAATGAGTGTGTTTGCACTTTCATGGGGCTAATGGCATTTCAGTTGTAAAAGCTGGCATAGGTGGATGGGAATTTTTGCAAATCCATTTTTAAGGTATGCAGGCTTTTGGAACAGCACTGACATCCAATGGCTGCTCAAAGTAAATGCAGAGTAGGAATCTTCATTAAAAAAAGAAAAGTCTTCAGTCACTAGGGAATGGAGAATGAATGATTCCTTTTCAGTGGTTCTCAACCTTCTGGCCCTTTAAATACAGTTCATGTTGTGACCCAACCATAAAATTATTTTCGTTGCTACTTCATAACCAATGTTGCTACTGTTATGAATCGTAATGTAAATATCTGATATGCAGGATGGTTTTTAGGCGACCCCTGTGAAAGGGTCGTTAGACCGCCAAAGGGGTCGCGACCCACAGGTTGAGAATCGCTGCTTTAGATCATCTGGAAAAAAAAAAAGACCATTGTGTTATAGAGGAAAGTTCACAGGCTTTGAAGTTAAATATAGATTATATTAGGTAGAAAAGCTACCTATTAACTCTATTACTTGAGCAAGTTCCTGTTCCTTGAATATTTCTCCACTGGGAAAAATGGGGTAATACCTATTTCACCAGGCCATAATTATAGTTCTTCCCATAGTAGGCCTTTGTAAATGTTGTATTTTGTTGAAGGTGAATAAAATCAGTGGTTTAAAAAAAAAGGTAAAAGTTCATCTCAGCGTCACTGTTCAGAAAACTGCTGTAAAGCAATGTGAGTAGGTAGGAATTATATGCTTAATTGAGATGTCTGCAACTTAGCACCTGAGTCTTAAATCTCCCAGTCTCATTCTTCATGACTCCTTTGGTTGTTTGCATTTGGACCCCTGAAATGAACCAAGCCCTGAGAATCCAAAAATGAATACACCTCTGCTGCATTTAATGGATTTTCCAATCTATTCGGGAAATTAGGTAAGCAAAATTTCTGGATAATTAAATAAAGATAGCAAAATGAATCGGGTGCTAGCTATGAAGCAAACAATGCCTCCATGGCCCACCAGCAGCTTCACGGGCTGGGGATGGGGTGGGGTGGGGGGGTAGCGGGAGATTCCTGATGTATAGTCGAAGTGCGATACATACACTGAGCAAAAACACAAGCGCAAATCTGCCATTCCCATGAATTCCAGGTGAATTCTGGCATGTAGTAGGTGCTCAAATTTTTCAACTTTTGAATCTTGCCCTGGCCAGTGTACCATCAGAATTCAAATTTTACTACCTGCCTTTTTTTCTATGTCAGTCCCATTTTAAAAACTCTGACCTATAAAAAAAGAAAAGAAAAAAAAAAAGTAACTCACCAAATCAAACGAGAGGAAGTGCTAAGCAAATACAGGAACCAAAAAAGGTTATAGAGGCTGCTTCACACTGTCTCATTCAGTTCCTTTGCGGTCCTCTTCTTCAGCACAGACCAAAGCGGGTCCTCACAACCTGTGGCACCAGCGCATCTTGGGTGTGTGACAATGGAAGAGTTGGGTGAGTGAGGAGCTTCCTGGGGGAGAAACTCTGAGGGAATCAAGACCTGGCTGCCATCTCCTTGTGTGGTGGGGTGTACTACTAGCCACATGGGTACAGGAAGATCTTATTTTCACTTCTCTCCTGACTTCGCTAAGAGTAAAGCACAAGGAACTATAATTGGGGAAATATGGGTTCACTGTTTCTGTGGCACAGAAGGCGGAGAGTTTGGTAAACTCCACACAAATACTTTTGGATTGAATTGTGATTAAAATGGCCATTTTATTATGAGCATTTGCCCTTTGGGGGCTACTGGAGATCATAGAGTGATCACACGGTAGGCAACGGTAGAGATGTGATTTGAGGAGAAAAAGAAAGCAATGAGTGTTATGAGGAGAAGAAGAAAAAGTACAAGAATGAGGGATTCACAGAGATTGGAGAGAAGCCAGGGTGGTTTCAGTTGTTCTAGGATTTAGTATTAAATCAAGACAACATAGCACTAATAACTCCAGGGATTTTATTGCTCAGCTTTTTATTCAGAGGAGCTCTGAAGGAACAGATTTCTATGGCCTGCAAGTGTAATACCTCCTTCCATTCCAAAGCAATAAAAACCAGCAGTGGAATTATTGGCCATGTTGCTCAAAAGAGATCTCTGATTTCAAGCCTTTGGAGTAACGTAAGATTTATCATTCTTGGGAATGCATTCCATATCCTTTGCCAACATTTGTTGCCAACAGCCTTACTAACACTGAGTCACTAACCCAGTTTCCAAGCTGTATTAATTACAGCGTGTCCTGGGTTTTTGTATATTTGGGGCATGTCAAAAGTGCAAACAATGACCAAAAACATATTTTACATATTGTCCTTTTAAAAAATTGTTTAGAGTGTAATTTGAGAGTTGGAGTAGAGGAAGGAAGGCAAATTGCAGGAGGGAAGAGGAAAAGGTGGTGTTTGATAAATATGTATTGAACTGTTTTGGAGGTAAAGTCTATTTGGATACTTGGGGTAGAATCCAAATTCTTATCTTGCGTGAGGGTTGGGGAATTTCATATTTCTACCTGAGTTCCACTCTGTTTTTTTTATGTTAGGGCTACCTAATGGCCGTTCTGCAGATAATTAAAAAAGCAAGTAATACTTTTTGTGGTCACTTAAACTAAAACTGGACATTTTTACATATGTTAACCATTTTAGCAATCCACTAAAATGGGTATTATCCACATTTTTTTTAAATGAGAAAACTAAGAAAAGCAAAATAACTATTTCAATGACACCAAAACGGACCAAGCTACAAGCTATTCTCCTGTTTTAGAAATGTGTTGGCTCAGATGTTCTGGCTGACAGAATAACCTAGGTAACAAAAACATGAAATAAAAAGATTTGCACAGCTTTGCATTTCTTAAGCAGGAAAAATTATACAGAAATCTGGTCCAGAAATATAGAAAGAACCACACAGCTTGGAGGATAACATTCCTGTTGATGATTCAGGTGGCTAATCCTCTTCTTCAAATTGTCGTCAGCCCAATTGCTACCCTAATAACTTAGGATGGGTCTCTTCCTGCTGGAGAGAGGTAGCATGAAGGGCAGGTCGGCACAGGTATGCCTGTATTTCCTCTTTGTGTCCTTCTTACACGGGGATACTAGATAAAGAGAAACCAAGAGCAAACTCTGGCTCTGAATGAAATCATTACAATCCAATGAGACCCCCAAGAAACCTTGCTTTACAAATCTTTTCATGTTAATACCGATGAGTATTTGATTTCTGCAGATGAAGGGCTACAGAGAAGGACTGTAGAATTTTCAGTCTAGTATCCCCCACCACCAGTCATCCCATATTTGTCATCCTGAAATTAGTCATCTTCAAATTACGGAATCTGGCAAAAGGCAAGATGATCTTTGGGTGTTGGTGATACGTGCACTCAGGAAACAGGAAGAGAAGGGCCTGTTAACTCCTGACCCAGAAAAAGTTACAATAACTTTAGCGAGCAGGTCCTTCTAAGGGTAACCTTCTACTCTTAGTGGTATCATTTGTTTCTCTTGTAAACGGTATCTCCTCTCTCCTAATCTTTATTGTAAACTAGTGGCCTGGTGCACAAAAATTCGTGCACTCAGGGAGGGGGTCTCTTAGCCCAACCTGCACGCTCTCACAATCCGGACCCCCTCAGGTAGGGTCCAGAACCATCGCAGCATGGCTCTGGTTCCCTGGGCCTGCAGGCAGGGGGAAGGGACCAAGAGGGCAGTCTGATCACAGCATGGCTCCAATTCCCCAGAGCCTGTGGGCCGGGGTAGGGACCAAGAGGCCAGTCTGATGGCAGCATGGCTTGGTTCCCACAGCTCCCTCCCGTGGGCAGCCAGGAACCAGGACTGACTCCTGCGGCTCCAGCCGGAACCCTAGCCTGGTGTTCAGTCATCCATCTGGATGTTTAGGTCATGACGGATCCTTATATATTAGGATGCCTTTTTATTTTAAATCTAAGGGGATCCATGACTTCTAGTTAGAGAAAAGGTTAGAAATAGAAAAGAAAGGGGCTATATCTTGATGGATATAGACTAAATATTTGGAATTCAGTCTGACTGTATGAGGAAAGAAGTTTTGCTTTTTCTTTCTACCTGTTTTTGTTTTATTTTTTCTTCTGTAAAAATCTTTTAATATAGAGAATTTAAGAATATAGTTTAATGAAATCTGATGTACCCCTCAACCAGTTTAAACTATCAAGTCTTGGTCAATCTTTTTTCATTTATAGACCCTCCCATTCCTTTAATAACCTTATTATTTTAAAACAATCTCAGATATTAAATAATTTCATCTGTAAATATTTCATCATACTCTCTAAAATAAATTTATACATACTTACACAAATAACCATAATACCATTATCACACCCCAAAAATCTTTAATAGTAATTCCTTAATATTATGAAATACCATTATCACACCTAAAATATTAACATAAATAATCAAATATTCTTATCATACCCAAAATAAATTAATAATATGTACTTAGTATTATTAAATATCCAGTCAGTGTTTAATATTCCTGATTGTTTATTTTTTGTTTGCTTGTTTACTTTACTTTTATCCTCAGATTATTTTAAGTTAAGGTTCATATACTAAAATTAGTTATACGTTTCTAAAGTCTATTTTAATCTATTGGTTCACTCGCCATCTCTTTTTTCATTAAAATTTATTTGTGAACGGTAATTTTCCCTGAAGAATTTAGCCCAGTTTACTTCTCTCTAAAGTGGTGTATAAAATTCAGTCTTTTTGTGAGATGGATGATTTAGAAATATATGTAGATCTTTTATTAAATTTATTGCAGTGACATTAGTTAATAAAATTATATAGTTTCAAATGTACAATTCTGTAATACATCATCTGTGCATTTCAAAGTCAAATATCCTTCTGTCCCAATATATTTGACCCCCTTTACCCTTTGCTACTTCCTCCCACCCCGTTTCCCTCTGGTAACCACCATACTGTTGTCTGTATCTATGAGTTTCTGTTGTTTGCTTGTCTTGTTTGTTCATTCGTTGCTTTCAGTTTTACATTTCACATATAAAGATCTATAGCTTTCATTTTAAAGAAATGATTAGATCTTTTTTTATGCCATCAAGAAGTAGTCATCCCTCCAATATCTGAAATAAATGAAAATCTTTTTTTTCATAATGTGTGAAGTTCATTTTCTTCATCTGGGGACTTCCAAGGTAGGCATATACTTAGAAACAATATAATCCAGTGTTTTGCAAACTTTTAAGAACTACAACCTGTGGTAAGGAAACCACTAGAGAATCACTAATGGGTGTTGATCCACAATTTGAAAAGTATTATCCTATATAATAAAGAGCTAATATGCAACTGATTGTCATGCCATCACACCATCATGCCGGGGCTGGAGTATCTGAGGCCAGGCCGGGGAACCTGAGGCTGTAACCCCCGCCCTGGGGCCGGGGGACCTGAGGCCACACCCTTGCCCCGGCCCCAGTGCCAGGGGACCTGAGGACAAGCCAAGGGACCTGAGGCTGCGCCCCCCTGCCTGGTGGGGGTTTGGGTCTCACACAATTTCGAGGCATATGTGCGTGGGCGGGGACTTGACTCTGGGTCCCAGGGTGTGCCCCAGACTCTGACAGAGGGAGATTTTCATATACATTTTACTAATTTTCTTTCATCTCTGACACTCCTATTATAGAGAAAGGGCAAATAGCAATATTAAAATATTTCCTCTAATTAATTCCCTTTTAAGATGCAGGAATTTCATGCACCAGGCCTCTAGTTGTACTATAATTGCTTAATTATGTAGATGAACAAATAGCTTCAGAGAAGAACATGCCATGCCCAGATGACCCAGAGAATCCATTTGAGAATGAGGTCTGGAATTTCTGGCTTGAAGTTAGTGCAGGGGTTGGAGATCAGACAGCCAAGTTCTGAACTCAGTAACAGTGTGAACTCAAACAATTTATTTGGTAATTTCTTGAACTACAAAATAAGCATAATAATGCCATCTGCTTCAAAGAATTAAGATAACTAAATTAAATATATAAACCTTAATTTTTATTAATTGTTATTAATTTCATCATAACAGAAAGGTAATATTGTAATACTTGAAGTCAGAGTCCATTGTTTGTTCCTAAGAAAATATAAGAGAAACAATCAACTATTTGGACTGTAAAATCTTGCTTGATTTTGTAATATTTGTATTTTTTCCCCCAATTTCCTTTTCTCCCCATACCCTAAAAAGACAGAATACTTATATTCTCCTTTGAGAATCTGGTTATGTGCTTGGGATATAAGAAAAAAAATCATCAAGGTTAAGAATAAATGTTACTATCCTGGTATATTTTTTAAAACTGTAGTATAATTGCTTATATTTTTCTGATAGAAAAACTATTTAGAATTTTACTTTTTTTCTAAGTGGGAATCTTTATGAGTGATTCACCCCAAATAAATGACAAAAATTAATACCCTGCAATAAAATAAGCCAAATTATAGAGTGAGACTATGGAATTGAATGCAGCCATAGGAAATAAGAAATAGGCTACAGGATAAGGAGACTTTAAACATCTTTTAGCCAGGATATGGAGGCTTTAAACCACATTCTAGAAGTAAAATACAGAGCAAGGGAAGACGTTTTAAGGAAAATAGCCTTAACCCAAGAGAAGAGGGAGATGAATGGAGGTGCAGGGGGAGCGATATAAGAGGAAAATTATTTCAGAAGACTTCCGTGTTCTATACTATGATTCCCTTGTGTGTTATGATATAGATGCTTTATTGGAGGAATTGGAACGCTCTACCCTCCAGGACAGTGGTGAATACTCCAACCCTGCTCCTCTTCCCAAGGATCAGCATTCTGGAAAAGAGAGTGCTGAGACTTCAGACATCCCTTCTGTTCAGGATGACACAAGCCCCTTGCAGGTAACATTTCATTTATTGGAGTGCCTTGAATACAGATGTTTGAGTGTTTGCTGAATATGAATTGCATCCTACACAAAATAATGTGAAAGGACAATTATATATCCAAGAAAGAGAAGAAAATCCCTCTAAGATAACTTAAAGGTGCTCTCCCTGCTGTTCCTTCTACTTGGACCAGGTTACTCCTGATAGCTTCAAACTTTTCTCACCTCCTCCTATCAGTCCTTGCTCAAGAGTCCCCTTCTCAGTTAATCCTTCCCAGGTCAATTTCTTCCTTCCTTCCTTCCTTCCTTCCTTCCTTCCTTCCTTCCTTCCTTCGTTCATACGTCCATAATATGTATCACAGTTGGTAATACATGCATGAAGCAAAATGAAGCACTTCTTTCTTTCTTTCTTTCTTTCTTTCTTTCTTTCTTTCTTTTCTCTCTTTAAAATTTTTTTCAATTATAGTTGGCATTTAATATTATATTAGTTTTGAGTGTACAGCATAGTGGTTAGACACTTTTATAACTTTTGAAGTGACCCCCCCCCCATAAGTCTAGTATCCACCTGGCACCATATATAGTTATTACTATAGTATTGACTGTATTCCCTATGCTGTATTTTACATCCCCGTGACTATTTTGTAACTTCAATTTGTATTTCTTTTTCTATTAGGTTTTTAATTTTTTTCAATCACAGTTTACATTCAATATTATTTTGTATTAGTTTCAGGTGTATACCATAGTGGTTAGATAATCATAGACTTTACAAAGTGTTCCCCCTGATATTTCCAGTACCCATCTGGCACCATATATAGTTATTACAATATTATTGACTATATTTCCTATGCTGTACTTTACATCCATGTGACTATTTTCTAACTAGTGATCTGTACTTCTCCATCTCTTCACCTTTTTCATCCAATCTCCCAACCCCCCTTGCTTCTGGAAACCATCAGTCTGTTCTCTGTATTTATAAGTCTGTTTCTATATTGATTGTTCATCTCTTTTGTTCTTTCAATTCCACATATAAGTGAAATTATATGGTATTTGTCTTTCTCTAACTGACTTATTTCACTTAGCATAATAACCTTTAAATTCATTCATGCTGGCCAAGCAATATTCCACTGTATATATCTGCTACCACATTTTCATCCGCTCAGCTATTGATGGGCACTTGGGTTGCTTCCATCTCTTGGCTATTACAAAGAATGCTGCAATGAACATAGGAGTTCTTTTGAATTAGTGGTTTGTATTTCTTAAGATATATACCCAAAGTGGAATCACTGGGTCATTAGGCAGTTTCATTTTGAATTTTTTGAGGAACTTTCATTCTGTTTTCTACAGTGGCTGCACGAATCTGCATTCCCAGAGGGTTCCCTTTTTTTGTCTACCTCCTCATCAACACTTCTTGTTTGTTGATTTATGGATGATAGTCATTCTGACAGATGTGAGGTGATATCTCATTGTGGGTTTTTCTTAAGACATTTTATTTATTTCAGAGAGGAAGGAGAGGGGGGGAGAGAGAGAGAGAAACATCAATGATGAGAGAGAATCATTGATTGGCTGCCTTCTGCATGCCCCACACTGGGGATTGAGTCCACAAGCCGGGAATGTGCCCTTGACCAGAATCGAACCTGGGACCCTTCAGTCTGCAGGCTGACGCTCTATCCACTGAGCCAAACCAACCAGGGCCTCATTGTGGTTTTAATTTGCATTTTTTTGATGATTAGTGACATTGAGCATCTTTTCATATATCTATTGGCCATCTATGTGTCCTTGTTGGAGAGGTATCTATTCAGTCCATTGCCCATTTTTAAAATTGGATTGTTTGGTTTTTTTGTTGAGTTGTATGTGTACTTTATAAATTTTTTATATTAACCCCTTATTAGAGCTACCATTGGCTAATACATTCTTCCATTCAGTGGTGTTCTTATCATTTTCTTAATGGTTTCCTTTGCTGTGCAAAACCTTCTTAGTTTGATATAGTCCCATTTAGTTTTTCTTTTATTTCTCTTGCCTGGGGAAATAGATCAGAAAAAAAATATTAATAAGAGAAATGTTAGAGATTTTATCGCCTATGTTTTCTTCTAGGGTTTTTATGGTATTAAGTCCACTTGTATTTCTTAAGCTCTTCAGCTTTTTTATCCATCTCCTCAGCACTCCTCCCATCTGGCAAACATCAGTTTGTTCTTTATATCTATGAGTCTGTTTTTGTTTTGTTTGCTTATTTTGTATTTTTTAAAATATATTTTATTGATTTTTTTTACAGAGAGGAAGGGAGAAGGCTAGAGAGTTAGAAACATCGATGAGAGGGAAGCATTGATCAGCTGCCTCCTGCACACACCCTACTGGGGATGTGCCTGCAACCAAGGTACATGCTCTTGACTGGAATCAAACCTGGGACCCTTCAGTCCGTAGTCCGATGCTCTAGCCAGTGAGCCAAACCAGCTAGGGCTGCTTATTTTGTTTTTGAGATTCCACATATGAATAAAATTATATGGTATTTGTCTTCCTCTGTCTGACTTATTTCACTTAGCAAATTATTCTCTAGGTCTATTTGTGTTGTTGTAAACAGTAAGATTTAATTCTTTTTTATGGTGATGAATATATTTATAATTGCCATTTCTTCTGCATTTTCTATCTCCCACCCCTGATTGATATTACATGTTCATTAATTTATTTTTAGATATTAATTTGTTTATTATCTGTTTCTCACAATGTAAATCCGGGGTAGACAATTTTTGTTTATTTATTTTTTGGTTTTTGGTTTTTTGATGGCTACATCCCTAGCCCTGACACATGACAGGCTCTCAATAAATATTTGTTCAACAAATAAATGAGTTGTTAGCCAACTACCCTTTAGAGTCACACATTATTTCTTTTTTAAAAATATATTTTTATTGATTTCAGAAAGGAAGAGAGAGGGAGAGATAGAAATATCAATGATGAGAGAGAATCATCGATTGGCTGCCTCCTGCACGCCCCCTACTGAGGATTGAGCCCGCAACCCTGGGCATGTGCCCTTGACCAGAATCCAACCTGGGACCCTTTGGTCCACAGGCTGATGCTCTATCCACTGAGCCAAACCAGCTAGGGCACATTCTTTCTTTTGGTATGCTAATTTTAATCATGTTATGGTCTATAAAGGGACTTTGCTTATTTTGTTGTTTTATGATTTTTGTCTGAGTACTTCTCTAATTCAGTGCTTTTAGGGCAGGGAGAGGGTCACTTTTTATTCACATGGCAGCTATTCTACTTAGAATTTGGCCTTTCTCTGTGAGATGGCTGGTATTCCTCTGCCTTATAAAAGGATATCTCAGAGACATGCTAGTCGTCAGTCTCCTTTAGAATCTAAAAACATTCTTTAATTCTGGGTGTAGATAAGCACCAAGATTTCACTAACAGAAATCCATTCTGTCGCTCTGTCTTAGGTGCAGCTCGTGTATACTACTAATATTGAGGAGCCCCACGTCTACAGGTATTTTTTAATATTAAATTCTTAAGCAAAGTTATTAGATAATTGTTGTCAGTCTGTGTTTGGACAATACTTTGCTTGGAACTCCTACTGCTCTCCTTTTCTTTCCATCGTTTTTGAGCAAATGTGGAATGGTTTCTGCTCTTTCCTTCACCACCTGAAAAAGTGTAAATAGTTCTAATCATCACAGATGCTTTGGCCCAGCTATTCCAAGTCACAGAAGAAAAACACCAAATGAATTTTCAGCAAGCCATTAACAAATTCAGAGCTAGGCTCGATCCGATTTGATTCAGTAGATAGAGCATTGGCCCTCAGACTGAAGGGTCCTGAGTTCAGTTCTCATCAAGGGCACGTACCTAGGCTGCAAACTTGAACCCCGGCATGTGCGGGAGGCAACCAATCCAATCAGTTTGTCTCTCTGACATCAGTGTTTCTCTCTGTCTCTCCCCCTCCCTCCATTCTCTCTAAAAATCAATGGGAAAATTGGGTGAGGATTTTTTAAAAAGAGCTAGTTTCAGAGTTGAACTAAGAGATTAGTCTCCATGGCAGACTAATGAATATAGACTTCTTTTCATATTTGCTCAAAATTTATTTAGCAGATGGAGAGATTGCCTTTTCACAAAAGTTACAGATTGGAACAGATTCATTTACTAAATAATTTCTACTGGCCAAAGCAGAATTGGCAGCCTGTTAAGAAAAAAAAAAGACCACTTTTCTTGTTCTCTTTTCAGTTATGGCTTGAAATTTAAAACGTCAGACAACATTCTGGAAAACAAAATAAAAGCCTTAAAATGTAGACAGTAAAGGCTCATACTTGGTAAAGAATACTACGCCACACCTTATTTGGTTTCAGAATTGCAGCCAATAGTGCACACGTGATGCTAAATAAGGAAAGGACCTATGCTATCAAAAAGTCTTTTTATAGCTTTGCATTTGAGGACACTTTCTACTGTAATGGGAGGAAGGCCAATTTATTAATACAATTGTCAGTGTGTTCCATTTCCAGTGATCACGCCCCTTTGTAAAAAGCAAACAAAGCAAAACAACAACATCAAAAACAGTGCCTGGTACATAATTACTTCACAGTAAATTTTGGCTTTTTAAATCCAGGAAACCAAGACTTAGATACAAACACTAATGAACATATGAACATCCTATTTAATAAACCGAAAGGCAGGACAACTGGTTGCTATGACACACACTGACCACCAGGGGGCAAACCAGTGGTGGGAGGCGGGGCCGGCAGGTGGGTGGAACCAGGCCACCAGCCAAGGTGGGTGCCAGCTGGGTCCCTGATTGCCCCACCTGCCCGTTGCCCCACAGATCGGCTCTGATCACAGGCCAGGCCTAGGGACCCTACCCTATATATTGGGAACAGTCTCTTAGATTTAAAAATTAAAACCTGGCAAGGCTACTCTAACACTGAAAAAACAGGATGATGCAGCGATGACATGCATGGACTCTGGCTTGCACATTTTGTGGTCAGCCCTGATTCGGACCCATAACTGTATGACAAAGCCAATTACTTAACTTCTCTCTGCTTCAGTTTTTCCATCCATAAGATGGGGAAAATGGTACTACTGCCTCAGAAGGATCATGTTATGTACTACTTTTTATAATCAGGGAAAAAAAATATAGCTGCCCATACAACTGCAAGATGCCTTTCACCTGGATGAAAAGTATGGTCACTGGTGCATGCAGCGTCCCAGAATGCAAGAGAGATGTCCGACTGCTGGTCCCAGATTGTGAGAAGGATTGGATTGCAATGGATTTCTGTGTGTGTGTGTGTGTGTGTGTGTGTGTGTGTGTGTGTGTGTAAAAGAGAGAGAGAGGAAGAGAGAGAGAGGGGACCTCCCTCCTTCTCCCCTCCCCCGCCCCCCCACACACAAATTTCTTACACTGGGCCTGTAACATGACATAAAAACCAGTCCAGACAACAACCATTTCCTGTCTGTCTAGCACTGTGATCAATTGATGGCACACCATACTAACTTATCAATGTCTCCTCCCCCATATGAATCTTTGGTAGATTTCTCATTAGGCCCATTCCCCCTTCTTCTCTTGGCTTTGCTAGTATTCGAGAGGAGCTGATCCCTATGGATGGGGTTTTGCAGGCTCCAGGCTTCAACCAGTGGGAGGCAGTGTGGAGAGATTGGAGGGTGAAAGGCATGGAAATTTAAGGCACTTCTCCCCCAATATTTGTCCACAGTCTCCATTTGTAGTTACATTTTCTTTATGGCTTCAGATGGAGCAAAACAGGTCTGGGATGGTTCCAGCATATGTCTGTTGACTTGGGTCCCTGGGGTCTGATCACTTTGCCTCTTTGCTTTGTCCCTTCAGCCTAATGACTTCCTGCTATGACTATTCTCTGGGATCCCTCAGTGTCTTCTGTTTGCTTTTGTAGCTCTCCCATCATCTGTGTAATCAAATTTCTGGATTAAATTCCTTCTGCTGACTCCCAATATCTGTATTTTCCTGAGTGGGCCTCGACTGACACACTTTCCATTACTGAATGATACATGCTGTGTAGACCTTTATGGGAGAGTGAGACAAAATCCAGGTGACCTAGTAAATATGTAATAGAGTGCTACAAATCCCCGAGGCGGGTATAATTCAGAGAGAATAAGGCTGGCATGTACAGACAGAGCATGGGACTCAGAATCTAGCTTCTTGCATTCTGTGTTCACCATTTCCTCTAGTTTGCTTAAATGAAGTAAACATTGCTTTGGACCTAGAAAGCATATTCAATACCATTTGTGAGTATAACACTGTAATACTATTTCTAATATAGTGATGTATCAGCAGCATTGTGACCAAATATTTAGAAATTGTATCTTTTACATGCACAAAAATAATTTTAATAAGAAGAGGGAGAAACAATTCATAAAAACATTGCAGAGGAAAGGATGGGGAGAAAAGTCCTGCACAATGAAGCCTCTCCCATGAGATGTCTGGATTCTTATAAACATACTAGAGGCCCGAAACACGAAATCCGTGCAAGAGTAGGCCTTCACAGCTGCTGCTTCATCCGGAAGGTTATCCGGAAGGTCGTTCTATAGTGATACAACCATCAGGATGCCACGTTGTACTTAAAAGACTAAGTCTTTCATCTTAGGGGGAGAAGATATGCACCTTCCTCCTGCATTCTCCCTGCTGTTAAATACTCAACCATAAGTAAGTCAGGAGTGAAACTGTCAAACCCAAGAGACAGTCTTGTTTTTCTTAAGAGAGAAAGAGATATATTTCCTTCTGCTTTGCTCCTGGTTGATAAATACATAAAAAATAAGTAAAATAGTAAAGCTATATTTTCATTGTTGAAAATAAACTTAGTGAAAGACAGAATATTTGGTTTTGTGTACGTGTGTGTGTGTATGTGAGTGTGTATGTGTAAAAGAGAGAGGGGGAAAGAGAAAGAGAGAGAGAGAGTCAGTTTGGTGGGGAGTTAGCTAAGCTGACTTGGTTAATGTTGATTACAAACATTACTTGAGTCAGTTGCCTGCATGATCCAGTTTTTCCACTTTTCAAAATTTATTCTCTGGAAATAATCAAATATTTATTTGACAGCATTGATAACAGCAAAAATCAGAAACAGTGTGGGTGTCTAATAATAAACGATTGGTTTAAGAAATCATGGTACATTATACATCTGAAAACAATATAGCCTTTAAACATCATTTGGAGGATAGTTTAGCATAGTGATCGAGAACATAAGCTTCGCAGTCTTCAGGCTCACACTCTATTGTTTGCCAGCTGTATTATGTAGAGCAAAGTTTTTACCTTCTCTAAGTCCCAGTTGTGTTTTTTTCATTTGGGAGTGACAGTACATCACTCTGATGTAGAATTGTTATAGAATTTAAAGAGGACACATATAAAACCCTTTACAGAGGGCCTGGCTTAGTGGAAACATTCAAATAGATGTTAGCTGTTATGGTTGCAAAGGACAGATAAGGATGTGCAGAAGGATATGGAAAAACGTCTATCTTCAACAAAGGAATGGTGGTTGAATTTGTTTTCAACTGCTTTAGAGCACTTATCAATGTATTTATAAAGTGTTTTTCGTATAATTTGTGGGGAGTGGCTATAGGATTAAGCCTCGTACTGACCTGTTGGCAAAGCCACAAACAAGTCCCAGCTTAGAGGGCACAGCCTTCTTAGCATAATCAAGCTTGACCTTATGAAGCTCCCTAGATCTTATCTGGGAAGCTGATGGGCTGAGGGAGATGTAGCAAGTGCTGCCAAAACAAGTGAAACTCACAAGAACATTGTAACTCTGGTGACCACTACCTTGTTTACCTCTGGCTATAAAATAAAGGCTCAGCTTGCTGTCTGGATCTCTCTCTGTGGCCTCAGCAAGGTACAGGAGACCCAGCTTATTATGTCTTGTCTTTTCTACATCCTTTGCCGCACCCCCCTCAGGCTCAGCAAACCCTTGGCTGAGCTGACACTCCACATACATTATTATAATGGACTAGAGGCCCAATGCACGAAATTCGTGCAAGAGTAGGCCTTCCTTCTCCCGGCTGCCAGCACTGGCTTCCCTCTGGCACCTGGGACCCGGGACCTGGCTCCCTTTTGCGACGGAGGCCCTGCCCACCCGCTGCAGCCCGCCAGTGACCTGGGCCTCCCTCTTTGGGGCAACTGTGGAGCCCCCCAATTGATCACCCTGTCGGCCAGTGGCCTGGGCCTTCCTCTGCGGGGCGGTCATGGGGCAATGGCTGGGCCCCTGACCAATCGCATCGCACCCACCTTGGTTGGCCTGGTGCCACTGGGTGTCATAGCATGGTCCTGGATGGTCATCTGGATGATTTTGTTCTGCTGTTTGGCCATTTGGTCGATTAGCATATTATGCTTTTATTATGTAGGATTATGTTAATCCATTAGTAATGTGGAACCATCCTTGTATGGCTAGTATAAACACTACCTAGCCATGTTATTTTTAAACACATTTCCTTTGTCTTTATCTTCTCTTCTTTTTTCTCTTTCTCTTCTTCCCCTTCCCCTCCTTCTCCTCCTCCTCCATTTTCCTCTTCTCCCTCTCTCTTTCTCTCTCTCACACACAATTATGCAAGTATTTTTTAAAAGATATTTTTATTGACTTTAGAGAGGAAGGGAGAGGGAGAGAGAGAGAGAAACATCAATGATGGGACAGGTTCATTCATTAGCTGCCTCATGCACTCCCCCCTACTGGGGATCCAGCCTGCAACCCTCGCATATGGCCTGACCAGGAATTGAACCGTGACCTCCTGGTCCATAGTGAATGCTCAACCACTGAGCCATGCCAGCTGGCCAAATTGTGCAAGTATTTTAATAAACTGAGGTCTGTGTCTTTGGTTCAAATTTTTATTTATTAATAATTTAGTCATAATCTATCAACATTATGCACATTATCTAAACTATCAAGAGTCTGCAAACTTTTTCTGTAAAGGAGAAATAGCAAATATTTTAGCTTTGTGGACCATAAGATCTCTCTCTGTCACAGCTGTCCAACTCTGTAGGAAAACAGCTATACCATAGACAGTATGAATGGGCATGGCTGAATTTGGCCCACAGACCTCAATTTATGGGTGAATGCCTGTTCTAGTTTCTTATTTTCTTTTGTCTCTCACCTGACCATAACTGAGATAAGATACAATACTTTAAAGTTGTAAAAGAATGCTATTAAAATAAAAACAAACATTTGGGCCAAGGTCTTAAGGCACTTTGCAGAGCCTGCTTTGTAGGTGGCTGTTGGGGGCGAATGGCCTGCCAGTTATATGTCCAGTGCTTTTCTTCATGCACTTGAGAACAATAATCACTTTTTGAGATGAGCAGAGCAGGAACATGGAGACACATTTTTAGTCTGGTACCTTATATGTATTTTAAAATACTCTCTCAGTCTCTAGTTTTACTGACACCTAAGCATTTAAGAGCTAAAACTACATTTTCTAGTACTTTATGTGTGGCTTACATTTATTTGAGTTTGATGTATTAGTAGGATTTTTTTGGTTTGTTTTCTCCCTATAGTGACATCCAAGAGCCAAATGAATCCCTGCCACATTCCAAAACCTCAGCAGCTGCTCAGTTGGATGAGCTCATGGCCCACCTGTGTGAAATGCAGGCCAAGGTGAGCACGGTCCCTGTGATAAAACCTTTGGGTTTACAGTATCTCTTTGGAACACAGCTCTGCATTCCCCCTTGAGGGACACTTTTAAGTTGTCATTTAGTTTTCCAGACTAAATTTAATTCAATAAATGAACTCAACCTTGTACTATGTATTATATGGACACAAAAGATACTATGATCCAAGCACTGACCTCAAGGAGCTGAGCCTGTTCTTGGCAAAATGAGGCATACACCTCTATAATATTTATAGAATAAGAGACAGTTCGTTTATCAAAATAATGTGGAGCAACCATCAGGAATGTAGAGAAGTCAAGGAGAGTTCATCAGAGGTGGGCATGGGTACGGGATAGACTCTAAAGAATGAAGAGAGTTTGAACACAAAGAGATGAAAGAAGAGTCCTTTCAGTTGGAGTGAGCCCTGTGTGCACTGGTCTCTAATGCTAGTTGAAGTGTGGCAGGACTGTTAAGGGGACCTGCCTGAGCAGGATAGAGGAGAGCTGTGGACAAGCTAGGGCACACAAGAGAGATCAATTGTGGTTTTTCAAAATGGGTATCATGAGGAGTCCTAAGCCCTACATTGAGATAAAATCCGTCTCCTTGTTCTAGCCTCCAGAGCATGAGTGGTAAGCTCATGTGGCCTGGCAAGGAATGGAAATCAACTACATGGGCTTAAGAATTTATCAAGGGAAATATCACCTAGAATTCTTAAAGTAGAGACTACAACCATTCTAAATTGGTTGGAGGATTTGATACACATACATGAAGTGACTATGAAATAATTTCAAGGCAGTATATAAAAATCTGTGTTATTGGTGAGAATAAGAACCTTATCTTTGTGGCTTGCTTTTGAACTCCCAATACTCAGCATAGTTCCTGACAATGAATAATACCTACTTATTAGAGGAACAAATGAATAAACATCAGAAACAAGTTTTCTTTAATGTCTACAATAAAGCTGAGTTTATTCCTCATTGAACTGTATATTTGGAAATACTAGGAAAGTAGACTTTATGTTTAATTGTGTGGTGTTATCTAATTGATTTAGCATGTTTCTTGATTTAATTTACATTTTTAAATATCTGTTAATTTTTTGAATAAGCCATACATTCACATTGCACAAAATTCAAAAGCACAGAAGTTTGTAATGAATGGTTTCCTTATCAGCTCATCCCAAATTACCCAGTTCTGCCACCTGGAGACAGTCAATATTTTTTTTGTTTGTTTCTTACACACCTACTCAGAAGTATTCTGGGATATAGATGTAAATGTAGTTGTAGATACAGATATAATATTGTATTTTTACTTGTTTTTGTACTTAATATTGGTCACCCTTGCAGGCCTTTTATTTTATTTATTTTTTTAAAAAATATATTTTATTGATTTTTTACAGAGAGAAAGGGAGAAGGATAGAGAGTTAGAAACATTGATGAGAGAGAAACATTGATCAGCTGCCTCCTGCACACCTCCTACTGGGGATGTGCCCGCAACCAAGGTACATGCCCTTGACCGGAATCGAACCTGGGACCTTTCAGTCCACAGGCTGGCACTCTATCCACTAAGCCAAACCAGCTAGGGCCTTGCAGGCCTTTTAGACATTAACCTTTTAAACACTAATCTTTTCAACATTAACTAATGTCATATAATAGAGGAGAAAGGCAATCTGTTAGATGATAAAAGTTTCTTTTTTAAAATAACTATTTTAATATTTTATAACTATTTTGGAATTTTGCTTCAATAACTACAATCCATAAGCAAGTCTTATCTGACAATTTCTCACCACCTTTTCCGCTAACACTGGTCCAAGT
Organism: Myotis davidii; assembly: GCF_000327345.1. Classification (NCBI taxonomy): domain Eukaryota; kingdom Metazoa; phylum Chordata; class Mammalia; order Chiroptera; family Vespertilionidae; genus Myotis; species Myotis davidii. The sequence continues at coordinate 676,690 of NW_006296619.1, read as the reverse complement.
AATTATTTCTGATTTAAACTGTTATCATAGTCTCCCACCTAACTAATGCCTCTAATTCCCTTCTACACTTAATTCCTCACTCAGCTACCATAAGGATCTTATAATTCTAATGTGCCAAGCTTCCTTCCTCTGGGTCTCCCCTCCCTTTGTAATGCTTTCCACAAAAATCAATATTTCTGATTCCCTAAGTGCATCACTTAAATATCCACTAAAATATCACATCCTTAGAGGTCCTTCTCTAATCACCATCATCTCAATCAATTCTTCCTCACCATCCCACCCTCTGTCACTTTTGTCTTGATGTATAATGTATATCATATTTCTCTCTGGCATTGCATCATATATTCATTTATCATTTATTATTATTGTTTAACATATTTTTATTGATTTTCAGAGAGGAAGGGAGAGTGAGAGAGAGATAGAAACATCAATGATTTTCAGAGAGGAAGGGAGATGAGAGAGAATCATTGATCAGCTGCCTCACTGCATGTCCCCTACTGGGGATCGAGCCCGCAACCCGGGTATGTGCCCCCAACCGGAACCGAACTCGGGACCCTTCAGTCCACAGGCCAACACTCTATCCACTGAGCCAAACCAGCTAGGGCCATCATATATTCATTTTAATTGTTTATTGTCTGTCACCCAGGGAATGTAAACTTTATGAGGAGAGATACTTGGTTGCTTTTGTACATTGTCTCAACCAAGAGCCAGCCTAGAGCAGCGTTTGTGGAAAACTAGATGCTCAATAAACACTGCAGAATAAATGAATAAAAAGAAGACTGCTGAGTTGTGGTCAACACAAGAGCCAGAATTATATCATCCACTCAATTTCCTATAGTCAGGAAAAGACTTACAAATGAAGGAAGATTAGTCAGATTTCATTTGGCATGAGGAATTTAGAATGAAGAAGAGATGAAAACATTTTTATTGGTGTTATAATGTTGAATTCTCCCATACCTTAGAAGAAGGTTCAGGAAAGAATGAAGGTCCATCAGTAGAGGTGATTTTATAGGGTCATGAAGAAGATGCCACTGAGGATGAATTCCATGAGGCTGTTTGTTCATGTTCTCTCCTTGGTACTAGGTGGCAGTGAAAGCAGATGCCAGCAAGAAGTACTTACCAGACAAGCAGGATCACAAGGTCTCCCTGGACTCAATGCTGGGGGGATTGGAGCAGGAATTGCAGGACCTTGGGATTGCCACAGTGCCTAAGGGCCATTGTGCTTCCTGCCAGAAATTGATTGCTGGAAAGGTGGGATGGGCCACGATGTTGGTCCTACAGCCATCTATGTCTCTCTGTGTGTCTCTCTCTCTGTCCCACCAAAGATTGTTATTTCTCCTTATATTCTAAGAAGTTTTAATAACCTATATATATAAAAGCCTAAGCAACTGTTTGACCATTCAACTGGTAGCTATGACGTGCACTGACCACCAGGGGGCAAATGCTCAATGCACAGGCATGGAAACATGGTACAGACTGATGAATCTCAGAAGGAAAGGGGCAGGGGGGAGGGCAGGAAGAGATTAACCAAAAATCTTATATGCATAAGAGAGGCCTGGTGCATGGATTCATACACCAGTGGGATCCCTCAGCCTGGTCTGTGGGGATCGGGTTGAAACTGGCAGTCCGACATCCCCCAAGGGGTTCCGGATTGCGAGAGTGCGCAGGCCAGGTTGAGGGACCCCATCAGCGCATGAATCCGTCCACCAGGCCTCTAGTAGTTAATAATTACTGATTACTTATAGTGTTCTGGGCTAAGTGCTTTATAAGTATTTCTTCATTTAATGGTCACATTGGTCCTTAAAGAAGACTCTAGTATTATTCCCTTTGTAAAGATGAGGAAACTTTCCGGAAACCAATTCCAGCATGTTCAGCATGTTCAAGGGTCAACTCTGCGGTTGGGAATTGGCACATGTGGAGGGACTGACTGTGGTTATAAGAGAAGGTCAGTGCCCCCAACCACCTGCTTGTTCAAGGGTCGACTGTCTATAAAAGGGCATCTTAATCTACATGTTATTGCCTCCTACTGGCCAAACACCTGAACAGCCGTAGGCTAATTCCTCCATTCTGACAATGCTCGTGTATACCCTTTGAAGTATATATCTCTGCCTCGCCTCAGAACAAATTGTGTTAATAAAAAGCATGGGGTCCTGGGACGAGGAGACCTTAGACCTTAGACCTTACCTTAGAACTTAGATCTTAGTTTCCTTTAAACTAGGCTCCTCTGACCCCCAAATGCCTTTCAAAATTATATTTCATCTCTGGACTCCTATTTAATCTACACACAGCCTTCTCCAGATTGCTGAACCCTTCTTAATGCTGGAACAAGAACCCCAGCAGAAACTGAGGGCTCAGGTCCAAGGTCTAGTAAGAGGTAAAGCTAGGATTTGAACCCAGGAAAGTCAAAGCTTTTAATTTGAGTTTAAGCTCTTAACCTTTCTGTACTGCCTGTACTGAAATGAACTTTCTCACTGTTCTCTCTGTGCAAACATTCCTAGTTTAAATTTATTGCATACAATTTTCAGCTGCATTCAGCTCCAAATCATGGCCACTAACTCCTGCTCTGCATCATACTCCACCAAAACTGTAACAGGGTTTTGAGACCCAACTCTGCATGGGGTGTGAGATGAGATGTTCAAACGAGAGGAATAAAAACTGTCTTTTGACCTTTTACTCTTCTAGGGATCCCTGCCACACCAAGGCTGTAGTTATCTGCTGTGCTCTATTTTGTTTCTTATACCATCTGGGGCAGTATAGTGGTAAAAAACATTTACAGGCTTTTATCAGGGTGAGCAGTCAAGAAAGTGGGCACTTTTTTTCTCTCCATAAAGCATGGGCAACAGACCACATAGGTCTAGGCCAGTGATGGCGAACCTCTGACACGTGTGACACGCGAACTCATCTTTTTGGTTGATTTTTCTTGGTTAAATGGCATTTAAATATATAAAATAAATATAAAAAATATGTCTTTATTTTACTATGGTTGCAAATATCAAAAAATTTCTATATGTGACACAGCACCAGAGTTCAGTTAGGGTTTTTCAAAATGCTGACACGCCGAGCTCAAAAGGTTCGCCATCACTGGTCTAGGCCTTAGTGTTGTGTAACTCCAGAGGGTGTCATTTACTCAGAAAACTGTGTGAAGAGTGCCCACCATGACATGCAACCTGCAGGCCCTAGAGCACCCTACTGGGCTCTCACACCAGGCTTTATTTCCTCCTCCAGGTGATCCATGCTCTAGGGCAAGCATGGCATCCAGAGCACTTCATCTGCAGTCACTGCAAGGAAGAGATTGGCTCCAGTCCCTTCTTTGAGCGCAGTGGTTTGGCCTACTGCCCCAAGGACTACCACCATCTGTTTTCGCCACGCTGTGCTTACTGTGCTGCTCCCATCCTGGATGTAAGTAAACCCCTCTCCCCCTGCTTTCCTGTGGCGTTTCCTCACTCCTTTGGAACCAGGGTCATGTTTTACAGTTCTGAGGCATCCTGATATCTCTCTCTGTGTTCCTTTTCCAGAGAGTGCTGACGGCAATGAACCAAACCTGGCACCCAGAGCACTTCTTCTGCTCTCACTGTGGAGAGGTGTTTGGTGCAGAAGGTATGGCCTGGGGTACCTTGATCTGTCCTGGTTGTCCGGGATTCTGCCTCTACCACCCAAGCGCCCATTTCAGTACCACATGCCATCCTTCCCTACCTTTTCCCAACATTTATAGATTTTGTTAAAATTGAATTATTTTAATCAAGGAAATATGATTGCATAGTTTAAAAACTCAAACATTACTTCAAGGGTGATATTGAAAATGAATAGTCCCTTGCTCCTCCTTTCTCCACCCCCAATCCTACTTCTCTCTTGATTTTTTTAGCTTTTATTTTGTTATTTACTTTTTTTTTTTACGTGAGACATTATTATAAATTTAGTTTCCCCCAAATTTTAATGATTATGTATTCACTTTCTATCAGAGAAGATGAAGATATAGAAATGTTATTATTATTCCACCATATTTAGGGATGCCATATTTTCACCCCCAACATATTTCCCCTTCCACATTTTTCTCAGTTTATAATTAGGTCATAATTACAGGTCAGATCGATATTCAGTGTGTACTGGTAGATAATCATGTAAATATTGCTCACAGTTGAGCCTGGGTAGCAAACTTTGATTACAGTAGAGCCCGGCTTTTGGAGTCAGACTACCTGGTTTAAATCTGGGCTGTGACATTTATTTACTAGGTGATGTTGTTCCAGTCATTTAACCTCTCTGTATCTCACTTCCAGTAAAATGGGCCTAATAGGATCATCATGAGGATTTTAAGAGTCATGATTAGTGTTTAAAACAGTGTCTGGCACATGGAGTCCTTTTGTATATTTTTTCCCCAGAAGTTTGTATCCTTTTTTCATTAGCTTAATTTTCATTATACTTACCACTAATTTATCTGACAAAACTGTGAAATCCTTCTCAAAGTGGTCAACCACATGTGGTGATAGGTCAGTTCCATTTGTTCTTTCTCATAGACATCTGTCCCAAAGACGCCCATATTCCTGCTCCAACCTGAGGCCTGTTGAGAAGCAGTTATTCTGGATCATTATCTTGGGAATTCCTTTTACTATTTTTCTCTTTGGATCCTCTGTTTCTTGGATCTCAAGTCTTTTAATACATGTTACTGTCTTTATTTTGATAGAGCACATCCTGTGGTAGCTCTTGAGAACAGGTAAAACTTTCGAGACCTTGAATATCTGAAAATATTTTTGTTCTGTTGTCTACCTTCAGCTGCCTGGGCAGACAATTCTAGGTGGAAACTATTTTCCCTCATACTTCTGAAGACTCTGTTTGCTTCACTGTCTTCCAGTTTCCATAGTTGGGAAGTTTTTTTTGTTCTGTTTTCTTATTTTTTTAAAATCTTTATTGTTGAAAGTATTACATATATCTCCTTTTCCCCCTATTGACCTCTTCTAGCCCACACCCCCACCCCAGTTTATTTTGTTCATTAGATTCCATATCCATGAGATCATGTGATACATGTCTTTCTCTGACTGGCTCACTTAGCATAATACTCTCCAGGTACCTCCATTCTGTCTCAAAGGGTAAAAGATCCCTCTTCTGCCCTGGCCAGTTTGACTCAGTGGATAGAGCGTTGGCCTGCAGACTGAAGAATCCCGGGTTCGATTCCGGTTGGGAGCACATGCCTGGGATGTAGCCTTGATCCCCAGTGGGGGGCGTGCAGAGGGTGGCTGATTGGTGATTCTCTCTCATCATTGATATTTCTCCCTCTCCCGTCCTCTCTTCCTGGAAAAAAAAAAAAAGGTCTCTCTTCTTTACTGCTGCATAGTATTCCATGTTGCAAATGTACCACGGCTTTTTTATCCACTTATCTATTTATGGGCACTTGGGCTGTTTCCAGATCTCAGATATGGACATAGGGGTGTGCATCATTCTTTCTGACTGGTGTTTCAGGTTTCTTAGGATATATTCCTAGAAATGGGATCACTGGGTCAAATGGCAGTTCCATATTTAATTTTTTGAGGAAACTCCGTACTGTTCTCCATAATAGCTGCACCATTCTGCATTCCTGTCAGCAGTGTGCTAGGATTCCCTTCTCTCCACATCCTCGCCAGCACTTGTCATTTGTTGATTTGTTGATGGTAGCCATTCTGACAGGTGTGAGGTGATACCTTATTGTCATTTTAATTTGCATCTCTCTGATGATCAGTGACTGAGCATTTTTTCATATGTCTCTTGGCCATCTGTATGTCCACTTTGGAAAAGTGTTTATTTAGGTCCTTTGTCAATTTTTAAATTGCATTGTTTATCTTCCTTTTGTTAAGTTGTATAAGTTTCTTATATATTTTGCATATTAACCCTTTGTCAGATGTATCATTGCTGAGTATGTTCTCCCATACAGTGGGCTCCCTTTTCATTTTGTTGATGGTTTCTTTTGCTCTACAGAAGCTTTATATTTTGATGTAGTCCCATTTATTTTATCCTTAGTTTCCTTTGCCCTAGGAGATGTATCTGTAAACATTGCTTTGGGAGATGTCTGAGATTTTGCTGCCTAAGATTTTGTTCTTATTCCTGACCCTTTCTATATTACCTAGAATATAGGTATTGTGTGTTTCTTTTTCCTTCTGTTTTCTGAATTGTCTTGATTTTTTTCCTGACTTCTTTTTATGTTTGTTTTGAACAAATATAACTCATGCATGGATTCAGAAAGCTTCTTTATTTGTCTTTTCCTGTCTTTTTGGAATTAATTCCATGGGGAATGTTTTGTCCTCTCTCCAAAATAAAAACTTGGGCAGTCCCATGTCGTTTCTAATTCCTCTTTTCTTTAAAAAGTTTGTAATAAATTTATTGAGGTGACATTTGCTAATAAAATTATATATTTCAAGTCTACAATTCTACAACACATCATCTGTATATTGCATTGTGTACTCACCACCCAAAGTCTAGTCTCCTATCACCATATATTTGACTCCCTTTACCCTCTTCATCCTCCCCCCAAACCCCTACCATCTGATAACCACCATCCTGTTTTCTATGAAGATTTTTTTTATTTGCTTGTTGCTTTCTGTTTTATATCCCACATATAAGTAAAATCATATCGTTCTTATTTTTCCATTCGATTTATTTGGCTTCACATAATGCTCTTGATATCTGATCCCTCCAGAGTTGAAACAGAGATGGAAGGAGTTGAGACTGGAGGGCAGAAAAATTTAATTTGTCTAGTATTGTTATAAATCTTCTTTATGCTGTCTGGGCCTGGCAGATGTTTAACGCTGGCTTTTTTTTCTTGGATCTTTTTGTGGACCAATTGTAAACTCAGGAGGACTTGGGCCCCCCAATTGTAAACTCTTAATTGCCCTTCACTTATCTTGGTTCTCCCTTGGCACATTTCTTTGAGGATCTATTCCACACAGATTCATTTTTGCAGGGTTTACCTTATTTCCTCCTACCGATCTCTTAGAAATTATTATAATGGTTCTGGATCATCTCTTTCACTACATTTGCATATATGGATCACAGGAAGCTTGTACCATTCTCTTACAGTCAATGGGATTGAAATTAATTTCCATGTGCATCTCTCTTTTCAACTGCTGTACTTTCAGCCAGACTTTCACCTATGGACTTTTTCCAGAGATAAGTCAAATACCCCACTAATGGCAGGACACAAATACCCAGCTCTCTGAATGGTCCTATTAAAGTCCCTCTCTTGACTTGAATTAGCAAGAGCCATGCCTCATCTCTCTTGACAGGGATGGAGTACCCATAGCACAATTTTCCCCAAAGAATTTCCCTTCTCTGAATTCCCTCTCTGAATTTCCCTTCCTCTTTACCTGTTTTGTATCCTCAGTGTGAGTGAAGAGTTCCAGAATCATGAGAATAGACCATGGCTATCTTCTTTGAGGAATGTCTTGTAGCTCAATTTGGAATTGGTATCTATGACATCTCAGTGCCTTCCATCTTGTATATTGGTCTTGGACAAATCCTGCTGATCTTTGGTTGCCCATTTCCTACTTAAGAATGAGACATTAAAATGCTAATTGGGATATAGGCAGAATGTGCAGACTGTTAGACTCAACTGTGTGGTACTTAGGTAGGATGCTCTGGCCATTTTGCTGGGAGACTCCTGAATATTAATATTTTAGGCCTTTAATCTTTTTGCTGTTGTTGTTAATCCTCACCTGAGGATACTTTTAGAGGGAGTAGAAGGGAGAGACATCGATGTGAAAGAGATACATCCATTGGTTGCCTCCTGCACGCACCCTGAACAGGACTGGGGAACCTGCAACCAAGGTACATGCCCTTGACTTGAATCGAACCTGGAACCCTTCAGTCTGAGGGTTGACACTCTATCCACTCAGCCAAACTGGTTAGGGCTAGGCCTTTAATCTTGAATCAATTCAAGAGATGCTTTCTCTCCCAGCCTTATGAAAATTTTTTTAAAGGATTAGAAAATGAGGTTTCACCATTCAGAATGTCAACTTGTATGTAATTCCTTTTTTTTTTTTCAGTAGAAAGCTTTACTTCTTTCCTCATGGTTCCCAGTAGCTCTGGTTTGATATCTCCAGAATTAATTACTTTATCTATGGTAGGGTGGGGAATCTGATCTTCTAACAGCTCCTCAGAATTGCAACCAATCCTGTTCTCAGTCTTGAGACTATTTTATGCATTCAGTTCCTGAGCCCCTCTGATGTTATGGAGCTCCAGATGGCTTAAGTTTTATTGGCACCTCCTGTCTCTGGAGATGTAGGTTTCAGTGTTCTTGTTTTTGCCAAACTGGTTGTCACACTTATGCCTACTTTAAATTTTTGAAAATTTTATTGATATCTCATCTGTGGCATCTCTTTTTCTTTTCTCCTTTTCCCACGGGTCTTTCTATTTTAGATTATTCTTTAACTATCATGTCAGTGATGTTTCAAGCGGAAGTGAAGATAACCCTGTGTGTCTTGCCCTCACCAATGTGGACTCTACTAATGTCAGGCCTGTTATTATGTATATTTCTAATTACCATTCATTTAATCCCATCCACAACTGTGTAAGACTAATTTTATTTCACATTTTATCTAGTTATAGATGAAAACACTGAACCTCAGAAAGGAAAAGTGATTTTCTTAAAGTCATAAAATTGGGAAGTCAAAGAGTTGGAATTTAAATTAAGGTCTTATTTTAGCAAGTTTCATATTTGTTTGTTTTTCTACAACATCCTAAGTGCCCTTTGACAGAGTCTCAATTCCTCTTCTTCTGTTGGAACTTTGTACTTTCTTGGCACCGACATGATGCACTTTATTTGAAAGTAGACCTGGATTGAGTAGCACTGATATAATCAACTAGCTAAGTGCTTTGTAGTAATTTGCGTTTCACTGAAGCTTGTTCAATGCTTTTCACAAATCATTAGGCCTTTCATTTCTAAATTGCACTTTAGGTAAGCATATTTTTCATTGGGATTTAAAATCTAAAGCATATTGAAATGTGTCATGGTAAATTTATATTGCACCAGTAGCCATAGAAGTCTAAGGGTTAAGTAAATAGTAAATAAGAATATAACCCAGAGATAATGATGTGGAAGTTGCCTGAGAACAGAACAAGAGGGTAAAGATGTATTTCAAGAAGAAATGTAAGTTAGACACAAAAGGAAAATATCCTATTCATAGGCTGACCAGGAAGCATCATTGCTTTTGATTTGGGCCCCTTCTAAACTGACAGGCAGGTTAGGTTATTTATAATTTCACATAAATATGAAGCCACACATAAGCTATATTTATTTAGACAACTGATTAAAAAGGCCATTTACTAATCAGAAGCTCCTCTTGAGTAGCATTTTTGTTTTTATTCTTTGCTTTCTGTAAATGGGTCTCCCACTATAGGGTTAGTCTATTAATTAGGTAGCATCCTGCCTTACCCAAGTCACACACAGAGTTTTTATAATGACAGCTAAACCCTTGAGCCTCCTGGGAAATTAAATTCATCTGCATTTTTTTGTTTCAGTTCAGGGAATTCCTCTTTAAGCCTCAAGTTTCTAAGCACATCAGGCTTTAACACCCTCCCATAGGGACCAGGTCCTCATTGCCTACCTTCTTTTTAATTGTTCATTATCCAGGCCATGCAGGTGCTCCGTAATTTCCCTGGTGGATAAGAGCTGCACCAGAGTGTGCACTTTTAATTGTTAGAGTTTCTCATCCATTCTCCAGAGGTAATTGGCCCCAGAGAGAGCCTCCAGGCAGTAGGTGCTGAAACTTTCTCAATTTATTGCATAACATATGCAAGGGGTATCACAGCAAGTTTGGCTTATTGCTTTTGATTCCTCTCCTGAGACTCACCTGAGTTCACACAGAGGCTGTTACTTCCCTGCTATCTCATTCTTATGACCAGCTACCCTACAAATGCCTAGATGAGGGTCATTCCTACAGAGGCAAGCTCAGTTTTAGGTCATTTGCATCGCCTGAGAACTTGTCTGAAATAAAAATTCTCAGGCCCCATCCCAGACCTACTGAATCAGAAACTCTGGGGTGGGGCCCAGCCAGTAATCTCACCATGTGATGGATGCACAAGAATGTATAAGAAATATTGGGGCACAAAAAGCAAGGAAGGGGTTGTACATGTTGATTTGTTTTTCTTAAATACTAGGCTTGCCCACAGTCAGTTGCACTTGATCAGTCTCTAGAAATTCTTTGATAAAGTGAATAAAAGTAAGCGAGCTCATCTCTGTCTCAGAGAAAAGAACACAATTATTAGTTTAGAATGTTAGATCTATAGGCCTCAGAAGTTTGTTAAACTATTTTCTTTTCCACGACAGCATCATTGAACAAGGCAAGACATATCAAACAGTGACTGGAGATCGTGGGAAGATTACAGCCACCTGATTTGGGTCCCATTGCCTTTTTTCTTTTTTCATTTGGCTGCTACCATCAAAATAGATTTCTAGAAATAGTGCTCTTTGTGGGCTACTTTCCAATCCACTGAGTATGCTTTACTTTCACACTCTTGTAGTAGGTACAAGTGGAGCTTTCATATTTGCAGAGATATTGGCTTATGATAGTTGGGTTCAGCCAACACTATCAGGTCCCACAGAGAGGTCAAGGTCAGGATGTATTGAGATTTCTTTGTAGTTCTTTTTGTCTTTAGAATTCATCCAGTAGGACTGTACAGTCAAAATACTGTTTTAAGGACACTAGAATGAATTATTGCCTTTCCTTGGTCATATCACCAATTTGTTATGTAGTTTAATTTGTTTCCACTTGGTTCAATTTTTAGGGATAAATTTTATAAAACAATAATTGAAACCATATAATAATTATTTTTAAACATATATTTGAGAGAGGAAGGGAGAAGGACAGAGAGATAGAAATATCAATAAGAGAAATATCACCAATCAGTTGCCTCCTACATGTCCCCCCAGAGGGGATTGAGCCTGCAACCTGGGAATGTGCCCTGACCCAGAATGGAACCGGTGGCCTCTTAATTCCTGGCTCAATGCTCAACTGCTGAGCCACACCAGCTGGCCTAAACCATATAATTATTTAGGGACCTTTGTATTCATTATATTTCTCTGAGATATAATTAACAAATCTTTTCTTTTGTCCTTTCTCTTAGCTTTGCCTACAGTGTTTTTTGGTCATGCTTAAGTCATTAATATATGTTTTTAATGTAGCTAAATTTATTATTTAACTTCCTTTTGAAATTTGAGACATTTTATGACAGTTCTTATTTAATCCCCAGATTAAAGAAGAATACATCCATTTTTAATTCAAATATTTGTATGGTTTGAGTTATTACATTTAGATCTTACATCCATTTGGAAATTATTATTTCATATTTCTTTATTTTTAAATATGAGGCAGGTTTTTTCCAAGTGCCATTTTAGATTCTGGAGATTCAGTGTGACAAGACCAACAAAATCTAGTTTCTCTCAGAACTAATGTTCCACTAGGAAAGACAGACCACAAAGATGATTTTAGATAATGGTAAATAAAGGCAATGAATAAGACCAAATGATAGACATGGACTGGAGAAATGCCTCTTCGATAAGATGATATTTTAGCTGATTTATGAATGACAAGGTGAGGCTAGCCATATTGAGGCCTGGGGCAGAACTGTCAAGGCTGTCGGAATAGTTAACACTAAGGCATCAAGAAGCAATAGCCCTTAACATTGTTAAGTGTTCACTCTGACTCAGGAACAATACTGAAACACTTTACCTGCATTGTCACTGAATTTTTCAGAATGGCCCTTTGAGGTAGGTATTTGTTATTGGCTCCATTCTGAATACAAAAGCACCAAGTTTGGGGGAGTTTAAAATCATTGGCCTCTTTTCAACCTCCAGCTTGGCTTCCAGTCTCAAACTGCAACAATGAACCCTTGATTTTTCTCCCTCTAGGTTTTCACGAGAAGGACAAGAAGCCATATTGCCGAAAGGATTTCTTAGCCATGTTCTCACCCAAGTGTGGGGGCTGCAACCGCCCCGTGTTGGAAAACTACCTTTCAGCCATGGACACTGTCTGGCACCCCGAGTGCTTTGTTTGTGGGGTTTGTACACTCAGTTATTTTTTGGATTTAAGGAACATCAGGGGTTCTCCTCTCTGAGAGGCAGAGCTGCTAAGAGGGTGCAGAGCTTGGGATGAGGGCTTGATGTGGGCTTCCTAAAGGAGACACGAAACACAGCATTTGTTGTGGCATTTGCTTTCTGTTTTGCAAGGGGGCCATATTCTAGCCTTCATTTGTCAAGGACCCAAATGAATTCCTGCTACTTACTGGCAGGTAACTGGCAGGAATTTCTAGGCTGAAAGTTTTACTTTGCTGATGTTTTATTCCTGACATCTGCCTTCCTTTCATTTCTCTTCTCTCCACCCCCAGGACTGCTTCAGCAGTTTCTCCACTGGCTCCTTCTTTGAACTAGATGGACGTCCATTCTGCGAGCTCCATTACCATCATCGGCGAGGAACACTCTGCTATGGGTGTGAGCAGCCCATCACCGGCCGCTGCATCAGTGCCATGGGCCACAAGTTCCATCCTGAGCACTTCGTCTGTGCGTTCTGCCTGACGCAGTTGTCGAAGGGAATCTTTAAGGAACAGAATGGCAAGACCTATTGTCCACCCTGCTTCAATAAGCTCTTCCAAATATAATCTCAGCTGAACCCACAGCCCCATCCAAATCCCCTTTAACATTTAAACTGAGAGAGGAAAGAGTACATTTGCTGTTACTGGCCTTCTGCTCAGTAGGCTTACAGAGAAAGTAAAGGTGATGAACAAAGAAGGGAATGTCTAGATGTTAGGCTTGTAGCCTTAAGTTTCAGATTTCTAGTCTTATTTTTTTAATTGAGTACTTGGATTTAGATCTGGAGCCTGCTAGCTAGTGCCTCTGAAAATATATTTTTCACATGCACACATTCATTTCATAATTGGTTTTCTCAGATTTCTCCATTTTCACCCCTATGATGGCCCTGCTCACATCTAATCTCCTTTTCAGGTTTCCATATTTCCATGTGACTCAGTTCCCCACAATCATGGCTGTGGACTTTATCCTTGCTGTCAGGAATCATGATAGCACTCTTAAGCTCCTTGCATCTCCTTTCAGTATATTTCTCTTTTTCAAGAGGTATTAGATTTTAACTGGACAAATTTGAGTGCTGACATAATTGACAAATAAAGTGGCTTGTGTGTGTGTTTTAAATATGTTTTCATTGATTTTAGAGAGAGAGGAAGGGAGAGAGAGAGATACATTGAGGTGAGAGAGAAACATCAATCAATTGCCTCCCATATGCACCCTGGCCAGGGATGGATCTTGCAACCTGGGTATGTGCCCTGACCAGGAATTGAACCTTCGATCTTTCTGATGTATGGGACAACACTCCAACCAACCAAGACACACAGGCCAGGGCAAGTGGCTTGTGTTTAATGACTCAATATCATGTAGTTTGGTAGATGATCCTTCTGCTTCTCATATTAATAAACTAAGCACTTTGTGCAACTAATTACATTTGTATCGTGCCTCTTGTTTACATCCATACAATAAGCATTTTTTTAATTAAAAGGAGGGACTCCTATTCAATAACATTTTTTATTAATTTGGACCTATAACATTTTATTTGCACTTAGATAATTAAATCATCTTAAAAGATGGCAAAGCCTCTTAAAATTGTTCTCATCACTTTGTTTACTGAAGGAGAAAACCTGTATCTGCACTGGGCACTAGCAAATCTTTATTTGCATATAAACGCATGTCTCCAAATTAAAAAAATTTTTATAATATTTAATATTATAAAAAATTTTAAATATTTAATATATGTCCAGATTTCTTGTATATCAATTATATCTCAATAAAGCTGTTCTTTAAAAAATAAAAATACATCTTCCTCAACATCACAATTGTCTCATGAAAACAAACAGGGTGGCTGTTCTTAGAACATCTCTGAAGACAGATGTTATAAAAGATCATTTACTATTTTCTACTTTGGATTAGGAAATTCAAGCCCCCAATGAAAGTCTCCACTTAATTATTTCCTTCTCTGCAAAATATTATAAGTAAAGTTGTAGAAAAGCTAGTCAGGTTATTAAAGAAATCTTACCTTCTCATGTCCTACCTCAAGTAAGCCTCAAAGGAGTCATTCTTACTCAAAAGAGATAGTGATGAGATCTGCACTATATAATTTGTATCACGGTCTTAAAGATATCATAGGGTTATTTGTTAAAAAGTAGATTAAGGGACTGTGGAAAACTCCTTAACTAAAGGTATTTCTTGAAAATAGAACTGATTTGGTGTCTAGATTGGTAGGGGCACAGAACTTCTTGGAGAACTGATAGGTTAAATGATTCTTGCCAAGCTTTATTATATCTATCCGGGTCCTGCTATCTAGTGCCTTTGCAGATACATTTTTCACATGCACCCATTTGTTAGAATGAATGATAAGGGGTTTTGAGAGTTAAGAGGAAGTGGTAACAGTTATAGGAACTTCAAATGCATCCTAGCTATGTAGGAGGCCACACAGATAGGGAGCCGTCTGGCCTCATGTCCTATTTGGTTGGCTGAGAGTACCAGACTAAGCAAAATTTACGTTCAACTTCTTACCAGACTAAGCAAAATTTACGTTCAACTTCTAAACATCCCCTTTACTGTATCTGACTCTATGATGTCATATGCAGGTGTTAATAGGGCAGTGTTCATGGTTGCCTGGGCGATTTGACAAAGTAAACTTGGGGTTTTAGCCTTTAAGAAAGAATGTTCAGGTGCTAAAACTTTTTGTTAAGGATGAGCTATTTTGAAATCTCAGTAGGTCTAAATATTTTAAAATGTCAGAGAAAAGCAAGAGTCCAATAAGGTGCCACTAAGAAGTGAAGATGTTTTCTTCTCACAATAAATATAAGTGGTTATACTTGTTCAAAAAGATATGATGCCTTTGGGACTAATGTTTTAGCCACAAGGAAGCCACTTGCAAGTGAAATATTTTCCCTTTTAAAAAAGCCATAAATAGGATTACTCAAACTGATCAACTATTTACTCTTGATTCTGAGTAACTCATAGTTTTTTTAAATAAAAATAAAAGCTACCCTCAAAGAGCAGTGCTTTTTCTACCAGTGAGGTATATATACCTAAAAGAATGTGCTATACACTGGAAACTCTATTTTCAAATAGGAATTTCTCAATTTGTTGGCCAATTATTCTTTAGAATAAGTATATAATCCTCCAAGGTGATTCTTTGGTAAAGACAATTATTTGCCGTAAACATTCTGACAGGTACTTCTCTTACCGTTGGTTGTAGGAAGGCTGCCAGCCACATAAACTTCTTTTTCATGACCAGTAGAGGGAGAAAGAGTGCTTTCGTCTAGTTTAGCAAGAAAAGCCCAGTGCGGGAATGGACTATACAGCTTGGCTTAAACCAACCTGGACCATTCCCAGAGTTAGGAGCAGGACTAAATTCCTGAAAACACAAGGACTTTGTGGAGGGGATGTGAATACTTAAAGAAAATCTGGGTTTTACTGGAAAGGAGACAAAAAATCTTCAATTTACATGACTACATATTCCAATATCACAGTAACTTTGTACGGTGACAAATGGATAGTAGACTTTTTGTGGTGATCACTTTGTAATAAATGTCACTATGTTGTACACATGAAACTAATATAATATTGTGTGTCAACTATAATTTAAAAAAGCTTTACATTTCAGATTTTTTTAAAGCAAAAATATTAAAGTGTTTTCTGAATTTCAAGGTAATACAGAAAGTAAGCAAATAGATATTCCCAGTGCCCTGAGGGAACATGTCTGAGAACTCTGCAGAGTTTAAAAATAGAAGAGAGCCAGGAATAATGGTTTATAAATAACGCCAGGCAGAGGTACTGGTCTTCCCTAGGCCTGTAGGGCACAGCAATAAGAAGCATCTGCAACAGCGTCAGTCTGGGAATCTGAAAAGGGAGCTCTTCTAGCTGAAATAACGGTGAGAAAATGCAACAACTTTCTTTAGGAGCAAGTGTCTTAGGCATGGACAAGTCCTCAATAAGGGTAGTGGTGGCAGCCACTAAAATATGGGACTAAAGAAGCAACAGTCTGTCCCCACAACACTATGGAGGCTCTTTCACTAGATAAAACTCACCATCAGGGCAGCAAGTAAGTGCTGAGAACACACTCTAAGGAGAACTTGGAATCTACTGGGATTTGCAGGATGAGAAAGAAAGAAATGTCAGATAAGAGCTGGTGATTGAGGTGTGCTCGTTGCAAATGTATAACTTTGCCAGGAAGCAGCAATGTCTCAAATTGATTCTGTAAGAAAGGAGACAGTTTATGTAGGAGGCTCCACCTTCTGATTGTGTCTAAATTAATCAAATGCACTGTGTCCAAATTAATTTCCTGTGCAAAGAAAGCTCCTAATTGTGTTTAGGTTCATAGTCTGGACAATCACATAGACTTCCTGGCATCTTGGTGAGAATGATCCAGCTCCCCTTTGTATTTTGGATATCACCAAATCTCAACAAAAATTACTCTAGGGCCCTAGCTGGTTTGGCTCAGTGGATAGAATGTTGGCCTGTGGACTGAAGGATCCAGGGTTTGATTCTGGTCAAGGGCACATGCCCAGGTTGTGGGCTCGATCCCCAGTAGGGGGCGTGCAGGAGGCAGCCGATCAATGATTCTCATCATTAATGTTTCTATCTCTCCCTCTTTCTCTCTGAAATCAATAAAAATGTATTTTTTAAAAAACAAAACAATAAAACAAAACAAAAAATAAAACTACTCTAGGAATAAGGTTTTGCCTGGGATAACTACCCCAATTCCTATGAGAGATACCTCAGATCATAGGTGCTTTTGGAACAATTTGTACAGCTGAGAATGAGCACACCAATAAGTCAAAGGATTTTACTTCCTTTAAACTTGAACCTGAAGGAGGTGAGACAATTTGATTTTGGATTTAACTGCTGTTAGACTATGATAAACTATGATAACTAATATGACTGAACATAATCAAAGATGTGAAATAGAATGGGAGCACACTTCTCAGCATTATTTTTTTTCAGTCTAGTTTCTCCACAAGGAACCACATCTCTCTCCTGCTTGATCCATGTAGTTATTTATGATGGCTG
This sequence comes from Myotis davidii, assembly GCF_000327345.1. Lineage (NCBI taxonomy): Eukaryota > Metazoa > Chordata > Mammalia > Chiroptera > Vespertilionidae > Myotis > Myotis davidii. The sequence continues at coordinate 659,628 of NW_006296619.1, read as the reverse complement.
ACTTTATCATCAGCTCCTGGAATATATACAAGTGTCAGGCCTGACCAGTAAGCTATTTTGTTCTTCTGGACCAAGGTGATTGGATCAGGAGTAGACATGTGACCCTAGCAAAGCAAATCAGATTGCTCCCCAGGACCTTTGTGAATTACTGGGAAAAGGGTATTCTCATTCTGTTGGGATTCTATCTATAGAATAATAAAACACTCATTGCTGCTGAGAAATATCTTCATGATCACTTAGAGGGGAGCCTGCTTGAGAAAGAAACCAATACAGAGGAAAGTAGAGTTGAGTACTGATGAGACTTTATTTTCTTTTGAGCACTCAATCCTACCACATCAATGTCTTAATCCCAGACTGGAAATTATGTGAATAAATAAATTCCCCTTTGTAGAGCGCAGCTATAGGGTTAAGCCTCAGAGTGACCTGTTGGCAAAGCCACAAACAAGTCCCAGCTTAGAGGGCACAGTCCTCTTAGCATAATTAGGCTTGACCTTATGATGTTCCCTAGATCTTATCTGGGTAGCTAATGGGCTGAGGGAGATTTAGCAAGTGCTGCCAAAACAAGTGAAACTTACAAGAACATTGTAACTATGGTGACCACTACCTTGTTTACCTCTGGCTATAAAATAAAGGCTCAGCTTGCTGTCTGGATCTCTCTCTGTGGCCTCAGCCAGGCACAGGAAGATCCACCTAGACCCAGCTTATTCTCTTCGTCTGTCATTTCTTCATCCATTTGCCACCCTCACTCAGGCTTTTGAATCCTTGGCTGAGCTGGCTCGGCACACCCCTTTTTATTTAAACTGATTTGAGGTGGGTATCTTTGACCAGTTAACTGAATAAGCATAATAGATATGTTCTCTCTCTTACAAGCTTAACATGTTGCAGAAGAATGAATAAATAAATGAACAAATACACTCAACAGTGGCACAGCATGTGCATGTCACCATGAAAAAGGAACAGACAAAAATAGTATCTGATCACTTCCCAATGCTTTTAAATTGGAGTACAGTGAAACACTTCATATTTTAAGTCGGAGGCATCCTGTGGATAGCTGATATATTTAGAATAAAAACTTCTTTTTCCTGTCCAATTTGTTAGTAAAGTTGAATAATGTGTATCAATATCAGTAAGGACAGTGGAGGGTACTGTCATCCTCTAAGATGCAAAACTGTGCTGTCCATTATGTTACATATACTGCTTTGTCTAGTGTTCATCCATAGAAAACTATTAAATCTCTAATGTTACTGTAATTTTGAGTATTTGTAATAAAAATAGTTAAAAAAATCTTCATGTCCTACTTGAAAATAAAAAACAAAGAAAAATTTAAAATCACAAGATAATTAGATTTACATTTACCCTGAAATGTTGGTCCTTGAGGAAAATTGGGTTTATAGGAGGTCAAAGAAGAGAAAGAAGACATTTCCAATGAATCTGAGAGGAGGTCTTAGGGACACTTTTCAGTTTGGAGGTTGATGGTGATGATTTTCACTGTGTCCAATGACATTTGGAAAGTATAACTTTCTCACTCCAGGCACTCCTGAATTTTCAGACATGAATTAAATATTGCAGGTGTAAAAAGAAAGTGAGATGCTTAGAAGGAGAGAGAGTTTTCTAGTATAATGTGAAATTTTTGAAAGAGGAAAATAGGAGGGGAGAATGTTATAAGATACCTAAAAGAACTTGTGAGTTGGGCAAGTTGAAATTTCCAGAGCTTCCAGCAAAGGAGAAAACCTGGGCAACCAGAAGGGTTACATATAACACACTCTCTTGAGAAAAAGAAAGCTGTGGTGGTGGTGTGTCTTTTCATTCAATTACTTTCTTTATACAAACTGCCTGGGGAAACTATCACTTACCCTATGGTGTCTCTTAGTTTGCGTTTTCCTTGAAGCAGACCCTGAGATGAGGATTATATGCAATAGTCTATTTATTATGGCAACTCTGGATACACAGGTAGAAGAATGGAGAAATAAGATAGCAAAGGGAATCAGGCCAATGCAGTATGTTTTAAAGACCAGGTTACTGCTGTATGAAGTTGGAGCTCATATTATTGAGAACCTCTGGGATTTAGTGTAGGACACATGGAATGTCAATCAATCTCTCCAACCCCACTTCTGCCTTCTCTGGCCTGGCCTGTATGCAAGCTGGACATGCTTCTCTGGTCGAAGAAAGCCCTTAGTGTGAGTCACAGGTGCCTGAAAGCATCAGCATGCACCTAGCAGTAAGTGCCAACAGAGATGGGTGGGGAATTTACAGCATCTGTTGGGGACAGTTAGGAAAGGGTAAGCATATAAGAAAAAATTCATTGGAAAGCTATTCAAATCACTAATAATCACAATACTTTGAATATGTGGTAAGCCATTTATTTACAAAGCTTTACAATTTTCCTAGCTCTATGAAGGTCAATGCATTAATCTAGTGCCGCAACGGCAGAGAGGATTGAGGAAGGAAGTGGACAAAGATTATTATTTCCATTTTACTTACAAAAAAAATTATCTATTACATGAACAGATCATTCAATTTTAGTAATAACACTAGAACCAGACCAAGGTTTGCTTAGTCTTTACCCAAGACCTCTCTCTCTCTTTTTTTTTTTATAAAGCTCTATATCAACAATGTGAAGCACATTTCGGAAACATGGCCCACAGGGTGAATTTTTAAGGGACAAGTGCGGGCACTAGGGCAGGACAATGATTAACGGCTGTAGCTTATGTTGTTTTGGGGGATAGTAACAAGAGCAGTAGCCTTGGCACAAGACAAACCAACACTCAAATGTTGATTCTACCACTTACAAGCTGTGTAAACCTCAGTTAAGCTATTTATCTTCTCCAAACTTCAGTTTCATAGTATGCTAAACGTGGGCAATAATACTTCCCGTGTGGGTTTGTAGTGAGGATTAACCAAGATAATAAGTGAGAAGGGGCTTTGTAAACTGCCAAGAACCATACATGAAAGGCTGAGAGGCATTAGCAAAAGAGTCCAGGAGATAAGTGAAGAAGTCAACTTCTAGCATTTCCACAGAGACTGTGAAACTGTAGCGGGCCCTTCGTTGTTTTGGGATGATTTCAGAAATCTTTTTAAAGGCTCAGGACGAAAGTGGATGGAACTGAAAATACTGGAAGATTAGGAGAAGAGCTTGAGTTTGAGCTCATAATCTTCCTTTGCGGCAACATATTGACAAAGTAATGCTCCAGAGTGAATGATTTCTGCGGCACAGGAAACCCGTCCAGTTAGCTGTTTCCCACAGACAGAGAACAGCTAAGTTTGTTTCACAGAGCAGAGCCACACGAAAAAAGTTCAGGAAGCTTCCAATGCAGCGGTTTTCACTGCCTTTCGACGGCCTAACCATCATTCAGTGGAAATTCCCAGGAAAATTCCTATCATCATTGTTATACTGTATTAGTTTGCTAGGGCTGTCTTAACAAAACACCAAACTTGGGGGCTTACACAACAGAAATTTATTTTCTCACAGTTCTGGAGACTGAAAGTCCAAGATCAAGGTGTCATTGGGTTTGTTTTTTCCTGAAGCTTTTCTCTTTGGCATACAGATGGCCGCTTTCTCGCTGTGTCCTCATATAGCCTTTTCTCTGTGTGCCTCTCTAGTATCTCTTCCTTATTGATAAGGACACTGGTCCTATTGGGTTAGGACCCCAACCCCTGACCTAATTTAACTTTAATTACTGCTTTAAAGGCCCAGTCTCTAAATTCAAACACATTTGGGATCAGGGTTTCACATATTAATTTTGTGGGGACACAATCCAGTCCAAAACTTAAAGAATTACAATGCAATTACTTAAAAGAATACAGTAGCAAGGATATAATTCCACATCTGATCTCCAGCTAGGTGGCTTTATTCTGTTAACCAATCCCTAACTTACTACATTTTATTATATCCACAGGTGATAAAAATCCCAGAGCTACTGGTAGGCACATAAATACACACCCTACTAAATTTTTAATGTTATCAAACTTCTGTTTCTAGAGAATGATTTTGAGGCGAGCAACATCAGTTCTGTCTTTCTGTCTGTCTAGGAGAGGGCCTGATCTGGCAGGGCGTGCAGGCCACCATTTCTGTCCTCATTTCCAGCAACTTCCTTTCACTCAATGGTTACGATTCTTTTATTCTGCTCTTTTCTAGATTAAAGTCTAATTTTGCAACTGTTCAGACTTTGATCAGTTCACCTGTTACTATTATTTTAACTGATGTACTTCAAGTTTTATTTTTGGATATTCTGCTCTGAGGGAAAAGTCATTCTACTCCAAAATAATCTTTTTTTAAAAAAAAATTAACAATCACAGACATTATTTGCTGAGGAGTGATCTCCAGTTGTGTCTTGAACATATCTTTGTCCATGTATTCAAGTTGGCCTCCATGGTCAATGATTTCTGCTTGTTGAGTCATAAATCTGTTTTCTTCTAGTTAACACACTGTCATGGTTCATGCATCAGTTTGGTTCATTTGGGATTGATGTATTGAAGCTATAGTTGAAAGGTAAGGAAGACTTTATGATCCATCCAGCTCTATTGCACATTATCTTGTAGACAGCAAGCAAGTAATCAGGGTTTTGAACACCATACACTGAAGAAAGAATGGGAGACAGTGGAAGGTGAGACCATGCAGCAGCTGAGGGTCCAAGCTTCCCGTGCATGCTCCATCATCCCATTGGATTTTAGTTACAAAACACAGGTGCAAAGGTAAAATTATTAATGATTTGAAGATGGCAAGTGAAGGGCATTCAACCCCAAGTATGGGGCCTTTCTGAGACCTGAGTGACTACACTGGATGCCTATCTGTGAAACTGGCTCTGGAGTGACCTTTAAATATTGTCTCAGTAGAATGAGGGTGGAAGTAGTTGAGGTTAGACTGCAGTGGACTGAAGATAGAATGTAGACTACTCTTGATAATTGAAGGAGGAACATCTGTACTAGGGTATATTAGGGTGGGAGAAAGCTTCTTTAGAGTTTTGAGAGAAGTGATAGGTAACAAGCATATTTGTGGGAAAGTCTGGTAGGAGCAAGAAAAGAAGATTATAAAGAACAGGGACTAATTGTTATTGTGAGAGCTCACAAAAGTAAGTAGAGAGAGAATCAACAGTATAGATGGAGGGGGCAAGAGAAAAAGAGGAGAGGTCCAAGACAGGAAGGCAGAAGAGGATGAGATTGATTTAAATGGAGAGGTTGAGGGGAAATTAACATTAGATGGCCCCAATCTTAGTAAAGGAGATGAAGATGCCATCCAGAGGGTGCGGATACCTGAATGGGGCTGAAAAGTCAACAGACACTCAGGAAATTCTGGGGAAATCGATGAACAGAAATAAGTCGAGAGTCTTAGAGTCACAGGTTTACAACGAGTGGCTTTAGGCAGATCACCTCTAACAATCTCAGTTTATTCCTTGATCAAATTAGATATTTACAAAGCAAGACATATTTATATAGTGCTCGGTTTTATAAGTACTTTACATTTATTAACTTAACTCTCACTACAACCCTGTAATGAGAAAGGGAGGATTGGAGAGGCTAAATGACTTGTCTAACCTTCCAGGCATTAGAAGGGGGGAGCTGGGATCTGAATCCATACATCTGGCTCTAGGGACTGTACTTATCACCTCTGGGCTACGGTGCCTTGTGCACCTTAACAACTAGTGATCGCTTAGATCTTAAAAGGTACTGGCATCCAATGTGACCATGAAATTAACATTTTTAGACAGACTAGTAGCTTCTTGATTCCTCTTCTAAGTCTGAAGCATTTTTCTATGAACTTACTGGTTAGTGCCTCAGACAACCTCTCATTTTTCCCAGCCAGCACCATGGGAAATAGCTCATCACACGAAAGGCTCAAAATGGCCAGTAGGTGGAAGCATTAACTCGAAGATGGATGGACAGATACTACCATCTGGCCTTGAACTAATTCAAAAGTCAGAGTTGGCCTCTTGCTTCTTTCTTTATTTTTCCAAAACTTCAACATATACTATTTGAAGGCAAAGTCACTATTTGATTTTTTTTAAGGAGACCAACAGTGAAAGAGCCAGAGAGGTCAAAGTGTAATTATTGGCCCAGAAATGAAGAGCCTTTGGGAGGCAAAAGAAAGATAAATTCAGTGCCATGAGGAATTGATGAGTCTCAAAGAGATTAATGATTTATCTAAGATATCCATTTAGTAACTAGCAGATGACCATTACACATTGCTATGTTAATAGTCTTCATAGGCTATTTAATTTTTTTATAATGTTTAACCCTGATAAAGGAGAGCACTAAATTATTTCATAGAGCCAGATATTTGGGTTAGATTGTCTCAGTTGCTAGGGTGTTCAAGCTACGGGTGAAATTTCCTCTTCTTTCCCATCTCTCCCCTTCCACCTCCCACTTCTTTCTCCTTCTCCTCCTTGTTTTTCTTCTCTCTTCTCTTTCTTTTTTCTTCTCTTTCACTATTTCTCTCCCTCTTCCTCTTGATTGTTTTTCCTTGATTGTTGTATTGATCCACTACAATAATGAGTAGGAAATCTAGTCTTTGGGATCAGGATATTAGATGCTACAAAATTCCAAGAGTGGTACAAAAATATTCTTGGCCTCCTATCACCTGCTTGCCACTTAATTGGCCCTTTCTCATTTTTATTTTTATTGTTTAAATTATTCTAACAAAAACTTCTTCCATGGAAATAGTATTATGAAAGGAAAAAAGGTAAATAAGCTTCACTTTTGTAGCTGGCTTTCCTGGAACATGAATTTGTGAGTCCCCATGGGAATTAGGAATTTTTTCTAGATTCTGCTCACCATAATTGATTGGAGATACATTGATAGGAGCAGTAGGCACAGAGTAGAAGTATATAGACTTTGAGTCAGACAGACTTGAGCATCTCTTTTCTTTCTGGAACTACAAGATGTTCCAGATCTATATGGTAGTCTCCTGCTTTAGTTCTAGAATCAGTCATTTCTCTAAGAAGCCCTGATTCTTTTTATTGAAAAATTAGAGGCCCAGTGCACAAAATTCATGCACAGGGGCAGGGTTGAGGGTTTGGGTCCCTCAGCCTGGCCTGCACTCTCTCACAATCCGGGACCCCTTGGGGGATGTCCGACTGCTGGCAGTTGGACATCCCTCTTACAACCCAGGAACGCTGGCTCCTAACCACTCACCTGCCTGCCTGATTGCCCCTAAGGTCCCTGCCACAACAGCTTCATCCTTCCGGACATCAGAATGATGTCCAGAATAATGCTTTTATTATCATAGATATTTTTAGAAACCAAGATCTGGGCACTGGTTATATACTGAAGTTTTCACATCTGTAAAATTGGAAAGATAATAGATTTCTCATAGGGTTGTGTGAACATTAAGTGAACTGACACACATATAGTACTTAACAAGGGCCTGAAATATAGAAGGCATCCAGTATATGAAAATTCAACAGAACAGTGGTTCTCAACCTTCCTAATGCCACGACCCTTTAATACAGTTCCTCATGTTGTGGTGACCCCCAACCATAAAATTATTTTCGTTGCTACTTCATAACTGTAATTTTGCTACTGTTATGAATCATAATGTAAATATCTGATATGCAGGATGTATTTTCATTGTTACAAATTGAACATAATTAAAGCACAGTGATTAATCACAAAAACAATATGTAATTATATATGTGTTTTCCGACGGTCTTAGGTGACCCCTGTGAAAGAGTCGTTCGACCCCCAAAGGGGTCGCGACCCACAGGTTGAGAACCGCTGCAGTAGAGGCTGAAATAAAATCTGTTGCTTTCTGTAAAGTTCATTTAAAACCAAGTTGATTGGGAAATATTTTTTTCTGAAAGTGTTTTGATCCACAGAGCTCCTAGGAACGTGGGGTTCTTTAGTCAGAGCTGGGTTTAAGCAAAATAGAGATTCTGATGTTTCTCATCTCTATTTGGCATTTTAAAACTCCCCATTTAGTTTTAGAGAAAGAGCCGGATCCCAGTACTCACAGCAATACTCTTCTGTGGGTTGAGTAGGAAATGGTTGGACCTTCCAGCTCCTTTGAAAGGATTTTTGATGGAACTTGATCATCAATCATTTAGCCTGAAAAACGGGCTCCCCCCTGAGCCTTTGCTTCCATGGCATAATAATGTTTCACTCCCTCAGGAAAGCAACCCCTCACTTGATTACTGGTTTGACTGTCACTGAACCTTAGGTCGCCTTGGGGTTGAGACCTTAGAGACCTTCCCTCTAAGGATCCCAGACCTACATAGATGCCAGCTTCTGGTGGACCCAGACCTTACCACGTAGTGTGGTACCATTCACTCTGAAACCAACTGCAAAGGCAGCTGAAATGCCTTTATACTTTTACCACACAGCCTCAGGAAAACTTTTCCTCTTTGAAATCTGAGGTCCTCAGGAACCAAAACAGCTTTTCTTTTCCTTTTCAGACTTCAAAAAGTGCAGTAGTTGAAGGCAGCTCTAAATTAAGATCTCACAATTCCCAAGGAGCGAGGTATGTTTTCCCTGACCTTTTTTTAAAGCCGCATTCTTCACACTGTGGGCAGAAATAATGGGTTTGTCTAGGAGAAAAGGGCTCAGAAGTTGGTATAAAAATGATGCAATTCCATTTTCCCCACTCTCCTCTGCCACAAACTTATAAAAATCAAGATCGTGTAAGCCTCCCATAGGTAATTTCAGGTCACATTTTCTGAAATAGAAAGGGACATAGTCATTGTTAGATAGAATGTTGCTACCAACTGGCATTAATAAAACCCAGGAACCAAGTCCATGTGATCAATCAACAGTTAATAATAAGATAAATAAATTAGTTTGTGTTGAGAACCCTCCATAGGCCACACAGTGGCTTGATTTTTTTCATATTTTATCTTACTAATCCTCTATTAATGGAAAGAACTTGACTTGCTTATAGTCCCACAGCTATTAAGCTTTAGACCATTATTCTAACTCAACAGTTCAGCTTCTAGTCCATTCATTCATTTAACAAATATTTTAAAATCTATATGCCTGGCACTAGTCTAGGCCATGAATACTGGTTGACAAAATAGCGACAACTTAGTCTCTTCATGAAATTTAGTCTGACAGTTTTCTATTAAGAGTCTTCTTTGGAACTCCCCAAATGGAATGTGATGACTGGGGTGTGGAGGTGTGGGGGGCTAATTCTTCAAATCCCTTTGGAAACAATTTTGATAAAACTTTTATTTTCAGACTGTCTATCTTGGTGGCTTAGACTTCTATAACCCCTTAACACAGTTTCTCATTTGCTATTCAATAAAACATTCCAACATGTATTATCTTCAAATATTTTCAAAATGTCTTTGCTCACTTGAGGCTCCTTGTGATATTTATTTTCAGCCTATGCAGTAGACCTTGGCCTTGCCAGGACTTGGGTGGAAGGAAAAACACCAGCAGCAGAAGCAAATGAGATTTGGGTTGGGGTCTTTCCTCTCTCTGCATGATTCCAGATTTCTCTCTGCTCTAGATCCAAGCACAATTATTAACAGTGACTGCAATGCATAATGGGAAGAGTTGCCCATCAAGAGGACATAGACCATCCCTTGAGTATTAATTGCTGCTGTATGGAGATGGCAACCTGGGGCAGTTCAATATAAGCAGTGTGTGATAACTGTTAGAAATCAGACCTATAGCTGAATGTAACTGGGTAGTCAGTATTAACCAAGGAAATTGATTGAATAAGCATTTGAGAAGGTGTTTTGGAATAGAATTCAGAACCCATGCCTTTCATTCTTGGAGTTTTCCCAGGTCACTTATTCTAGCTTGTGTTGGGAAAGTGGTTAGTTTATGAGGTAAGAGGGTGAATATCTCTTCAGTCAAAGAATCACAGTATTCGGCAAAGAGTTTCCTCTTCTTGGACTCCCTCCATCAATGCAGCAATATTTGGCCAGTACTCTAGACCTTAAACTAGCCACTTTATCTCACATAGACATAAAATATATATGTATGCTGTAAAATATATAAAATATGTAACTCATGGATTACATAAAGAAGGGAAAACAGAGTTTTAAAGACTCGAGAATTCTCAACCAGGGGTGAAGTTGTTGCCTTCCCCTATCCCCACCCCAGGAAACATTTGATAGTGTCTGTAGACAATGTTGGTTGTCACAACTGGGGAAGGGAGGTGTTACTGGCATCTAGTAGGTAGAGTGCAGGGATACAGCTAAACTCCCTGTAATGCATAGAACAGCCACCCCTCCCCTGTCCTCACCCCACCTCCAGTCAAAGAATAGAGCCAAGGTTGAGAAATTCTGCTCTATAGCATTGTATAGCTATTGCCGTTAAGTAATTGTGTGACCTTGAAGGACATCACATACCTCAGTTTTCTAATAGGTAAGATCAGGAAACTACCTGTCACAGATTATAGAACACCGTGTCTGTAAAATTTGGGAGTAATGCATATGCTAAAGGTCAAAAGAAAAAAAATCAAAAGGACTGGATAAATGTAATGGAAAGTTCTGCTGGTTAGAAAGTCAGTTGGTACATTATTGGATAGAACTCTACCAATAAACAAAAAGCAGATGAAAAGTATAGAATTCTAGGAATTTATCCTAAGGAAAATGAAAGAGAGGTGAGAAGACATGTCTGAGGGTATTCACTGGAACATGGTTTTTAGGTGAGAACATTGGGAATGAGCAATGGAATGTCATCCTGGTTCCTGACCAGTACTGGTTCACAAGCTGGTTGAGCCAGTTCTTAGGATGCCAGCTACATACTGTGTGTGTAATTGTAGTCCTGGCAGGACAAGCTGGGCTACCCCACCCCAACCCTCACCCTTTTTATGTGCCCCACCCCCACCCATTTTTTTGTGCCCCACCCCATCCCCACACCTTTTTTTGTGGTACAGAAAAGGCTCCTTCCAATCTGATCACTGCAGTTTCTTTCCAAAGTAAGCCAAGGTCAAGCAGAGCTGAAACATTTTTTTCCCTTCTAGTCCCTTGTTTCTTGTTTTCTCTCCTTTCTCCACATCTTTCCTCTCCTCCCTTATCTGGGCCTGTTGCCATCCACTCTGTGACCAAGAACAGGAAGGCTTATAAACACCTCAGTCTGAGGAAAAACAATGAGAGACAGTACCCTAGAAATAGGTCAGCCCATCCCCAATCTCATTTTACTTCTGAATATTTTTCATACCACAAGTCAAAGCTAATATTTTGGCAGGAAACTTGGATCCAGCTAGACAAGAGAACAATCAGCTGTTTGTTGTAGAATTAGCATGAAAAATTTGTTTAAACACTTTGCTACTGATGTTCTTCCAAATATTTATTTATGTGTGCAAGGGACCATGGTAGGCTTGGTGGGCAGAGGAGATGAAGACATCTCTATCCCAAAGGGGTTAAGATCCATTAAGGAGCTGGGTGGTTGTCCAACAAACTGTGATAATCAACCAAGACTTGTGTGCTTTGAGAGAGCAGAGAAGGAAGGACTTAATGGTAAGTAACCAGGATCAATAACAAAGACTTCTGATAGGATGTGGAGATATATCTATCTCCATGTAAATATATAAATATGACTTTCAGTTAAATCATTATTGAAAGGTAAACTCATAAAGACATTGAATGTTGTAGTTCAGAGCTCTAGATTTAATATCAAACAGACCAAGGTTTGAATTCTACTTCCAACACTTACCAGTTATCTCACGGCAGTGTCCATATTCTATGGCTCAGTCATCTTTATGTACGTACAGCCCAGCTCCAGCCAGTCCATGGACACGGACAAAACAGCATCTGTGTTCTATACGGTGGTGGTTCCCATGCTGAACCCCTTGATCTACAGCTTTTGCAACAAAGAAGTGAAAAATGCTCTCTGGAAAATGCTCAACATACTTCACTCCCAATCTTTAGGTGTGAGAAGGAAATAGGCAGATACCTAAAATATCAGACCTAAATGCCTTCATGACTTTTGAGGTTTGACAGATTTCAGTTTTTTCTTTTCCAAAAACAGTGGTTACTTCTGCTAGTAGGAGATGTTGTAAAAGCAGCACTTTGAAATGTCTCACTCAGGAAGATAATTTTATTTTTGGTGAATGGCAGCATGGGACATTTACATCCTTCTTGCATTTGTTTCTTGACATGGTTTAAAGCAAAAGATGAAAACAAGCTGAATGCACTGAATTTCCCCTTCCTATTTTTAATGGGAAGAAATTTCCACTCACTATTAAAATTCTTACCATTTGCAACAGCATGGATGGAACTGGAGAGCATTATGCTAAGTGAAATAAGCCAGTCAGAGAAAGATAAATATCACGTGATCTCACTCATTTATGGAATATAATGAACAACATAAACTAATAAACAAAAACAGATCCAGAGACAGAGAAGCATCAATCAGATTATCAAACCTCAGAGGGAAGGTAGGGGAGGGTAGGGGTAAAGGAGAGAGATCAAACAAATGACTTGTATGCATGCATATAAGCCTAACCAATGGACACAGACAACATGGGGGGGAGGACATAAGTGGGGGGTTGAGGGTGGGGAGGCAGTTGTGGGATAAGGACACATATGTAATACCTTAATCAATAAAGAAATTTAAAAAATAAAAATTGGTGTCAGGATCACATTGTCCCTGTATAATATTTTTCAACTGGGATGAATAGTGTGTTGCTTTTCATTTCTTTGGTCCATGGATTGCAAAGTAAAGTTTCTAATGCTGAAAAAGATGTTTCAGTATTTTTAATAATGTCTTAGAGAAGGTTGTAATGTCTTAGAGAGCACTGGACAAGAGTCAGGTGACCCAGTATTAAATCCTTCCAACTCCCCGCCTTCTGTGCCCACTCATAGGTCACTTTTGCTCACCAGTTGTGTGTCATACTCTCCATCTCCTTCCATTGAAGTGTTGGGACAGCCTTGGTAGAAAACAATTAGTTACCTTGTGTATGTGACAGCTTCAGCAGATAAATTGTTTAAACTTTAACCTGAATAAACATATCTTTCTTTAAAGAGCTGCATTCTGTTCTATGCTTTTGGCTTTTTTCTAACATCATTACCAAAACTTGCAGAGAAGGTTTGGAAAAAAAAAAAGCAATTTCCCACAAGAGTTATAAAAGAGGATATTTGTCTTCTGAATTAAATGCTTGGCTTTCTCAGCACCCTTAAGTTTGGTGAATCTATTGAAAACACACATAATAGCTCTCTGTGCCCTCTTTGCCTCTGTTTTTTCAATAATCAGTTCACCTCTGGATCCCTGTTGCTTTCTGATGTTCTGTAATTAGATGCTCTGAGAATAAAAAATGTGGAAATTGCATTCTTAAGATAGGAAAGGCACTATGACGCACAACGCAAGTCTACCAGCAGGTCTTATTTCATGTGCTAGAGGGTGTGAGTGAATGTGTGTGCATGGCAAGGGAGTGAAGATTAATTTAACTTCTCACATATCAACTACTTGATGGCCTTTATCGCTATAATAAGTCTAAGACATCCCATAGTTCATGATTTCAAGATTACACACACAAAAAAATGGATATTTTAAATGTGAAAACAAGAAATCTTGATGTGCTAAATCAAGAAAATTAGCTTTGAGATGATCAAATTCTATTATGCACAGGGCAGTGTCTGTATAAGAAGGGTTGATCATGAGTCTTGAGGAGAAAGGAGCAAAGAAAGAATTTTGGAACATAGGCTGATTTGTAGGAAAAGATTTCTCTGGCATAAGGCCACCGGTTCCTAAGATATCAGGAGCTTCTCCTGGATCCCAGGCCATGACAACCTAGATCTGCCTCATCCATTTTCCTGCTTCCCCCTTTTAACAATGGAGCCTATCCAGCAACACACATAGAACAGCCTTGCAAGGTCAGGATCCACTTCATGTAGAAGTCCTTCTCAGTGGGTACCAAAGCTAAGGTACCCAAATTTGGAGATTTGCTATTCAAGCACTGAGTGCATTCTAGACTTAGCTTAGATTTTTTTCATATTTGATTGATAGAATTGACTCCTTTTCCTCTTTCTCCTGTTCCTCCTTTTCTACTTCCTCTATTCCCTTCTCCTCTTCCTCTTTCTTCCTCCTCAATCTCTGAGTTCAGCCCAAACAAGAACTTTCCTCACCACTAAGCCATTAATTAGGTCCCTATATGAAATTAAAGTCTATAGTTTGTATATTGTAATTGTGACATTACATAGTAAGATGTGTTTCTGGGCACGTTTCTTTCTGCCTTTTTTTTAATATATATATTTTATTGAGTTTTTACAGAGAGGAAAGGAGAGAGATAGAGAGTTAGAAACATCGATGAGAGAGAAACATCGACCAGCTGCCTCCTGCACACTCCTCACTGGGGATGTGCCCACAACCAAGGTACATGCCCTTGACCGGAATCGAACCTGGGACCTTT
>NW_006296619.1:616193-643603 GCF_000327345.1 Myotis davidii | reverse complement strand
GTGGAAGGGAGAGGGATAGAGAGCTAGAAACATCGATGAGAGAGAAACATTGATCAGCTGCCTCCTGCACACTCCCCACTGGGGATGTGCCCACAACCAAGGTACATGCCCTTGACTGGAATCGAACCTGGGACCCTTTAGCCCCCAGGCTGACGCTCTATCCACTGAGCCAAACCGGTTAGGGCAGTATTACTAGGTTTTTAAATTATGCCAATTTGGAGAGACCTTAGTGTTAATATTGTCTTAACTTGCATTTCCTTGACTACTGATGAAATTAAACACGCCTTTGTTGGGGTGTTTCCCAAGTCTTTCAGCCATCTTTCTATTGTGTAAAAATAAAGAAAACCACAACTGATACAAACAGAATGTGGGAGTGGGCATGTACAGAGGCCTCTGCTCTGTTCTTGACTGGGATGGTGGATAAACTGTACATTGGTGTTTGCTTTGTAATTATTAATAAATTCAAGCTAGATGTTTTATGCATATACATATGTACATATATATCACAATTGAAATGTTTAAAAAAGATATTCAACAGAGCTCCTATATTTAAGAAATTTATAGTATAAACTAGAGATAGCACCTACATATAAATAACTTCAATTCCATGTAGAAAGTGATAAAAACCAACCTGAGATACATATAAAATGCTACGATAGAATAGAGAAAGAATAGATTCCAGGATGGGGAATTAAAGAAGGTAACATTTGTTCTGGACAAAGAAGATAGGTTTAGTGAAGTAGGAAGGAAGCTATACAGATGTACTAGGCCAACAGTGTTCTGTTCATCTGGAGTATAATATGCATGAAAAGAAATAATGGAAAATAAGTTTGGAATGCTATAAATTGGTACTCAACTGGTAGGGGATTAAGATTTTTCAAATTTAAACTTCAGATTCAAACTCCACTGAGAAAGTCTGGGCATCATGCATATGACAGAGCTAAGAGTGGAATCCCATCTGCTGTAGAAGAACATTTGGAACAATTTTGCTTACATGCCGATGTTAAGGTAAAACATTTGTTGCTTCAGCCAAATTATTCAGCATTTTATGTGTGAGCACATATCTTCCTAAAAAGTTATTTGAGCAGCAGTTGTAGCAGATATTATATCCAGAATCCATTTTCTTTCTTCAAAACATTGGCTTCTTTGGAGAATGATCTCCTAATCATTGTGTAGATGGAAGAATAACTCCACATGCCCACCCAAGTCTATGGAAACTTGGGCAAGGAGAGCCTTTTCTTTCCTGTACCCTCTAGAGTCTAGAAAAATGCATAGAGGTATGTAGAGGCGCAGGCATGAGCCAAAAGCTATGCCAATAACAAGTTCTCACTCCCCCAGATTTTAATCTGAAGCAAGTGATGCAAGGACAACATGAGGACTTGGAACTCATTTGTCTCAAAGATTGGATTCTGGTTGGGCCATCCTGATGGTTTCTTTGCTGCTGACTTCTGCTCCTTCACCCTCTGTAATGCCCTGGGTTCTTACCTTTTGCCTAGTTTCGCTTTGATTCTGTCAACCTCTTGATATCCTTTCAATTACCTCCTGGTTTTTTTTTCTTTACATTAGCCTGAGTTGGTCTCTGTAATAAAATATAACTGATTTATCTACTACATGAGAGTTACTCCTTCAAGAACTCTATAGTGAACAAGTGATAAGTCCCTGTCCTCCAAAAAATTGAAAAATAGAGTGACATGTAAAATGCTAAAACAATAGGATTAAAAAACCCTCAATAACACAAGAGGTGTCTACAAGCATTTCAACTAGCAAATTTGTATGAAAATTAATAATGCAGAAAAAGCATTGCCACAACATTTATCTTACCAGCAGAAAGGGAAGTCATTACCAAGTCGTCCATTTTGTAATCATTTTTTCTTGCTAACAATGCTGATAAAGACCTGGAATTATTGGTACATAGAGAGAGATCTTAAGGGCTATGTTTGTTCCCCCGTTGCTAGTTACAGACAAGGAAGTTGAGGCCTGGGGAGGGGAAGTGGCTTCTGAGGGTCTTTTATCCAGGAAGTGGCCCAACAGATCCTGTGCTGTATTCCACCACTGCAGACCATACCGCACACCCCACAGCTGCCCTGGCTGGTGGCCACAACCCATTTTGTGCTTGCTTCTCCCTGCATATTTCTGATAGAGTCACCCTTTGTTTTTATAAACACATTATTCATTCTCTCCTCAAATAATGATCACTTTATACCTGAATGACATGTTGGCCTGTTCACAGCTGGAGAGCCAATATATTGCCTTTCAAGTTAATTGCAGCAATCTCTTTTCTTTGTTTCCTGTTAGTTAATCTTAACACTTTCCTTCTTTAATTCCAATTTTGCATGTCAATAATAATGTCCCCCCCCCCCCCCCCCCCCCCACACACACACACAGTGGATGCCTTGAGCTGCCTGGACCTCCAGGAATTGCCTTCAGCTGAAGGGTACCACCTCACCCAAGGTAACTATCACGTCCTGGAACATACTGGTAGCAGGTGCTCAATGATTCTCACTGAGTGGATGAATGATTGAACATTCAACAAATGGGAATTATAATATTATTAAGTACCGTTATCATGCCAGATATGCTTGCTATATCATAATGTACATTACTTCTTTTAAATTCCTGATAAAACTGTGAAGGGTGAGTTAAATTTTCTATTTTACAGATGGTGAAACTGTGTCTCAGATATACAGGTGCTAAGTGGTAGAACCAGGACTTTATTCTATTTTCTGGCTCTCCCATGCCTTCTCCTGTATCTTGATTGCTCTCCTCCACCTCCTATTTCTCAAGTGAGGAAATTGAGGCACAAAAGCCTTACCTAGCTCTTTCCAAGTCATATTGCTAGAGAGCGGCAGCACAGAGGCCAAACCCAGGTTTTCTATCTCCCACTTCACAACACCAGTTAGTTCTTCTACTCAGCATCTCTAGGACGCCAGCTGCCTTTCCCAAACATGGTTGGTGGAGTGGCATTCTCACTTAGATAAAAAAAAAAAAAACAACTCTTCCCCAACTATGAAACTAAAATGTAGGCCACCTGTCCATGTGATTGCATTTCATAACTCAGCTGAAAGTAGCTCTCAGCTTGCTTGGCCTGTTTATAACATATTAAAAGCTCATATTCAAAGTCACTCACCTCTTGGATTAATGTTAAGATTATGGCTTTCCAGGTTTTTTTCTCTCTCACTCAACAGGAAATGGATTATGCTTGCCCACATTATTTTCCGCATGAATTACTGAGTGCTTATTTTCAAAGATGAATTTCATGATCCTATTCTCTTTGCTGTCCCTGCAGAATTCATTTTGGAAGGCACAAAACAAGTGGTTAAGGGCATAGGCTCTAGAGCTAGAGGGGGGTTAAGGCTGTGTTTTCTTGGGGAAAGCATGGAATCTTTGTCTTAATTTCCTCATCATTGAAATGGAGACAAAAAATACCTATTTCCTGGCTTTGTTATGAGGATTAAAACAAAATAATTCACCACTAGTGTTTAAATCAGTTCCCAACACAGAGAGAGTGCACATATAAGATAACTAAAAATGCCCTAGCCAGTTTGGCTCAGTGGATAGAGGGTCAGCCTACAAACTGAAGGGTCCAGGGTTCAATTCTGGTCAAGGGCATGCACCTCTGTTGCAGGGTCCATCCCCAGTTCTGCGGGAGGCAACCAATCGGTATGTCTCTCTCATAACAATGTATCTCTCTCTGTTTCTCCCCCTCCCTTCCACTTTCTCTTTAAAAAATCAATGGAAAAATATCCTCCAGTGAGGATTGACAACAACAAATAACTAAAACCAAAAATCAACAAAAAGAACCACCACCACCTAGCATGAACACTTTGCCCCAATTTGCCTGGGACTTTCTGGATTTAGCAGCAAAAATCCCAAGTACCAGGAAATCTCTCAGTCCTGGGTAAATGGGAATGGTTGGTTACTGAATTCTCCACCAATGAAACAAAAGGTTCTGTTATTCATTTATTCACAAAGTATTTACTAATAACTGATGCATTTCGGACATTTTGAAGGTATTTGGAAGGTAAGCATGACAAAGTGAGTTCTCATAGACTGCTCAAGCTGAGAGACAGAATCATGAAATTGAGAAAATTATAAATGATCCCCTGAAAGTTGGCATGAACTGTGTAACTCTGAAAGGCATTGCTCCTGGGCGGGGAGGAGGAGCGGGGAGTACATTTGGTAGGAATTTCATGGAGTACTAACTTCTGTCTACTAGGAAATTCTTTTCCCCAAACACTAATGTTGTAGGGAGTTAATAGGTTTACATAGGATAAAGCGTTTCCTTGAGCAATTTACAGTTAAACAGCTTTCTCTACTGCAATACTTCTCAGCATCTTTAATCGGCTAATGGGCATTTGACTCTAGGATGTTTTAAACATTGTTTCCAAACTTTGAAAAGTTTTTGATATCACAGAATTATTTTTAGGACGTATAAAATGATGCCAGTGTCCCACAGAGCTTTGACAGAAAGAGAATCTAGGTGGTACCTGGCGTTAAATACAAAAACTCAACCAGGGAGGAAGGCACCAAATCCCAGATTGTCATAAATAGAGCAGCCAGGCTTCAGCCATAATCACCCAAGCTGTGGTTCTTAACCTTTCTCTGTTGTTGTTGTTCAGGGACTTCCTTTCAAAATTTGATGAGCACATAAGTGCACAGAGGATAAAAGACACCAATCTAGAGGCTTGAGCTTTGCAGAGCATACTGGAGAGATGCTATATCTTCTTAGGAATTAAAAAATCTTGTTCTCTAAGAGAATTTTGAGCCTTCATATCAGCAGGGATGCTGGGAAAAAAACCTGCAAAGACTGAAATAAATTCTGACACTGGAAAGAAATAAGTGACTGTAGACTAGCACAAAGTATGACTGCACAAAAGCAGTACTTAGTAGACAAAATACTAGTCATCACTTTGACCTATTGAGTGCTTGCTATTATATAATTATTTTATTTAATCAGGGGGGTAGTTTATTATGTAGCTTAGGCTGTGGCTGCTGCCAATCAGACTTCCCAGTTTTAAATATTGTTTTATCATTTTCAGGTGATGCAACACTGGGGAAATTACTAAAATCTCTTAGTATTAGATTTCCCGTCTATAAAGTGGCAATCATAATAGTAATGTTTTTGGTAAGTCTTGTAGAGGTTACCTGACATAATTCTTACAACCTAATGCCTAGCTCATATTAAAACTTAGTAAATATTAGCTATTACTGATATTATTGTTTGGTGATTATTACCATTATTTTCATTTCTCAGAAGTAACTGAGGACAAGTGGGCTGTAGAAGATTAATCCTACCAATCACACGCATCTCAGAGAATTAGTTAATATAATCTGATGCAGCGAGTCCAATTGTTTATACAACCTTTCTCCTTGGAAGGCCAAAAGGAATCTTAAACTCCGCATGACTAACCAGCAGTGGTCTCTCTTGTTCTTTCCCAAACATCTATTTCTTCTACACCATGGCTTACATCACTACACCAGAAGTCATCAATGTTCCTTCTTTCTCTAATGCGCCATATTTGATATATGAGAAAATCCAGAAATATATCCAGAATTGGATAGTTTCTCATTACTTCTCTCACTACCACCCTAAAACATGACTCAGGAAATAAATAAATTCTTACTTGGAATAGCTGGACTGGCCACTACCTAGAAGAGGAATATTGTGTGAAAAATTGGGGGAATGTATAGAATAAAGAGTGGAAGGAATTTGGGTCAGAAGCAAATGAAAATAGTGAGTATGTAGGATGTTAAATTTCATACTTATCTGCAGTCTACTACTGCTGTGGCTTGTTTTGTGGATTAACAAAGAGAATTGCTGCAAATAGTGCAAATGAACCCATGATCTCCCTCAACAAGCAGAGCTGGATCCCCAGAGACACATTAATCACTTGTTCCCCAGTTAAGTGAGATAAAGAGTTTTGTAACTCTCTTAAGGTATTGTCCCCTGAGAGTTCCATGACTATATAACTTCCTTCTGGTTCTCATTTTTTAATCTTTCAAGACCCACTTACCTCCATTTGGCAGCCTAAGAACCAGAGTTCCTTTAGCCATTCATTTATTCACCTAATTTTTGAATAGTGGTCTAGTAGCCACAATGACCTTCCCCCATAATGACCTTGTGATAGTTCTAAGAACAAGAAGCAATGTCAAAGGAAAACAACCACAAATAATAGTGAAAATGATTGTGATTATGATGGACATCTTGACCAAGTGTAAGGCATTTTAGGGAAGTCCTTACTTTCTTACGTAGCAGCAGTATTCAGAGAGGGTGTTATTGAGCTGCCTTTTTATTATCTCCATTTTATACATGAACATATCAAGACTCAAACATGTGAAGTGATTTACATAAGAAAAATGAGCAGCAGATTCAGGGCGAGACCTCTTGTTAGCTGATTCCAAAGCCAATAGAGTTTTTTGCCTTCAGTTTCTCCTTGCCTCCAGAGAATTTTAAAAACTTTGGCCAAACACTAATGAAGAAGATCCCGAAAGACTCTTATTTTTACCACAGACTGAATTTCTAACTTGAGATTCACTCATATATGAAGATGCTGAACTTGTATGATGTATTTTTCATGGAATAAGGTAAACCTATAAATCTACTAGATCAAGTCTGCTGTCTGCATAAATTTGCATGGATAAAGGTAATCAAGAAAATGCATCCAAAAGTAATTTCTCCTTTGATTTATTTAAAGATTGTGCTTGAATGTTTTGAATATTTCTTTTTTAAAGCTCTAATTTTTAAAAAATATATTTTTATTCATTTCAGAGAGGAAAGGAGAGGGAGAAAGAGATGAAAACATCAATGATGGGAGAGAATCATTGGACAGCAGCCTCCTGCACACTCCACAATGGGGATCCAGCCCACAATCCAGGCATATGCCTTGACTGGGAATCAAACTGTGACCTCCTGGTGCATAAATCAATGCTCAACCACTGAGCCATGCCGGCTGGGCCAAACTTTACTACTTTTCTTGTTGACACTATTACAGATGCCCCCATTTCCCCCACCTTTGCCCACCTCTCCCCAGCCCCGGCCCCCTTCCCTCTGGCCACCATATAGTCTAAACATTGTAGATATCCTATTAGAACATGTATATTTATCATGTGACATAGAGGAAAAGCACGTAAGGATTTAAGTCTCTGCTAAATGTAAGCTTATTTAAACAGTTCAATCTCAGTTTTCTCTTTCAGGGAGTGTGGAGATATTAGTTATTTTGACTAATCTCAGAATTGCTGAGAAAATCAATATAACATTTTCTTGTAATCTTGGAGTTAATATAATATTTAAAAAGAGAGAAAAGAAATGGAGAATAATAATGAGAGAAAAATCAGGCTTAGGAATCAGTTATAAAATGCACTAAAATGAAGATCAGTGAAATTACATAAGACTTAACTAATTATCGAAATAGAGCTGATCTCAAATTCTATTTTGTCATTAAAGAGTTATCTGGGGTTGGGCACTCAATTTATTAACTATTACATGGCTAACTAATGGATTACAGTATAAATGAGATAAACTACCATCACACAGTCTAAGCAAATGAGAAAACAATGCTCTCTCTTGGGAATGGAAAATTGAACTAGCTCATAATATTCATCAGTTTATATAACTGTCTCAGTCTACTAATTATCCTGAGGTCAGGGAATGTATCTTGCTTGTGCATCTCAGCAGGCCTGGAAACCAGCACACAGCTTGGTGCACCATAGGGACTTGGTCTTCAAGGAGTGAATGAAGGCATGGACAGCAACCAGCACTTTATGTGGCTCATCAGTTGGTGTTATTAAAGAGTTATGTTCTTTTTTAACTATTTGAGGATTTTTGAGGTTTGAAGTGGGTTGTAAACATTTGTGGATCCAGTTCTTGTTATTCAACTAAGATTCAGAAAGGTAGTTATTTGCACAAAATCACACAACCATTTGATTCCCACTTTGGGCTTTTTAATTATTCACATTGACTTCCAATGATAGATTACTTAATCAGTTAATCAACTAGTCAACTAAATGAGTTACTTTATTGTGCCCAGTTTAAGCTAAATGTAAAAAGTTTAAGGCAATGTTTCTTCTTGATAAAGAGCTAAGATTTAGATTCAAAGTAACTTGGCTTCAAATTCCAGCTCTGCAACTTTCTTCAGTCTTAAGCCAGTAACTAAATGTCGGCGATCTTCAGTTTCCATGCCTGTGAATTGGGGATAATATCTCACATGTGTGAGGATTAATTGAAGTAAAGTAGCACAGTGTCTAGTTTGTTGATGGGAGTATAGCAAATGCTCAATATCTATTTCAGCTTAAGTCATTATGATTCATGACTTCCACTCACACAAAAGAATAACAAAATTAAAATTTTTTTAGAGTAAAAAAGTGATAAATTCCACTGATTATAATGACATTATTGTATTTAAAGAGAAAGGATTGAGGGGAACGTCAAGAAAGTTTGGAACTTGTGTTATTCTTTAAGAACAATGAGATTTAAATTGGGGGCAGAGATCATTTTGCCAGGAAGATTGCATTTTTTAGTTTTTACTGAGCACCAACTAGACAGTGTTCCATTCCATAAGAAGTTTCCATCTGTGGAGCAAAGAATGATAAGAGATCAATAAATGGCTCAAAGAACCACTACAATTCTTAATTTCTTTTCAAGACAAAATTAACTTTCTTTTTTGATGTGGGATTAAAATCTAAATCTAACATTTCACATGTAGAGAAGAAGAAAGTTGATAAAAAGTTTTGAAACTATTCTTAGCACATTGTTATTTCCCCCAGAATTTGAGAAATCTGTATCTGTGCTATTGATTTAAGTTGGTGTTTTGTTTTGTTTTATTTTGGGTGGTTTTTTTTAAGGAACCAAGAGAATATTCTAGTTGCTCTGCTTAACTAGCCCTCATACCTCTAATAGCAGGAGTGAGCTTTTCCCAGAATTCTCCATGCTTCTGTCATGACCTTTGTCTATTTAATCACCTTTCCAACCCTTACCTTTACCTTGAGAACCATAGGACTAATCTCATTATCATAGTTAATACTTTGTCACTAGCATGAAGCTGAGGATTGTTATACAAGCCCTGAAGTCCAACAAAATAATGCTTACACATCTCTGTATATCCCTTTTACTGACCTTGGCTTCCACTCCTGCTAAACTCCTGAAATCACCTTGCTGTGCCCTTTGGAATTTATAGTCAGTCATCAACATAATCCAACACGTTCTTAATGTTTTTCCTGAAAGTTCCTTTTACCTGCTTGGTCAAACTGAAGTCTGTGTCCTGGGAGAGAGCTTCCCTTGTGGCCATGTCAAGTGCAGGCAAATTTCTCTCCTACATAACCCTTACCACCAATCTCCTCATCTTTTTGACCCAGTAACATTAGAATACTTTGATTTTTGTCTGTATAAACTCTTGCCTCGGTAGTACTGTTTAATCTTGTGGATTTAATATTACATATATGTGCATTGAACCATTAGAAGTTACCAACATAGTTCAAATTAATTAATCTGTTGTAGCCAGTTCTCATCTCTAAACTTCAGATTGCACATCCAATTGTTTATGCAACACTTCCACATGAATATCCAAAAGGGAACTCAAACTTGATGAAATTATCTCTTTCCCCCCTTTCCCCAAACATCTGCTTCCTTTACACTATTCTGTGTATTGCTATACAAAAATTGGAGTCAGCATTGACCCCACTCTATCTCTCATGCCCCTTTTCCAATATATCAGGAAATTTAGTTATCTCTCCTTTTGAAATATATCCCAAAGTGGACAATTTTCATTATCTCTCACACTATCATCTTGGTTTCAGAAATCATCATCTTTTACCTAGAATGACAATGACCTAATTTTCTAGCACCTTTCATTCTTATCCTGCTAAATTCAATTATCAACAGATCCAATAGAGTGATCCTTTTAAATAGGAAGTCCATTTTGTCACCTATGGTCCAAATCCTATAATGCTTTCCAATATTACTCAGAATGAAAGTCCAATAACTTAAAAAGTAATTTATTAAGTCCTTACCTCTCTGACCTAATCTCCTCTCCCCACTGCAGCCATGACGCTTTTCTTGCTGTCCCTTGAACAATCATGGCATGTTCACAACCCAGCACCTTGTATTTCCTATTCCTTCTGCCTTAAATATTCTTCCCCGACACTCAAGCCCTGATCCCCTGCTTCCTTTAGGTATTGGCACAAAAGTTTCCTTTTATGGAGGAGTCTCTCCTAGACCACCATGTTTAAAATTATATACCCACCTATCTCTAAATTTACCCATCTCCCACTCAGCTTTTGAAAACATGTCTGAATATGCTATATATTTTTCTATTGATTTTATTCTATATCTGCCTCCATTTTCAAAATAGAAATTACTGTTTTTCTTTTTATTTCCAGTGTATATGGCAGTATTTTGCTTATAGTAGCCATTCAACTAGATTTTTTTAATGAAATGCATCATTGGACCAAATACATTAGTACTGCAGTATAATTAATCTCTTAACTGTTTTTAATCTCTAAATTACTTAGTGAAAATTTTTAACTAGATAAAATCATCAGACCTCATTTTGAAATGATTCTTGATCTAAAGAAATAGAGATTCCATGATAGGATTTTATATAGGCTTCAAAGATTTCCTTACATAGTTCATAACATCAGCGATAACGCCTAAAAATTGTTATTGCTTTTATCTGTGATGGCAAATAGCATGAGTGATGTTATCAAACCTTTGGTTTTGCCCTTATCTGGAAGTTCCATATTTTTTACCCACTTCTCTTATGCCAGGTAGGTCAAGCCCTCTGTCTAAGTCATAATATTTAACAACTTACATAGTTCCAGTTTTCATGATCAACCCAATTTGATAGGGAAAATGTTGCACATTGCCCAAGTTCATTGACTATGTACATAGTGGAGGTGGGATTTTCATATGTTAACATGGCTTTAACATGGTCCCAGATCAGAGACATCTGAATGCAGAAGCTTAAAATAGTACTAGTGTGATGAAAATTAAAAACTATTATTTGCTAGATGTTTTTATTCCTTGTACATGAAATTCTATTGTTTTCTTATTATTTGGTAAATTACACATTCTGTATACTGTACTATATTGAGAGCATTTTAGGCTAAGGACATGTTTTCTTTAATTCTTTCCCTATTCATATATCACTGTTCTTGATACAATGGAAAAGACAAAAAATTGCCAGTTGAAGTAAAATTAATTCAATTTCACATTAGTTTTATGAAGTTATTCTAATTTAAGATAAAGAATGATTTGTGGTTGATCTGTAAACTTTGAATTGGGAGTCCGCGCTCCTTCCATGAGCAACTATAATCACATAACATTGCAGACATCCTTTCTTTTCTTCTCTTTATCTTATTTCAGTCTTTTATGAAGTTAGGAGATTAGGATATATTACCTCTAAATCCTTCTACCTGAATTTTCTATAATCTCTCAATAATTTATTGTCATAGCCATGCTTTAGATCTACAGACTCCTGGAAACATGCTGTTGCAACAGTGAAATGAGCCACAGAGTAGACATGCTGGTTGATTTCAGCAGAGTCTTATCTCCATTTGTCATTCTGATTCTGTTTTCTCATTGCTACAGGGCAGCCACATAAATCTCAATTAATCCTCATGGAAAACAGTACCGAGGCGACTGAGTTCATTCTTGTGGGGCTAACAGATGACCCAAAACTGCAGATCCCACTCTTCATAATCTTCTCTCTCATCTACCTCATCACTCTGCTTGGGAACCTGGGGATGATCAACCTGATCCTCTTGGACGCTCGTCTCCACACACCCATGTACTTTTTCCTCAGTAACCTCTCCCTGGTGGACTTTGGTTATTCCTCAGCTGTCACTCCCAAAATGATGGCAGGATTCCTCACAGGAGAAAAAATAATCAACTACAATGCTTGTGTCGCCCAGTTCTTTTTCTTTGCAGCTTTCATCACCGTAGAAAATTTTCTCTTGGCCTCCATGGCCTATGACCGGTATGCAGCGGTGTGCAAACCCCTGCATTACACCACCACCATGACGACAGGTGTGTGTGCACGCCTGGTCATAGGCTCCTACATCTGTGGTTTCCTGAATGCCTCCGTCCACACTGGGGACATGTTCAGGCTCTCCTTCTGTAAGTCCAATGTGATTGATCATTTTTTCTGCGATGCTCCTCCTCTCTTGGCTCTCTCATGTTCAGACAGCTACATCACTGAGATGGTTATTTTTTTGGTGGTTGGTTTCAATATCCTCTTTTCTGTCACGATCATCCTGTTCTCCTACCTATTTATATTTATCACCATCCTGAGAATGCACTCATCTGAGGGCCGCCAAAAGGCCTTTTCCACCTGTGCTTCCCATCTCACTGCAGTGTCCATCTTTTATGGGACAGGCATCTTCATGTATTTACAGCCCAGCTCCAGTCATTCCATGGACACAGATAAAATTGCATCTGTGTTCTATACCATGGTCATCCCCATGCTGAACCCTCTGGTCTACAGCCTGAGGAACAAAGAGGTCAAGAGTGCCTTTAAAAAGGCTATAGGAAAGGGAAAGTCCTCTATAGGATTCATAGTTTAATCATATAGAATCAACAGTAAGACAGTTTCATATAGCTCAGAACTGTCTGGATAAAATATTTACCTTTATGGCCATAAAATTCCTAATTTCTTGTAGTAATTTCTCCAACAATTACATCTCCAAAGCAAATGTGTTTTTTTTAAATTTATTAACTTGATTGGGGTGACATTGGTCAACATGATCATATAGGTTTCCAGTGTGGGTTTCTATGTTACAAGATGTGTATATTGCACTGTGTATCCACCACCCAAAGTCAAATCTTCTCCTGTTACCTTATATTAGGACCCCCTTTTCCTCCTATCCCCTTCCCTCTGGCAACCACCACATTGTTGTTTGTGTTCATGAGTGTCACTTTTATAGCCTACATATGAATGAAATCATATGGTTTTTCGCTTTTTCTGACAGACTTATTTCATTTAGCGTCATGCAAAAGTCTCAAAAATATGACACCTAGGAATAATAGGTTAAGAAGATTAATCCATGAATATACAATTCTTATTTTAAAAATATTTAAATAAATATGTTCACTCCCATTCCCACATGAACATGTACAGTAATGTGTATGTATCAGTATATGCACACACAAGCATCATTTATGAGAAACTCATGAAGCCCACATACCTATGAAGGAGAAATTAGTTAAGATGTGTGCGAGATAGGTCCATTGTTATAGCAGAATTTAAAACAATTATTTTTCTGTCTGAGAACACATTCTTTTTTTAATTATTGACATTATTACATATGTCCCCTTCTCTCCAACTTCTGCCCACCTCTACCCAGCCCCTGTCCCTCTTCCCTCTGGCCATGACATACTGTTTTATGTGTCTATGGGTTATGCCTATAGGTTGAACATTGGCGTGAGAGAGAAACATCCATCAGTTGTCTCCTTCATGCACCCAGCCAGGGATCAAACCCACAACTTGAGTATGTGCCCTGATCTGGAATGGAACCTGCCACCTTTTGGTTTATGAGATGATGCTTCAGCCAACTGAGACTACTGACCAGTACCTGGATATTTTGAATAAAGTTACTAAACATATTTAAAAAAAACAAAGTTATTTTTGTGTGAATATAGGCTTGCATTTTACTTAATCACTATGAGATCGCTTGGTCAGATGGTAAGTGTATGGTTAATTGAATGGAATTCAGTGTTTCCTTATCAATCTTCTATTTGGTTTCCATTATTAAATGTGAGATATTGAAATCTCTCACTATTGTGTTACTATTTCTCCCTTCAATGTTTAATTCATATATTGGGCATATTTAATGCATATGTATTTATAATTGTTATATCTCCTGGAGAATTGACATTTTTATCATTATATAATATCTTTGTTTCTTCTGATGGTTTTTGAGTTAAAGTCTATTTTATCTGCTGCAAAGATGACTACTCTTGCCCTTTCTAATGGGGAGTCAACACACACACACACACACACACACACACACACACACAACCAGCATGTTCACAGAGCTAACATAATGTCCCTCAACTGAGAGTTGGATAAACAATCTGTACTATCCATAAAAGAGAGTACTACTTAAAAAACAAAAAAAGATTACACTATAGGCCAGTGGTTGGCAAACTGCGGCTTGTGAGCCACATGTGGCTCTTTGCCCTTTTGAGTGGGGCTCTTCCACAAAATACCGACTTCTGTCCATGGGCCACGAAGTTTCAATTGCACTGTAAATGCATGCCTGCACCTGGTATTTGTGGAAGAGCCACACTCAAGGGGCCAAAGAGCCGCATGTGGCTCGCGAGCCGCAGTTTGCTGACCACTGCTATAGGCAAAAGTAGCAATATTGATGAATCTTAAATTCATTATACTAAGTGAAAGAAGCAAGACCATAGACTACATATGCATAAGGACATTCTTGCAAAAGCAGTTATAGACACAAAACAGTTAAATGGTCTCCAAGGGTAGTGGGTAGGAGAAGGAGTTGGCCACAAAGAACCTTGTGCTTTTGCATACATGATGGAAATGTTCTATTATCTTGATTCTGGTAGTAGTTACATATCCATATACGTTTGACAAAATTCTAAAACTATACACACACAAAAATGTGTGGATCTTACTGTTTTTAAATTATGCATTTAGAAAATGAAAAAGACATAACAAGTAATAGCAAAATATGCATGTAAACTCTGCGGGTAGGTCCCCATAGACATTTTAATTGCATCTTCCCTAAGAAGGAGGGATAGGAGCTATAGATGGTCTCATGGGACACATTCCCTGAGAGCTCTATAATTCACCCCGGGTCCCTTGCATTGGCCTCTGAAATATCAACACTCCACACAGCATCATTTTAGAGGGACCAGACTGCATGTTGGGCCCTTTGATCTTCATATATTCATCTGAATGTTAATAATTATCATTACACACAGTTTTTCTGTCCACTGAAGAATTGCTACAAACCTGCAACCATGGCCAAGAAAATCACCCCAAGAAAAAAAATTACATTTTTAGTGACTTTAAAATGATAATCTCATAATCTGTTGTTTACTAGACCTTCTCTTATATGCTATTTACAGATACAATCCTGTAAATTATGTGGGAGAAGTAATTTTTATTATGTATATATACATACAAATAAGGAGAAGGTAGGGGGCTTCTCCAAGGGCACAGTAAAGATTCATGGTGGATTCAGGACTTGGGTCCAGGGTTCCAGGTTCTTGTTAGTGTTTTTTCCTCTATCTTTCCCAGTCTTAGAGCACTGGGAACCTTTTGATCACTCCTAAAATATAGCTTTTTAATCATTATTTATATAGTATTTTATGGTTGAATTTCTGATTTTAACTGAATATTCAGAATTGACTGTCCCTTCTCCTCAAGGAGCAAGGTAAGCTCAATATTCCATATATACTATTAATAAAGCTTCATGTACTATAAGTTATTTGAGGAAAAAAATAGATGTTTTGACCTTTTTTTAAAAAAAATAGTGAGTTGAGGCTGGAGTATAAATGTCAAAGCTTCTATTAGTAGGGAGTTTGGGGATACTTATGAAATATCTTGCTGCTTCCCTGAAGAAGATGAGTAAAAAAATAAGATACTGGTAAATGCTACTCTGATTGGGTAGGGTGATAAGTTCATCTTGTTCACTATCAATTGGTCTCCTACTGGAGGTTAAAAAAGGGAACTAAATGAATTAACAAGATTGAACTGTAGTTCAACTTTTTACCCATAGTATCATTTTAATTATTATGGTACCTGTAAATATGCTGACAGTGAAGCAGCTAAAGGCACACAGAATTTGATTGGGTTGAAAATGAGTTTCTCCAGGGGAAGGTCAATGGGGGGAAAAAAGGAGACGCATGTACTACTATTTGTAATACTTTAAAAATAAAATAAAATTTTAAAAAATGAGTTTCAATGTTAAATCTTGAATCTTCATGTTAGGGATATAATTATACAATATCATGTAACTACTAGAATCCTTAATTTTTAATGGTAAATGAAAATACTACTCATTGTATACACAGACATTTATATGTAAAGCTCTTAACATTAGATCAAGATCATTTTAAAATATAAATTATTAAAGAAATAATGCACATGGTATTTATACATCCTAATTTCACTACAATTTTTTGTTTGTCACTTTTTCCTTTTATTTCTCACTGCTACAGGACATCTCCTGATTCCCAAATAGCACTGATGGAGAACAGAACAAAAGTGACACACTTCATCCTCCTGGGACTAACCAATGCCCCAGAACTACAGGTCCCCCTCTTTATCATGTTCACTATCATTTATCTCACCAATGTGGTTGGGAACCTGGGAATGATCACGTTGATTCTCTTGGACTCTCGTCTCCATACCCCCATGTACTTGTTCCTCAGTAACCTGTCTCTGGTGGACTTTGCTTACTCCTCAGCTGTCACTCCCAGAGTCATGGCTGGGTTACTTATAGGCAACAAGGTCATCTCTTACAATGCATGTGCTGCTCAGATGTTCTTTTTTGTAGCCTTTGCCACTGTGGAAAATTACCTCTTAGCATCAATGGCCTATGATCGCTACGCAGCGGTGTGCAAACCCCTACATTACACCACCACCATGACAACAGGTGTGTGTTCACGCCTGGCTATAGGCTCCTACATCTGTGGTTTCCTGAATGCCTCCTTCCATGTTGGGGACATATTCAGCCTTTTCTTTTGTAAGTCTAATCTGGTCCATCACTTTTTCTGTGATGTTCCAGCAGTCATGGCTCTCTCTTGCTCAGATACACACAGGAGTGAAGTGTTTCTTGTTTTTATGTCAAGCTTTAATGTCTTTTTTGCTCTTCTGGTTATATTGATTTCCTACCTGTTCATATTTATAACCATCTTGAAGATGCACTCCGCTCAAGGGCACCAGAAGGCTTTGTCTACCTGTGCTTCTCACCTCACTACAGTCTCCATCTTCTACGGAACTGTCATCTTTATGTATTTACAGCCCAGTTCCAATCATTCCATGGATACAGACAAGGTGGCCTCTGTGTTCTATTCCATGGTCATCCCAATGCTGAACCCACTGGTCTATAGCCTGAGGAACAAAGAGGTCAAGAGTGCATTCAAGAAGGTGGTTGAGAAGGCACATTTTTCTATAGGATTGGGAATTTAACTTTGTAGTGCACAATGACATTATTTAGTTTCTCTCAGACTTCTTCCATGCAATAAATTTAAGCCCCGTACTTCATTTAAATTCCTGAGATGATGTCCTTATCTTTTCAATAGTTTTTGCCCAGTAAAAAGAAACCATATTCAGAAATACAATACCTGAATGATGATGGCTGAGGGAAAGCATTGGAAATTTTGGGATCTGCTTGTCAAACGTTACTAATGATATTTGATTTAATAACTTGTCCCACTTACATTTTCTCTACCATCTGCTAATGCAAACTTACATGTTAAAAGGGGCAAAAACAAGCTGATGAACAAAGACACATGTATGTGTCCCATGTGGACATTCACACTGGAGTGGGAAATTTGTAAGAGGTAAGTGGAGTGCTGCTAGTTTTTAATTAAAATAACTTAAGCAGTTAATTGATATATTAAACATAAAGCTATATCCAATCAAAAATATTTACTTTGTTGAAAAACTGTTCTAAGATCCTGACTAGGAGGAAAAATTCATGTACTTTTAAATAAAAGTATGTACTCTGGCACACTTTATTGAGAAATACATAAATATCACATCTTAAATGCATTAACATTTCTGCCTTGACTGAGTCATTTTGTGGAATCATGTTCACATTACAATTTTCAGAAAGATAAAACAATCACCCAAATTTCATAGCTTACTTTAGGGTTCCCTCTTGGTGTTGTACATGCTATGGGTTTTGACAAATGTGTAATGAAGTGAACGTATTATTATAATATCAGACAGTATTTTCACTGTGCTGTCTAGTCATCCCTCACTCCACAAACTCCTGGCACCTACTGATCTTTTTACTGTCTCCATAGTTTTTCCTTTATCAGAATGTCATATAGTTGGAATCATCTGGTATGTAGCCTTTTCAGATTGGTTTCTTTTATATAGTAATATGCATTTAAAGTTCCTTTGTGTCTTTTCATGGCTTGATAGTTCATTTCCTTTTAGTACTGAATAACTGTACCACAGTTTATCCATTAATCTAAAGAAGAGCATCTTGGTTGCCTCCAGTTTGGGCAATTATGAATAAAGATGCTTTAAACATTCATGTTCAGGTTTTTGTGTGGACATAAATTTTCAACTCATTTGGGTAAATACCAGGGAGGATGATTGCTGAATTGTATGGTAAGAGTATGAAAGTTCCTGTTGCTATACATCCTAACCAGCATATGGTATTGTCAATGTTCTGGATTTTGGACATTTTAATATGCATATAGTGGAATCCCACTGTTGTTTTAATTTGCATTTCCCTCTGGTTGTATGTATGATGTGGACCATCTTTCAAAATGTTTATTTGCCATTTGTTATCTTCTTTTGTGAGGTGTCTGTTAAAGTCTCTGGCCTGAAGGACTTGTATGCATGCACATTAGCATATCCAATGGACACAGGCAATGAGGGGTGGGGGCTTGCCTGGGGTGGGAATGGCTGCGGGGGAGGGTCAATTGGGGAAAAAGAAGACAAATGTAAAACTTTAGTCAATAAAAAGAAAGAAAGAGGGAAAAAAGTCTTTGGCCTGTTTTATAATCAAGTTGTTTGGCTTTTTTAAAATTACGTTTTTTTGCTTTCTGTCTGTTTGTTTTTACTTTTATCATTTTTTAAAAATCCTTATTGTTGAAAATACTGCACATGTTCCCATTTTTCCCCCATTGACTCCTTCTAGCCAGATCCCCTCCCACTCCAGACCTTCACCACCCTATTGTCTGTATCCCTGGGTTAAGCATATATGCATACAAGTTCTTTGATGGATCTCTTCTCACCCACCCACCCACACCTTCCCTTTGAATTTTTTAAGACTTCTTTTTTGTATTTGGGATGACCATTTATTATGAAATAGGTCATTTTGCAAGTATTTCTCTAAGTTTGTAGTTGCTTTTCTACTCACTTGACATTGTTTTTCACAACGAATTTTTTATATTAATGAAATCCAGTTTATTGTTTCTTTCATGAATCATGCCTTTAGTGTTGTATCTACAAAGTCATCACTATACCTAAGGCCATCTAGGTTTTTTCCCCGTTATCTTCTATGAGTTCGATAGTTTTACATTGAGGTTTATGATACATTTTGAGTACATTTTTTGTGAAGGGTGTGAGGTTTGTGTCTAGGTACATTTTTTTTTTTTGCATGTGGATGTCCAGTTGTTCTAGCACCTAAAGAATTTTCTCTATTTTATTGTCTTTGCTCCTGTGTCAAAAAATCAATTGGTCACACATATATAGGTTTATTACTGGGCTCTCTGTTCTGTTCCATTGATCTATTTGTATATTCTCTCACCAATATTATATTGTCTTGATTATGTAGCTTTATAGTAAGTCTTGAAGTATAGTAGTGTCAGTCTAGCACTTCATTTTGGGTCTTTATTGTGACTTTTATCTCTTTGCTTACATTTTTCATCTGTTCTTGTATGCTATCTACTTTATCCATTAGGACCCTTAGCATATAAATGGTAGTTATTTAAATTCCTGGTCTGGATAATTCAAATTACAATGATTCCTTCCTCCTCCCTCTACAAGCAGCCCAAGGGGATTTTTCTATACTTTCTACTGTGAAAACCTGATTGAGTTTCTGGGGGTGAATCTTACAAAATGTGGAAAACCTTTTGTTATTGTATCTTCCACCACCTTTAATTCTCAGAGTTGTCCACCCTGAGCCTCCAACAATTTTTCAATATAGTTTAGGTTTTCCTATCCTGATGCGGGTTCACTTGACATTCTCTGTTTATGAGGGTCTCCTCCAGTAAGCTGTGACTCCCTGTATTCACCTGCCTGTCTCTCCAATCTTGGAGGCAGTGTTTTTGCCCTGTCTACTCAACTTCCTTACAAACCCCTGGAAGAACACTCATAAAAAGCATTTCTTCAAATGCTCTTTATGAATTAATGAGATGAGCATGTGTTTTATCCTTCATTCTATTAAAGCAGTGGTTCTCAACCTTCTGGCCCTTTAAATACAGTTCCTCATGTTGTGACCCAACCATAAAATTATTTTCGTTGCTACTTCATAACTGTAATGTTGGTGCTGTTATCAATGGTAATGTAAATATCTGATATGCAGGATGGTCTTAGGCGACCCCTGTGAAAGGGTCGTTCAACCGCCAAAGGGGTCGCGACCCACAGGTTGAGAACCGCTGTAAAGTGATTTATTAGCGTGACATCAGGAATATGAAAAATGGGAAATCCCAGCCTTCATCTCCCCACAGATATACCAACTTAGCAACAATATTTGGACCAAAATTTCTTTACAAGAGACCTGAAATACAGTTAAGAAGTTGCAGTACCTACGATAAGGACAGAACTGAAAAACAGCTACATTGAAACTGAGGAAAAGAGCAATTTTATTTTATCCATGTCAGTTCCTTCTTCCATCAGATACAGCCCAGCTTTTCTGAGGGGGGGGGGGGGCGGGAGGTGATGTCCATGGGCAGGAGAAGATGGATGTAATAGCTCAAGCAGAAACCTGGGGGAAGGGGAGGAGAGAGAGACTGAGAGAGAGAGAGAGAGAGAGTATTTTCCTTAAAAACAGGAACTAGATAAGGTTGTCCTTTTCACCACTTTTATTCAACATAGTATTGAAAGTCCTAAACATAGTGATCAGATAAGAAGAAGAAATAAAAGCCATCCAAATTAGAAAGGAGGAAGTAAAACTATCATTATTTACAGATGGCTTGGTATTGTACCAAAAAAAAAAAAACCAACCCTAAAGACTCCACCAAAAAACTACTAGATTTAATAAATGAATTTGGCAATGTAGTAGGACTTAAAATTAACTTTAAAATATCAAGTGCTGATAAAGATGTAAAACAATTTGAATGGATTGCTGGTGGAAAATAAAAATAATTTTTAAAAAGAAATTTTTCAGAAAAACAGTTTAGCAGTTTCTCTCTCTCTCTTTTTTCAGTTTCTCATTCAAATAAACATATACCATATGACCAAGCAATCCAATTCCTAGGTATTTATCCAAGTGACATGAAAACATGTTTATACAAAAATGTTCAGGCAAATGTTTATATCAACTTTATTTATAATTATCAAACACTAAATCTAACATAAATGTTTCTCAACTACGAAAAAGAATAAGCAATTTATAATATTCATATAATATAAATACTACTCTGCAATAAGAAATATTTCATTACGACACAGGTAGTAATATGTATGGACCTCAAATGCTAAGTGAAAGACAACAGACTCAAATAGTAGATATATTAGGTTACAGATAAGGACATTCTTATAAAGGCAAAATTATTTGGCCCAAACTGTTTATTGTTTGCAAGGGAGGGTAAGAGAAGGGGTTTTCCAAAAGATCATAGGAATTTGTTTAGGTAAAAGTGGTTTCTTGAATACCAATTTGACAAAACTCTTAGAACTATACACTAAAATTGTGGATATTACTGTATGTAGACTATACATCTATATATATAAAAGTCTAAGCGACACTTATGACAGAACAACTGCAACAACTGGACTGGTCGTTATGATGTGCACTGACAATCAGGGGGAAGACGCTCAATGCAGGAGCTTCCCCCTGGTGGTCAGTGCACTCCCACAGGGGGAGTGCCGCTCAGCCAGAAGCCAGGCTCATGGCTGGTGAGGGCAGCTGCAGCAGCGGGAGCACTCCCAACTCCATGGCAGCACTACCGAGCCTCAGCAGCAGGTGCAGAGCACAGGTATGAGTGCTAGTGGCACCCGGCCCCCCTTCAGGCTCCTCCTTGGCTACCTGCAACTTGGCACACTGCTACATCCCTTGGGGGATGTCCAACTTCCGGTTTAGGCCTGATCCCCTAAGGATCCAGCCTATACTGGCAGTTGGACATCCCCTGAGGAGTCCCAAACTGTGAGAGGGCACAGGGCAAGCCTAGGGGACCCTCCTCCCCCAGTGCTTGAATTTCATGCACTGGCCCTCTAGTTAATTATAAATTGACAAAAATAACAAGAAAAGACAAGTAATAGAAAAACAAGTATGTACAATGAAAATATCAGCATGTCCACACTAGCAGTTTAATTTCATCTTTCCTGGGAAAGTGGTATGAGAGGCTGCAGATGCTCTCTCAGTGAAAATTCCCAGAGAGCTCCACATCTCAATAATCCTCTCCAAATCCCAGGAAATATGACTCATTGTGACATCATTTTAGATTCACCAGTTCATATGCTAAATCCATTTGGTAATCATTTATTCGTCTGAATATTAGTAGTTGTTAGTATATAGCAGCCTTATTCTAGGATTTGCTATAAGCCTGCAACCATAGGGAAAACACCCTAAGGTAAAAATTACATAGATTACATTTCAATGAGAATCTCTTATTGAGAGGTTATACAGGTTTTCCCTTATTTGTTATTTACAGACACCGTTCTGTGAATTATGAGACAGAGGTAATATTATATTATTATGTTTATTTTATAAGAACTAAGTAAGTGACTTCACTAAGGGCATGGAAAGAATGCATGGTAGTTTCCCTGCTTTAGTGACTTTGGAACCTGGTGACCACTACCTGAGACCACTCCTCTAATATTCTGCAGCTGATATTCTGATTGACTCCCAACAGACAGGTAAGTATCTATATGCTGTGAATATTTTGAGTGAGAAATGTAATTCATGGAAAAGCAGTGGGACAGCTATACTTCCTCTGAGTTATTTGGAAGACAAAACAGATATTTTCAATGTTTTTCTACAATACTAAGGTGAGACTGGGGTATAAATGTCAAAAATGGGAGTTTACTGAGACTTATGAAACGTTTGTCTGCCTCCCTAAAGATATGAACAAAAAATAATAATATAGATGATAATGTGATTGATCAAGTAGTAATTTCATCTTGTTCACCAAATGTTGACCCTCTCATTAGATGTAAAACACACACACTTTACAATGTACTCATATAGAACCATATACTTTACAATGTAAACTGTAATTGAAAAATGAAATTTTAAAAAGAAAGTAAAATGAGAAAAAAACTAACAAGCTAGAAAAGCAAAAGCATGGAATGAATTTTAAACTACAAGTGTGTTGAATCTGAATTAACAAATTCCAAACTACATTTTAAATTTGTCGCTGTAATCTCAGGCTGCTCATTAATAGAGTTCATCTACATATGTAGACACTGAATGGCTACAAACACAAATCATTTCTTTCAAAATGTGCTTTATGAACAAATACGCTTATAAAACCTGGTATCTCAAATTGTTACACAAATTGAAAGGGCTTTAGCATTCACTCTACCTTCTAACCCTAGCAAAAATCCACAGCATTTTCTACCATATGAAAACTGTTTTACTAGTAATTCCAGCTATGTCATTTGTAACTTGGCTAATTTTTAAGTACAATTAAAAGATGATTAAGAACTTTTCCCTTGTTAGCTAGAACTCAAGAAGACTTCTCTTTGTTCTCAACTATTTAATCATCTTTGCAGTCATTTCCAATCTAGCTTTCCAGCATAGACTTTTGATTAGATAAAAAGTGGAGAATTTCTCATATGAGCTGTGTAATTTTAGAGCATTACATAACTTCCCACATCTTCAATTTTCTTGATGGTAAAGTAGGAACAATAATACTACCTATTTTACACACACACGCACATGCATACACACACACGCATACAACCACACACAAAGTTTTATTCATTGTAGAATGTACTATATGGTAAAATTGGTCATGTGTGTTATGATGGGAAAACATACTGTTGTGATGAAATAGGCTTGGGAAGTGAATTTTTAAAAGTTTTAGGAGAAAGGTGTGGGGGATAGAAAACAGTAAAGAAGGTAAAATATATGGTGGTGGAAGGAGACTTGACTTTGGGTGGTGAATGCACAATACAATATACAGATGATGTATTATAGAATTGTACACTTGAAACCTATATAATTTTATTAACCAATGTCACCCAATAAATTGAATAAAATTTTTAAAAAGGGAAGCAGATTTTAAAAATATTTTAGGAGAAAAATGTTAGTAGTTAGCAGAAGATAGATACCTTTCAAATTGAAATAAAAAGATTTAAAATACTGTTCCTACAGAGAACAGATTCAAATAAGACATTTTATAACATAACCCTTGGCACCAAAATACATCTATAAGCTTAAGGCATACCATAAACAAGCAACTTTCAACACTGATCTCTGTGATTCTGTTATGACAGCAATGAGAGAATGAATGAATTTAAGATAAAAAGGACTATCTCAAGCTAAAGTATAGATTTCAAGGAAGAATTAAGAAAAATGATGGCTCATATATAATAGCTGGAGCAGCCAAAACTATGGGTGAGGAAAGGAACTGGAGACACAGAAAATCTCAGTGGCCCTAGTGTGAAAAAAGGCAAATTGAAGAGGAAGGCTTTAAAATTTCAAAACCCTTGCACAACTAAAGACCTGCAACCACCCATTTTTCCCAGACCAACATTAAGCCCATCATCACATCCTAATCGTAATATTGCAGCTGCACTCATCAGACTATGCTGAACACCCACCATTTTATTGTGTGGGTTTTTTTGTTGTTATTGTTCACAGTATTACAGAAGTCCCCATTTTCTCCATCTTTGCCCTTCTCCACCCAGCCTCAACCCCACTCCAGGCTTTCATCATACTACTATCTGTGTCCATGGACTATGCATATATGCGTATATGCTCTTTGGTTAATCTCTTCCTATCAGTCTGTTTTTTAATTTTTACAATAACACTGTAAATAAAATAGGTCTTATTACTGTTTTAATTTTTCAGATGGCAATATAAAGTTCAGGTGAGTTAGGTTAGGATTAATGGTTCCTAGGTTGTAAATAGTAGGGCTAATATGCCCCTCATCCCAGAGCCAAAGCTCTATACCTGATACTTTGCCTTCTCTTCAGAATTGCCTCTGTTGATTATACATGTCCCTACTACTCCACTTATCCTACCACATCTGCTATGCATATATCTCTCAGTTACTACACTATAAACCCCCAAGCACTTAGTTTGGACCAATAGAGACAAGGAGTACCTGTAAATTGAATTCAATTTGATTTAAATGCAATTAAGACCATTGGACTTAGAAAGCACTCATTGTGGATTCAAGAGTTGATTTGGATCCAAAGCATGGCTTGTCAATTAATACTTGTTTTAATGCAAAAAAATTATTCAACCTCTTATGTATCCTAATTTAAATGAGTGCAATCACAAATCCTATATAATAAAAGCCTAACATGCTAAGTGTCTGACCGTTTGACCGTTCAACCAGTCACTATGACATGCACTGACCACCAGGGGTGCACTTGCTCCGACCGGTAGATTAGCTTGCTGCTGGGGTCTGGACAATTAGGACTGGGCAAGATGGGCCAGACACGCCCTGGAGCCCTCCCGCAGTTCCTCGCTGGCCTCGATTATGCACCGGTGGGGTACTTTGGCCTGTCCTGCTCCCTCTTGCAATCTGGGACCCCTCAGGGGATGTTGGAGAGCCAGTGTTGGCCCAATCCCCACAGGCCAGGCCTAAGGACCCCACCAGTGCACAAATCTGTGCACCGGGCCTCTAGTAAACATATAATGTTCTTAGAGGATATAATGAATATACTTTTCAATAGTCTGGAGCAGTTTTTGGCAGGTGAGCAAGCGTGCATGTGCTTTTCCTAGGCTTGGGGAAAGTGAATTGGCAGATATATTCACTCCAAAGAAGCCATTCATCAAGTTATTTGGTTTTCTGTATCTCAATTTACAAACTTATAAACATTAAAATTAGGGTGATTTTTCCATAAAGATCCTTAAGATTCAACATAATACAAATCTGTACACAATGAGTGCACTAAGTTTTATTGTCAAGATGATTTTTATCTGGAGAATCTTTAAATACAAGTTATTGCTATAATGAAATAATACATATTGTATGCACACTCATTTGTTGTTCTCATAGCCACCAAGAATTTTGTGATTATCCGCATTGATGGAGAACGAAACAGAAGTGACTGAGTTCATCCTCCTTGGACTAACGAATGACCCAGAACTGCAGGTCCCCCTCTTTATCACGTTCACTCTCATCTACCTTGTCACGCTGATTGGAAATTTGGGGATTATGGTGCTGATTCTCTTGGACTCTCATCTCCACACTCCTATGTACTTTTTCCTCTGTAACCTGTCTCTGGTGGATTTGTGTTACTCTTCAGCTGTCACTC
Source organism: Myotis davidii (assembly GCF_000327345.1). Lineage (NCBI taxonomy): Eukaryota > Metazoa > Chordata > Mammalia > Chiroptera > Vespertilionidae > Myotis > Myotis davidii. The sequence continues at coordinate 617,297 of NW_006296619.1, read as the reverse complement.
CTACAGTCATGACTGGGTTCCTTGTAGGAGATAAGGTCATCTCCTACAATGCATGTGCTACTCAGATGTTCTTTTTTATAGCCTTTGCCACTGTGGAAAATTACCTCTTGTCCTCGATGGCCTATGACCGCTACGTAGCTGTGTGCAAACCCCTGCATTACACCACCACCATGACACCAGGTGTGTGTGTGCATATGGCCATAGGCTCCTATATCTATGGTTTCCTGAATGCCTCCATTCATACTGGGGACACCTTTAGTCTCTCTTTCTGTGAGTCCAATGTGGTTCATCACTTTTTCTGTGATGTTCCAGCAGTCATGGCTCTGTCTTGCTCAGACAGGCATATTAGTGAGCAGATTCTTGTTTTTGTGGCAAGCTTCAACATTCTTTCTGCTCTCTTGGTTATCTTGATTTCCTACCTGTTCATATTTGTCACCATCCTAAAGATGCACTCATCTTCCGGGTATCAGAAGGCTCTGTCCACCTGTGCCTCTCACCTCACTGTAGTCACCATCTTCTATGGAACTATTATCTTCATGTACTTAAAACCCAGCTCCAGTCATTCCCTGGACACAGACAAGGTAGCCTCTGTGTTCTATACTATGGTCATCCCCATGCTGAACCCTCTGGTCTACAGCCTGAGGAACAAGGAGGTCAAGAGTGCACTCAAGAAGGTTGTTTCAAAGGCAGAATTTATTTTCTTTAGGATTATGATTTCAACATTGTGCGATGTTCAATAACCTAGTTTCATTAAGGCCACCAGTAAGATTAAGGTCCCAAAGTAATATCCTTACCTAGTCAAAAGTCTCTTCTTCAAAAAAATGGAAACATGTCCAGAAATGTACCACCTGAACAAGGATGGCTAAGACGTCATGGGTCCTGCTTGTCAAAAACCTTATTAAGGATATTGGTTTATTCACTTATTCTACATGCATTTTTTTCTACCACATCAATGCAAATACACCTAAAATAGGGCTGCAAAGGAGACTATGAACAAAGTGCATGCATGCACCCCAGAAGGATACCTCATCTTGCAGTAGAAATCAACAACATTTTGTGTCTGGAAATGCTTTGTAATTTTTATTGCTGATATTTCATGTCTAC